>NW_022196909.1:21377423-21434042 GCF_008632895.1 Mastomys coucha
GGCTAGAGCTTGTCCTGTCCCTGCTGCCCTGCAAGTCCCCTGCGACTCGTGGGGCCTGTTCCTCCAAGTTGGCTGTTCTGATCTCAGAAACTCACCCAGGAGAGAATGGTGGATCCTGCCCGGGTCTCTGGCTTAATGCGCTCTCTGGAGGTAGCCCCTCCACTTGCAGGGAAGGGGCAGAGGAGGATGCTGAACCTCCTCTGTCACTCAGAAGCGGAGAGGATCGTGTCCCTGCCGCCCTGCCACTCCCCTGGGAGTCGTGGGGCTTGTGGCTCCCGGCTGGCTGCTCATGTCTCAGAAACTCACCCAAGAGAAAATGGCGAATCCCGCCCAGGTCTCTGGCTTAAGGCGCCTCCGGGTTGGCTGCTCCAGTCTCAGAACCTCATCCGAGAGAAAATGCAGCTTTTTTTTTTTTTTTAATTTGTTGAGACTTGCTTTGCAACTGACTATATGTTCAATTTAGAGATGGTTCCATCGGGTGCTAAGAAGAATGTATATTCTTCAGTGTTTGAATGAAATATTCTATAGATATCTGTTAGGTCCATTTGAATGATAATCTGTTAGTTTCATTATTTCTCTGTTTACTTTCTATGTGGATGGCCTGTCCATTGGAGTGAGTGTGTTATTGAAGTCTATCCCTATTAATATGTGGGGTTCAGTATTAAATTTAAGCTTTAGTAATGTTTCTTTTATGAATGTGGGTGCCTTTGTATTTGTGGTATGGATGTTCAGAATTGAGAAGACACCTTGTTATATTTCCTTTTATGAGTATGATCTATCCTTCCCCATCTCTTTTGGTTGTAAGTTTATATTATTAGATATTAGACTTGCTACTCCAGCTTGCTTTTGGGTCCATTTGATTGAAAGCTATTTTTTGGTCCTACTATGTACTATGAAGGTGCTATTTTATTCTGGCTTTGGTTGATTGTGTTCTTAAACTGATATTTAGCCATATGGTTGTTTTTGAATGTTCCTTGCACAGCAGGCTTCCAGTGGGCCACATTGGACTAGACAAAGAAATTCAGGGGTCAAAGCATATCTCATAGCAGCTGGGCATGCTCAGGAGGGGGCAAGTCTCAGGGGGCAGAGGAATGGAGCCGGGGAAGGAATCTAACCTGTGTTTTCCTGGTGTTGGGGCCCTGGTAAGAGCTAGCCAAGAGATGGCTGGACAATAGAGCTCTAGGGGACACTGTATCACTCAGGGCAGCTGAGAATACCCTCAGCACTCCATGTGCTGGAGAATGAGACAGGTAAGGGATCTAACCTGTATGTTCCTGGTGCTTAGTACCTGGTGAAGGTAAGTGGAGACATGACTGGGCAATCAGGTTTTATGCATCACAAATAAAATCCTATCTGAGAAATGTTTGAAACTAGTATTTCTAGACTTTTACAAGTGCTAATAGTCTACCATAAATGTTTACATATAATTTTTCTAAGGAAGTTATTAACAATTTTTGTTAATTTTTAAGAGCTTACTTGAGGGGTTAAGGATCAGGATCTTGTCTTTAACTTATAAGGCAGATAAATATGCTTATATTTTTTATACATTTGAAATAATTTGTGAAAATTTATATCACCATGTTTCTTTCTAACCTGGTTAGTATTAGCATTATATTTTCTAACTTAGTCATCATATTCAATTAGATCCAGTAGTTATAAACTGAGTTTCTAGAATAGATTTAGTATAAAGCTTTCTGAACTTAAATTCATTCTTTGGAAAAAGAAAACTTTTTTGTTTCAATGATGAAAAATCAGAAAGAGGGAAGTGGGAACTTCTGGCAGTGTAGAAGCAAAGTGTGTAATTTTCTAGCCATTCAGCTGCCACCTGCCTTGCCACCAGAGATTCAGTCTAATTATCCTCACTGATATAGCCAGCCACAGAAAGAGACAAGATATATGTGAAAGGGGAGGTTCTTCCAAAATGTTAAAAGCAATCTTTCTCTATACACTGGTTCTGTTTTTGCTTTGATGCTTACTTTAATGGCTTCTTCCTGTCCATGATGCAAACTCAGTTTCCACAGAAGGAGATGACAGAGTGGAAGATGACAGTACTAACATTAATCATGAGGAAGTCTAATTTTTTTAGCCTTCAGTTCCACTAAGTGACAGGGTGATTTTCACTTTTCCCTTCCAGAATTCTAATGTGCTGTATGATATTTCAACTTTCGTAAAGTCTCCCTGTGTCATACTGACAAATGACCACGTCTTCTGCATGTTCTGCATGATGCTAAGTTTCAGACCCTTAGCTTAGCTGCTTCATCTTATTTTTTTTCTAGTGTAGGGGAATTCTAATCTAGGTGGTAAGGGTGATTTTCTGCTGATGCCATGGGATTAAGCACTGGTTCTCCATTTTTTGAGGAAGTATCAAAGGCTCTCAAAGCCAATGTCCAATCTAACATTGTTATAGATAGTACAACTACCACACAGATATTTTTGCTATTTATGTAAAATGATGCTTTGTAGGTGATGTTGCTAACACTTAGACTGGATGGATGACTGTCATATAATTATGACGTTTGATAAGTTACTGCAATTTAGTTGAAGTTCTTTTTTATTCACAACTGAGAAAATTTGATTCATCAAAGTGCCTTTGAGTTAGAGGCCTAGAGCTGGAGGTCTCAACATTCCAGATTTCAAATTGTACTATAAAACTGGGTAATAAAAACAACACAGTATTGAAACTAAAGTAGCTACTTATCAGTGGAAACAGATTTAAGACCTGGACATAAATTCACACATCTATCAACACAAACTTTGATAAAGAAACCAGAAACACCAACTGTAAAAAACACAACAGTTTCAACAAATGGTACTGGTAAAGCTGGATTTCTGCACACAAACTCATCACACTGACCAAAACTCATCTCCAAGTGCATCAAAGACCTCAACATAGATATAGATATACCCAACCATATAGAAGACAAATAGAAATATCCTTAAACTAATTTGCATAGGAGAATACTTTCTGAACAGAATACTACTAGGGCAGACAGTAAAACCAACAATAAACAAATGGTAGAACAAGAAACTGAAAAGCTTTTGAAGGCAAAATCACAGATAATTGGACAAAGCAGTAGCCTACAGAATGAAAAAGGTTTTTTTTTTTTTTTTTTTTACTAACTCCACATCTGATAAAGGACTAATATAAAAATGTATAAATAATTAAAAAACTAGATATCTAGAAAACAAATAATCCAATTAGAAATATGGTACAGATCAAAATTGAAAATTCTCTGTTTAGATAGAGGAACTCAACTGGCTGAGAAACACTTAAAGAAGTGTCCAATATCCTTAGCTATCAGGGAAGTGCAAATCAAAACTACTCTGAAATTCTATCTTACACCTGTCAAAATGGCAAAGATTGATAACAAAAGTGACAGCTCATGCTGGAAAGGATGTGTTATAGAAACACACCTCCATTACTAATGCAAGTGCAAACTTGTATAGCTGCTATAGAAGTCATATGAGTGTTCCTAGGAAATTTGGGAATTTATCTAACTCATGATTTTTTTATACAACTCTTATGCATATACCCAAAAGATGATTTATCTTATGATACTCATTGTTGTTGTATTTATAATTGAAATTGGAAACAAACTTGATGTCCCTCAACTGAAGAATAGATAAAGAAAATGTGGTACATTTATACAATGGAGTATTACTTAGATGTTAAGAAATGCATGAAATTTGCATACAAATGAAAGTAAACACAAACAAATCATCTTGAGTGAGGTAACCCATACCCTGAAAAATTAATACGGTATGTATTCACTTATATGTGAATATTAGTTGCTAAGTAAATGATAACCAAGCTATAATCTATAAACCTAGAGAGATTAGTTAAAGAGATTGGGAGCTGGGCGGTGGTGGAGCATGCCTTTAATCCCAGCACTTGGGAAGCAGAGGCAGGTGGATTTCTGAGTTCGAAGCCAGCCTGGTCTACAGAGTGAGTTCCAGGACAGCCAGGGCTACTCAGAGAAACTCTGTCTCAAAAAAAAAAAAAAAAAGAGATTGGGTATAGAGGGACTGGGGGAACACAAGGATCTCCCCGGGATGGAGAAGAAGAATTTATTTTTACTTGTGAACTAAGAGCTGGGGCACTGAAATGGCAGGATAAGTTCGGGAGAAAGAGAAGAGATGGGGTTGAGGAATGAGATGTGGGGAGAAATAGCTAGAACTGAGGGATATTTGAAGAGTAGTATAGTAACAGTGCACTGGAAACTTCCCAATACATATGAAGATGATCATAATTAAATTTCAAAATAATGAGGAAGACAGAGTCTCAATTGGCCATCTCTTGTCACCAAATGAATAAGACTGGTTAACTCAAATTAAATTGTTGGCCAAAAGGATCCCATAGAAATTCTCAAATCACCAAGCCTGTTGTCAAGAAAATATGTTGCTTTCTACAAATTGACAGCAAGAACCTATTGCTAAAGGCAATGCCCAATCAACCTGTTGACTATGAGAAGTTAAACTGATGCCTAAATAGAACCTTCCCCCATCCCCATGTTCTAGTGTCTTTATTATAGGAAGATACTGATCAGGCTACCAAAGAGAAACATATATACCAATTCAGCCACAAAATTGGTCTAAAATGTTTTCCTGCCTGTTAAATATGTTGGGGCATTGGTGTCACAATGCATGTAGGTATAACCAACCACTGTCTAATTTGACTTCAGACTCACTCCATGAGATGAAAATCATACCTTCAATGATTGGTGAACAAGAAACAGATAGTAGGTAGCCTGAAGACCCAGGGTGAAACTAAATACTACCAGTACTTAACCCCCAAAAAGTAGTAATAAAACTACTAATGATATTACTAATGACTCCTAATGATATTCTACTGTGTTCATAGACCAGTGATTTATTCATCTACTAGCTAAGAGGCTTCCTCCTCCATCAGATTGGAACTCATACAAAGACTCATAGCAAATCATTCTGCAGAAAAGAGAGGCAGTAGGATACACAGCTCCAAATATGGTATTTCCATGAAATTCCTCCCCTCAGAGCTCAGGTAATCCCTTGGAAGAGGAGGCAGAAAGATCTTAAGAGCTCGAGAAGATGGAGGAGCAAGGCCTTCTATATCAACTAAGCAGGGTAAATATGAATTCACGGAGACTGAAGCAGCAAGAACCAGTCCCACACAGGTCTGCACCAGGTCCTCTGCTTATATAAGTTTATATAAACATACATGTATTTATGGGTATATATGCATATATATATATAAATTAACCTTTGTAAACAGTGCATACATATTAAATGTGCACATATAATAAAATATGTGGTATATATGAATTTTTATATGCATGTATATCATATATATACTATATACATGTATATATAGTATATAAGTGATATACATATATAAACACTATATAAGCTACGCTTTCAGGTTACCATTTTCATGGGACTCTTGAGTGTTTGATTGAGCACTCTGATTCTTACACCTCCTTTCCTTCTGTCGATTTCCTTTGTTCAACTTGATGTGTTTTCATCTTATTCTATTTTATTTTGATATGTTTTGTTGTTAGCTCTTCGATTTTAAGATTGTTGTTTTCTAATGAGAGGGCTGTATAAAAGAGAAGGGAGAAGAAGAACTGGGAGGAGTCCAGGGGGCAGGAGCTGTAATCATGATATGGATCATGTATAAGAAAATAATCTATTTCCAATAAAAAGGAAAACAAAACTTCTGAAGACAACCATATTCCTTACTGTGTTGCCTCCATCTTTTGTCTAGCCAAAGTAATTAGAATTCTCCTTGACTTACTCTGTCACTGACCTCTACATCCACATTTACAGGTCTATGTGCGTAGATTAGGTGATACAATATAAATCTTCTCGTTTTAAAATTAATGGGTTTGGGTCCTTAATTACATCTGTAAAAAAAATGGCTTCAGAGCCCTTCTTATACTGTTGTGTGCATATAAAACTGGGAGAAACTATATGCTTAGGACTGGATCATTTAGTAGTATCCTCTGAGCAGAATTGCCATCATCCTCAGGAGTTTGGATGGGCTTCCTCATGTCTCAGCCTGAGTTTCTTAACTGTTAACACAGGAGTAAAAAAATTATTGGTTGCCTCAACTGGTTATACATCCACTCTTCCCAACCAGTTATATGAAGTTCTGCCCTAATTGCACATGGCTCTGTGTCTATAGGAGGGGCTAGAATGTACAAATTGTGTAGTATAAGGGGAAGAGGTTCCCATCTGTGTGACTATGGGGCAGCTTTTGTCCATATTGGATAAAATCTTTCCAGTGTGTCCCTTTGTTGGGGATATCACTCACACTCCTATAAATAAAACTGTGCTCCAAAAGCAGTCCAGTCAAACTCCCTGGTGCCCAGGGTAAACTCTGGTGCCCAGGGTAAACTCTGGTGCCTTTTCACCTTAGTTTGTTGTTTATGTCTCTCATGTCTTTTCCAGAAGGAATTTTTAAAGCATTGGGACTGACTTAGACTTCTGATTGTCACAGATGACTAAGTTATCAGTCATTCCTAATTCCTTCACCTGTGCTACACCCACTGTTTCAGTTAGACTTTTATTTCTGAGATAGAACACCATGTCCAAAAGCAACTTAGGAGGAAAGGGTTTATTTCATCTTACAGTTTATAGTCCATCATCCAGAAAAGTCAACACAGAAATTCAAGACAGGTCCTTAGAGGCAGGAGCTGGTGCAGAGGTCATAGAAGAGTGCTGGTTACTGCCTTGTTTTCAATGGGTTTAGCCTGTTCATCACGAGCCCACAAATGGCACCACCCACAGTGAACTGGGTCCAGCCGCATGTACTGCCAATCAAGAATATACACCACAGGACTGCTCATAGACCAGTCTTATGGGAACATTTTAAAAATTGAGATTTCCTTTTCTCAAACATTCTAGCTCCTATCAAGTTGATATAAAACAAGCCAGCACATACACTATGAAAAGTTAGAAAGACACATCTCAGTTTTTAGTGTGTATCTCTATAGGAAGGCTAGTTGACTCAGTTTCATCCAATGAGTCATTGAAGAAATTTAGTAGAATATTACAAAGAAATGTTTGCTTTTGTAGTAAAATAAGTATATTCCTGGAAATTTCCTTCCTCCCCCCTGTTTTTTCTAGATAGAATGTGGTTTCAGTGCATAGAGGTACATTTGGCATCTGAAAAGAATGAGGCAATAGATATATATTCAAGCTATTGAATAATTGATATGATTAATGATGTTCCTGTTTGATTAGACAAAGTTTAAATGAGTAGAAAAGAACATAAAATTATCCTCTGACAGATGAGCAGATAGTTCAATTTGTAAAGTATCTGTGAGTATTTGTAAAGTGTTTGTACAAGTATGAAGTTCAATTAGTAGAGGCCATGTAAAAAAGCCATGCATGGTGGCACACATTTGTGATTCCAACACTAGAGAGTCAGAGCAAGTAGGTCACTGAGAATCAGTGGCCTTAACAACTAGCCTAGTTCCTAAGTCAATAAACAAATTCAACCGCACCTGAGGACAGGGACTCTAAGTTAACCTCTGCCATCATGTACAGGGACATAAGTGCACCCATGTACACATAGAAGCACATACACATGAACAAACTCAGATATGCACTCATCCTTTTGATGCTGTTGAAACACTTTACCATGCTAACAACCTTATATTTCAGGACTTCTTCATTTTGAGATATATTAAATATGGTTTGCTCTGGATTTATTTGTATATGTATTTTTTTTTTGATGTTTCTATTTTTTCATGCCTGCTATGGCTAGCTACTCATCATATTTAAAAATTGCTTTCTTTCTGTTTACGTAAATCTGGCATTTATTCTTTGGAAAAATATGTGATGCATATACAAATTAATGTGGTATAAAGTAATCTTTTAAAGGATACTTTTAGGTACATTATGTAGATTAATAAAATGAAAAAAGAAAAATATTTAGTAAATATGAAGAGTTTTTTAATGAGAGCAAAACAAATATATACAAATAAATGACTACAGTTTACTATTAGGAAACCAGAGCTTAAGAAACAGAACTTAGTGCAACTATCTTAAATTATGAGTTGTAAAGTATGTGGAGAGTCTTGAAGGACAACAGGTAAGAAAAACTTGGCCCCTCTAATTTTTAAAAAAAAATTAAAAATGTTGATGTGTATTAGGGTATTTTGTGTGCATGTATATCAGTGTAGCACATGCAGAATAGGGTGTTGGACCCTAGAACTAGAGTTACAGACAGTTTTGAACTGTCATGTTAGTGCTGGGAATCAAACATGTGCTGAATTATTTTGGTATGCAAAAATGACTCTTGCTACATCAAAATACATCAAGTTGAATGCACATATCTACTATGGAAGGGAAGAAAACTATGATGGAGTTAAAACTAGGAAAAAAATAACCTTATATGCTCTTCCATGACTTACATGTTTTTTGTTTGTTTGTTTGTTTGTTTGTTTTTGTGTATTGTCTACCCTTTTTCTTCACCCAATATTACCTTCTCTTGACCTTCTTTATAAATTCTTAGAGTATACTCACACTTATACTGGTTTACATATATTACCTACACATTGTAGGCTAGGATCTCTGCACATGGAGAAGAACATGTGATTTTCTGTTTACAGTAGTTTATTTGTTACATCATTTGAACTTATGACCTAAGTAGTATGCAATGTGTTTTGTTGTTGTTGTTGTTGCTATTTTACTAATCTATAGTTTAAAGAATCTTTTCTAAAATCTCTGTCTAATGCAGACTGTTAGCTTACATTATCCTTTTAGAGCAATTTCTACTCAACACTGGAGTAGGTCTAGAGTGTGATCTACTTCAATAAATGGTTCTTCTCTGCTCTTTAGGCTAATCTATTAATTGTGTCTCTTTATAGAAAAAAAACCTGCCAAATTATGAAATTTCAATTGAATCTCACTCTATGGCTCTTACTGTCACCTGTGAGCTACAGCTCTAGTAAACACACCAGGAAAACCTGCATATTAACTCCAGCCAGGAAAGTCACTTCCCATCTCTAGCAAATCTCAGCTAAACCTCAAAAGCATCTCAAGAATATCTTTACGTCCACTATATTTAATAGTTTACCTCTTTCTCATTCAACACTGAAAGCAAAGAACCAAAAATAAACTTCTTCCTCATTGCTAGAAATACCTATGATTGTGATTCTGTTTATTCCAAAAGGAGGAGGAAAGGCTGGAGAAAAAGATAAGCCACGTTTCCAACAAATACAGAACAAAGTCCCCTCTCCATTTTTCGTATCTTCGCTTCTGACCTGGTTCCCATAAACCTCATTAGAAAGTTGCATAAATCCCAACTTCCTCAATGCCATCTTGTATGTGATGAATGAAGGAAGCTCTACAGAGAAAAACAGAAGCAGGGACGTCTATCTTCCTTGCATAATTTATCTGCATTTTATGTAATATTGCCTCTTCCTGCCCTTTTGTCTGTCTGTTCAAGAGCAGTTCAAGAGTAGCTGTCTCCTGAGAGGCTCTGCCAGATCCTGACAAATACAGAGGCAGATGCTCACAGCCAACCATTGTACTGAGCACGGGGACCCCAATGGAGGAGTTAGAGAAAAGACTAAAGGAGCTGAAGGGGTTTGCAACTCCATAGGAAGAACAACAATATCAACCAACTAGACTCCCCAGAACTCCCAGGGACTAAACCAACAACCAAAGAGTATACATGTGTGGGGAGCCGTGAATCTTGAGAGGCATTCGCCATGGCAAGATGGCTCCTAAACAACTGTTTGCGCATGTGTGTAGAGAACTGTTTGCACATGTGTGTAGAGTGAAAAGACGCCATGTCATGGCCCATCCCGGGGCGTTACGTAGGGTAATGAGCGAACAGCCAATCATGAGCAGACACGCCACGCTGTGGGCAGATACCCTGCACTGTGGTGTATATAAGCAGTGCGGATTTTGGGTTCGACCCCTTTTTCCCTATGGATGGAGACAAATAAAACATTGCTGCAGAAGGAACCTAGTGTCCGCGTGTCTTCTTCCCGGCGAGAAGACTGCGCGGACTACATAAATGGAAGGACCCATGGCTTCAGACACATATGTAGCAGAGGTTGGCATTGGCTGTCATCAATAGTAAGAGAAGCCCTTGTTTCTGTGAAGGCTGGATTCCCCAGTGTAGATGGTTGGGAGAGGGAGCTCCCTCATAGAAGCAGGGGAAGGTGGAATGGGATAGGGGAGCTCAGAGGGGAAAGTGGGAAAGGGGATAATATTTGTAATGTAAATACATAGAATATTCAATAAGAAAAAGTCAAGAGATATACAAAAATGTAAATGAAGAGTAAAGAAGTGTTCATGGTTCCACTTTACAGCAAGTTTTTAAAAATTTAGCAAACTAGGCCTTTTAATTCTAATGAAACAACCTGGGGCCCTGATTACAGGCATCCAATAAATCCAGAAACTACAGGATTGAAGGAAGTAATAGAAGACACACTAGATGACGGAGCATCTAATTGAAAATGACTGGAGTTTAGAGAATGTGATTCACATTCACTGGCCATACTCCCATTGTGCACAGAAACCGACCAGCAGTAGGACCTGTGGTTTGGCAGGTCTGTGACTTTGCCTTTGGGCTTGGTCTTCTTGGCAGAACTGACATGTTATATATAGGGAAACACTTTATCTTGTTGAACTTACATGTGAGAACTCCCTCCACCCTTCTACACAGAATCTCCTCATATGAAAGATATTTGCACATAGAGAACTATCCCATTCAGTCATCAGAAGAAGAAAAACACATGAGAAGACACTAAAAACATTTTTCAGTTTTCCACACTGCCCCTTTTTCTAATTGATAGAGAGCAAGGCATTCTTTAACCAATAGTACAGAAATGTCTACAAGTTTCTTGAGGTCTTGGAGTATCTCCCAAAAGAAGATGAAGAAAGCAGGGCGATTTTTTCAGTCTACTTCCACATTTTTCTTTTACAACTTTGGAGTTCTGTTGATTTTTTTGCCACATGTTCTGTTTCTACAGCTGAGTAATTGGGGGCAAAGGCTGACCTTGTTGTTTTATAAAAGCAATTGACAACAGTAAATTTATCCCTTTGTGTTGTTCAGGTATAGAAAGTCCTTTACTTTACACTACATCATAAATTATCTACTCACAGCTTCTAAAATTGCCTTTCCCAACTTCAGCTGAAGTACATGGAGTTTGATGTGCCGATTTAGTATAGGATTAATTCCAGAGCCTTGAACTTAGATCTTTTAACACGTGGGTATTTCCTGCATGACATTTCCTATTAAGATCAAATCTGATTAGGGACATAGATATTTACTTCTCTAGAGCTGTTGGTTGTAGCAGCTGCTTTTAAATACACGTTTCAGTTGCTGCTATATCTACTCCATAAAAAACATGATTGATAAGGGCCATTTTTTTTGCTTTGACTTTGTGATTATTATTTACTTAATTTTGATTTCTCTGCCATTTTATATTTAACCAGTCTTATGTAAAACTATGAATGAAAGGAACCACATTAAATATGTCAAAAACTGGTTCACATTTAGAGCTGTAAATGAGGAGAAAGAACACAGACTGAAGTTAATATTTATTTAAGCTTCTCCACAGAATGACTGACCAATTTTCAAATAACTTTCAAACACAGAGCTTTGCAAACACAGAGCTAAATCTTATGGTATCTGCTGGGGTATAGTGGTGAATTTCTATTTTTGAAAATGTAAAAGGCTTATAAAGAATGTTACATTGGTAGTAAAATCTTAAAGAGAAAGCTTATTTTATAGTCACTTCTCCCAATGTCTCCCAATTCCTAGGAATGCAGAATTAAAAAAAAAAGTTCAAAGAACAAAACCAACCACAGAACTCAAACATCCTCAGTTTTCTAGTATTGCCACAAGCACTGCCACAATGGATTCTAAGTCTAATTATCATTTAGTCAGATAATATGTGAGTTGTCAATTCTTTGCTCATACTTTCCTGTAATGCAAAGAATAAAGAAACTTGTCTAGGGTCCATCTCTTTAATGACAAATGCACTTGCTTCATATAGACTGTAAGGCTATGAGTGTCTGCATATATGCTGAGCATAGGAACCAAAGCAGGAAATTAGATTTTTGAGGGTTACTTGGGAAACGTGTCTTCTTGTCTGAAATGCTCTTAATAAAATAGGAGGGAACAAAGCAGGCTGGATGATGAAAACCATAATGCAATTTATTATGACTGCATCTGACGGGAATATTAAAATCTCCAAAGCACAATATGAGTACACATTGGCTACTGGACAAGCATTTCTAATCTGTGAACAGATAACCTAATTTTATATACTAAAGAGATTATAAATTTAGCTAGATGTACATGAATCCAGGAATGCAGTTGTCTATGATAAGATGGAAGATGAGGTGTGGTATCAAAAGTAAGATTACCAAAACCAAACAAAATACAGATAGTAAAGGAAATTATATTTCAAGGGTTTAGGAACTAATAGGAAAGATCTGTGTTGCTCTCAAGGGTCCTTAAGATCATAATGAACCAAAGTAAAAAGAATTATTGACAAAGGGATTATTCCAGATTTCTAGTCCTTGTGGCCTGAGGGAACAAGGACAGAAAAAAGAAACAAAAGGAAATCTGTGATGTAGTCACATAAACACAGTTGGTATAATTTTTTAAAAAGCATAGCATTTTAGGGGCTGTATTACCTACTTATTGTAACACCAATTTTATTACTTTAAAAATAGCAATAAAATGGTATCCTATCTCACAGTATCCTATCACAAGATTAAAAGGATAATTTCTATAATGGCTATCATTACTTGACCTATCCTTTATACATGGACTCACATCTATCACATACTATGTTCCTAATTATTTTCATTTCAGTCATGCCAAACTTTGGGGTCATTTAACTATTGTTGGCGGCCAGCGTCAACGTTAAAGAAAGGGTTACCTGGGAAATAGAGTTAGAAGGAAAGGCAATGGTAAGAGAGAGTTTGGCAGAAAATAGGGTGGCCAAAATTACACCTGTCCACGTGGAAGGTTTTAAAAAAAAATTAGATGGGTGTCGTGATCGCTCAGCCATCTTGAATTTTAATGAATCCTTTGTTATAAGCCAACAGGTAGAATGAGTGAGGCAAAACCCCTCCCACAAGTTTGTCAGCATACCGGCCCAATCAGCGGCTTCTTTTGGTCTCTGTAGAGGCGGGACTTCCGATGTAACTGGAACCAGGAGCGAGGCATGGCAAATAGCAGGAGGTGGGCAGAGAGGTGTGGTTATGAGAGGCAGGCCTCAAGCCAGGAGGGTTACAAACTATCAATATTTAGTGTTTGCCCATATCTGAGTATCTATCAATAGTCTCAATTAAGCATCCATCTTCCTATTCTTTGTTTTTTAATGTTTTGTTGTTTAATCATGAATATATTCATTCAAGAAACATGGATTGAATGCTTTCACTGAAGATACTTCTATTCAATTTGTCTTATCAATAAGATAGCTTCAGTTGATAAGTGCTTTAAAGAAAAAAAAACAAATGTATAAACAGCAGTGGCTGAAACAGAGAAATTATTCCCTATTGTACAGGGAAAAATGCTTTTCAAAGCAATGGCTTCTGAGCAGGGATCTGAGTGAGAAGAAACCATAAGATTGTTCAAGAAAGCTTAAAAGCAGAGGTAGAAACTTAAGTTTCATAGGTTCAAAATCAGAATCACTGTGCCTGGGCCAGTATTGAACCATATATATCTTATACATAAAAGGGCAGGGAGGTTAGAAAGGTCATGAAATCGGAAGGCTCTGTGATGGTGTTTATTCAGCTACCTAATTAATTGATTACCTCCAAATAGTTCAAATGGAGAATTTCTCCAATCCAGTCCTTTAAAGATAATTCAGGGGAGGAAAATACTATAATGTCTTAGTATTTGCCCTAAAATATTTTATTCTTTCAATAATGTTTTAGAGTACATGGTGGCGAATTTGAAAACTAGCCATAGTTCTTTCCCAGAATCTCTCATACCTTTTCATGGTCACAATGTCTTAGCACTTCTTCTTGAAACTTTGAAATCTTAACCTAGTCATGGTGTCTGGCCTTGAGTCATAGAAATTGCCTGACAATGGCCTCTGTTGTTCACTAGTACAAGGAAGGTCGCCTGGGGTTTTCATTCTCTGCAGGCAGAGATCTGAATTAACTCTGAGACCTAGGAAAATGCTTGTTATTACCAAGATGCATGCATTCAATTTAGACTTTCTTTTGACCTCCACAATTAGTTTAACATTATACCTATGCACATCCACATACACATCCCAGTGATCCCAAACCAGTAAATAACCCCAAAGGAGTTGTAACAAAAGGAGAGACTTTACTTTCAGATCACGAGAACTCAAGGGTGAATATAAAATGGGCTTAGCTACTGTATTTCAGTTGTACCCAGAGGTCTTTTACCACATCCCATAAGGGCTTTGTTAAGTGAAACATGGCATGCCAGTCTCTGGCTCTTCTTGACCCAATAATATTCTGTCATCTAATTTCTGAATACAACATCACATTATTCTCATTGGCTCTCCAGGATTACCCTCATTACTTAATTCTGAGAAGCTTGTCACTAAGCCAAGGACATCATTCTTTCTCATTAAATGTTAATGCTTATTTACTTAGTGAGTATCATGCACCAGATACTCCATTCCAGATACAGCAATTAATAATATAGCTATAGACCTTGTCATCCTTACAGGGAAATAAGGAAGAATTTTTAAGTAAGAAGAAGATTCAAAGTACTGTGAGCAGAGTATCATGTTCAATGCAAAATATTGTCTATACTGGGATTTATGTGGGAGACGGAAAAAAAAAAACAAGGAAAAAAGCATCGTACTGGGGAAGATATGAAATGGGGGAATGATTGTTTAATATTGACTAAGCAACTTTCTTGTATGTGGATTTTAATGAATTGCTGTACTTGATAAGCATTTCTAAATTCATGACTATGTTTCGTCTTCTGTTCTATCCCTTCCCCTCCTACTAAAACAGCAGTGATTCTCCATCGTCTTTGTGCCTTTCCTTGTAATCTGATTTCACCATGAGGAGAGCTCTCCTTTTCAGACCTGAAGCTGACTTAAATTTCATCCCCACAAAGAGACAGTGAGCCTGAGGATGACAGAAACCTAAACCAAGTTTAGCAATCCCTAACCAAACTCGGGTGCCTGGGTTGTTTTGTATAATGATGTGAAGCTTTTAAATGAATTCTGTGGGAGTTTCACAGTTTATTATGATAATTTTCATTCCTCTCCCTAGACTCCTTACAGATCTACTCCCTTTCCCTAACTGTACAATTATTTTTATTTGTAGCTATACTTTCTTATTATGTGTCTTAGCGACTCAAAAGTTATGACCAAACTTGCTTTACCTCCGGAGATAATAACTTCTTTAGTAAACACCTTGATTCTGCTTTTAAACTTTGCCTGCATAACAATAGGACTGAATAAAAACTTTAGCCATGAACTAAATTCTGTACTCCGGTGTTCTCTCAGACATTTTACTGTGACAAAAGATCTATTTCCAACTTTAATTCCTGCCAAGTTATTTCTAGGAAAAAGGCCTTGAGATTTTTCTCTAAATTTTCATATTTGAGGTTTTTCTAGAAAGTAGAAATACACATGGAGAAAAAAAAAAACATTGAATATGTACTATGTATGATGTGGTTATCTCTCCACTTCTAACATTTATATATTTATATCCTAATTTCTAATTCTTTTTGATTGGATATTTTCTTTATTTACATTTCAATGTATCCCCTTTCCTGGTCACCCTCTGAAACTCCTTAGCGAATCCCCCCTCCCCTGCTTCTATGAGGATGACCCCCCATCCACCCAACCACTCCCTGTTGTGATCATAAAAAGAGAAAGAGCTATAAGAATATGTTCTGGCAAGGTGTGGGGGAAGGGGTGCCTTCGTGGGCCCATGCTGAGGCATCCCCTTTCCCTGAGGGTCCATACACACACGGGTATAGTATGGAATAGAGTTTATTTAGAGCATGGGGAAGGGAGTTAAGAGGGTAGCAGAGGCAGAGAAAGGCAGAGAGAAGGAGAGAGTAGAGAAGTAGGGGCCAGCCATGACCAGGTGGAGAGAGCAGGGAAGGGAATGGGAAGAGAGGGGGAGCAAGGGGGCAAGAGACAAGGTAGAGTAGCAGGAGTAAGAGAGAGAGAGGAGGGGGCAAGCAGACCCTTTTATAATCCAGGCCTACCTAGACATTGCCAGGTAACCATGAGGAGGAGCAAACCTGGCTGGTGCCAGGTATCTGTGGGGGTGGAATTTATACAGAATACCAACACTCCCACCTCCCCACCTTCAAACTCCCCTACACTGGGGCATCAGGCATTCACAGCACCAACCACCTCTCCTCTCCTCCCATTGATGCCTGACAAGGTAATCCTCTGCTACATAGGCAGCTGGAGCCATGGATCCCTCCATGTGTACTCCTTGGTTGCTGGTTTAGTCCGTGGGAGCTTTAGGGAGTCTGGTTGGTTGATATTGTTCTTCCTATGGAGTTGCAAACCCCTTCAGCTCTTTCCGTCCTTTCTCTAACTCCTCCATTGAGGATCCCGTGCTCAGTCCAATGTTTGGCTGCAAGCATCCACCTCTGTATTTATCAGGCTCTGGAAGAGCCTCTCGGGAGACAGGAGACAGTTATAAAGCAGGCTCCTGTCAGCATGCACTCCTTGGCATCCACAATAGTGTTTGGGTTTGGTGAATGTTTATGGGATGGATCCCCAGGAGGGGCAGTCTTTGAATGGCCTTTCCTTTAGTCTCTGCTCCCTGGGAGCTCTGGGGGGTATGGTTTTGACTCCATATTGGTATTGCTCCTGTGAGTATTTAAAAACAATGAACTCATGAAATTCTTAGGCAAATGGATAGAACTAGAAAATATCATCCTGAGTGAGGTAACCCAATCACAAAAGACCACATATGGCATGCACTCACTAATAAGCGGATATTAGCCCAAATGCTTGGAATACCCAAGATACAATTCTCAGACCACATGAAGCTTAAAAAGAAAGAAGACCAAAGTGTGGATGCTTTGGTCCTTCTTAGAAAGGGGAACAAATATGGGAGCAAATACAAAGACAAAGTGTGGAGCAGAGACTGAAGGAAAGGCCATCCAAAGACTGCCCCACCTGGGATTCATCCCATATACAGACACCAAACCTAATGTCTAATTCTAACCACAACAGCACTGGCTGTGTGCTGCATCTTTGTAGATAGTTTTTAAAGACATAACCAAATCATAATGATATTGTTGAACATGTCTCTGATTCAACTATGACAGGTTATTTATAGGAAGAGAGACTTAGAACACAGACACCTCCTCAGGGGAGACCATGGAATAAGACATGGAAAAAAAGCAGCCACAGAAGAAAGAGGCCTCAAAAGAAAACAACTATCTTGACATCTCAATCGCAAATGTCTACCTTACAGAAGTCTAAAAAAGTAGATTTCTGGTCTTTATGCCATTCAGTAATTGATACTTCATTTTGTCACTATAGAGAACTAATATTGTAGTCAAGCAGCTAAAGTAAAATAAGTGGTTTTTGTTAGAATTTTTAACTTTTGAAATTATAATACAAATACATTTAGCCTTTCCCTTTCCTCTCTTCAATCTCTTCCTTGTATTACTATAATTCTCTTTCTAATCCATGGCCTCTTTTTTTTCAAGTATTAATTATAATGTGTTTATGTGTGTGTGTTCCTCCATGTAGAACTGCAACCTGAATATTCTAAATAATATTACATGAATATACATATTTCACGACTGACTGTTTAATATTGGGTAACTAATTGGTGTGCTTTTTCTGGGAGAAGATTATTTCTTTTGTTCTCAAGATTCTTTAGTTACTTGTAGTTCTTTGTATATGGTAGAGGTCTTGCAAGCTTTCTTTATTAGAGGCTAATGTCTATTGTTTTGTCCTTATTCAGTTCATGCTTAGATAGCCATTGTTGGTGGAGAATTACAATCTTTCTGCTCATTCTTTTACAGTGATCATTGTGCCTTATGTACAGGATCTGTGTTGTAGATGCATCAGTTGGGCCTGGACTCCACAGCTCTGCATTTAATCAGTTGTAACTGCATTTTGAAAAATAAATTACACTCATAGCAGACACTGGGCTCTTCTACTTAGAAAAGCTTTACCCTCTGGTTAGCATTTATAGTACTGGAAGGTACTCTTGACATGGCCAGAATTCAAAGGAAATCATCAATATCACGCAGCTATAAGCTTTGTGATTCACAACAATTTCCAGCCTGAAATGATATCCCAGTGTGATAGTCACACAAGGGAATAAGCAACCTTTTTTGATTGGATTTTAGGCTCATTCCATGAGATGGAACCCATTCATAACACTGAAAAATTGAGTATGATCTTGCACCTAGATAGGTCATAAGCCTAGGAAAAAACCTAATACTATTATTGTACTAAGTAAACACAGCAATGGTCCTAATAGTATACTACTATACTAATAGATCAGTGCCCTGATTAACCCCCATTGGAGAAGATTTTTCTTACAATAGGTGAAAATTAACACAAAACTTGTAAATGTGCAGAGTGAGAAACTTTGGAACACCCATTTTTTAATGGGTTATCTTCACCAAACCCCTACCCTCAAGGCTCTGGGATCTATGAGAAGGAGGAAGTGGAGAGATTCTCAGAGCCAGAATCGATGGATGTCTCCAAGTAAACAGCGTCTTAAAGATACAACACAAGTGATGTAATAAAATGAAATAAGAGATTTTGGCAACAACACAGGTTCAAACCACATAGGGTGGGTCCCAGTGTTGAGACGGGGAAGAGGACACAGATCCTCAGCCCCAAACAAGAAGCTGTTTGTAATTGATACCCTCTAGCCGAGGGAAAAGAAGATAAATCCAATGGAGTATCATCTATATCAACCACACTCTAGGGCAGGCTGTGTGCCCAGGAGTAGTTAGCCAACAGAAAGCAAACTCAATCATTTTGTATAGTTTGTTTTGCTTTGCCTCTGATTTTTTATTGTTTTTGTTGTTTGTTTTTGTCTTACTGGTCTGTTGAATATTTGTTTTACTTTTGTTTTTTTTTTTATGGGGCTTTGTTGTTTTGTTTTCTTTGTTTTTCTATTTTTTTTTTTGTTTTGTTTTTGAAAGAGAGAAAGAACAAAAATTTGGTGGATAGTGAGGTAGTGAATGTCTGACAGGAGTTTGGAGAGGAAAACACATAATAAAAAATATAAAAATTTCTTGAAACTATATAAATAAAATCATTTGAGCTGGGTGGTGGTGGCGCACGCTTTTAATCCCAGCACTTGGGAGGCAGAGGCAGGCGGATTTCTGAGTTCGAGGCCAGCCTGTTCTACAGAGTGAGTTCCAGGACAGCCAAGGCTACACAGAGAAACCCTGTCTTGAAAAATCAATAAATAAATAAATAAATAAATAAATAAATAAATAAATAATAAAAAAAATAAAATAAAATCATTTGACACATCAATTAAGCATGGTCCCAATAAATAGATTTTCATTTAATAAAAATAAAATGTCATACTCAGAGCACTGTAAAAACGTAAAGAGGGGATGAAGCAATTTTGGGGAATGAGCATAAAAAGAAAGACTTGAAGTCTTCATTAAGTGGGCAATGTTTCGAATAGGAATGATGGCATTGTGTGGCAGCATGGGGACACATATGATAGCGTGTGGGGGTTGGAGTTGCTGGAGGTACAAAGGCAAAGGAGAAGCAGTTGAGAAGCATACACTATGAACTTAGACAGCTCTTAGAGTAGGAAACACTGTTAATTAAGAGGGAACATGTAGACTGTATTTCATGGGTTGGAGAGTTAGAACTGTCTTCAGTTTCTCCACAGACTGCATGGGCCCTACTTTGCTTATGCTCTCAAAGCTTGAAAATCATTATTCCAGGGAGTAGTGGGAAATTGCCACAATATTAAGATGCATATCCATAAGGTAAAAACAACACAATTAGTAAATAGGATATTGTTGCAAAGCCGTATGTTAAGGAGTACCATGATGGGAAAAAGCAGAGCCAAGCAGATTAAAATTGATGGTGTGCCACGCACACTTTGTGTGAAGGCGGTATCTGAGGCGTAAACTTCAAGGAAAGTCAGTCTCCCGCCTCCGCATTGTCGCCTGGCACCCCAAACTCAGAGGTGGCCCAGATATGTCTTCGTACTTGTGTGCTAGGAACTCACCAAGATATCATTTTCTTAAAGCTAGCAAGAGAAAATTTGGACATTGCTTTCTGACCTTCACCAATGTTTCCAACTATCCTAGTTTAATGTTTTAAGTACTAGAGAGTAATTGAAAGGTTTCTCTCACTCTAAGACATTAGCTGAAAGTGTTAGGTCAAGATTCTCCTCTGCCTGCCTCCAGCAAGAACCAGAGAATTAGCATAAGAATACCTCAACAGAGAGGGCTCCACCCCTCTTCCTCCTGCTTCACACCTAGCTACCAGACCCTGCTGGTGTGTGGGGGTCGTTTTGTCTATGTGACATCAGTCTAACACTAAGACTGGAGGAAGAAGGACTTGGACTCACATGCAGGACTAGCACTAGAACTTAGATGGGCTAGGACTCAGATTCATGTATCTCTCGCAGTCCCCCGGGCCCAGAGCACTTGGGCCCGGGGGATGCAGCACTAGTTCAGAGGAGATAGCTGCTGCTTTAGACCCAGTATGTTTCAGATAGCCTCAGAGGTACCTCAGCTGTTGAGCTGCCAGATTTTTTATTTCTCTTTTGTAATGATTGTAAGAGCCTCATGTCATTTTTAAAAGAAATACACTCAGATTTTACACCACCCATGTGTAGTCTGTTTGTCAAAGCCGAATCCCGTGCCCACCTGGCCAGAATCCCTTGTCCCGCGGAACAGGGACCCCCGCGAGAAATCTCGGTCCGTGGCAATGGTGTAACCAGAAGGGGTATGCAAGTGGGAGGCAAGGCTGAATGAAAGGAAACATTAACTGATGATAGCACAACCCCAGTGAAATGCAACACAAGTTTGACCTCCAGCTTCAGAAATTATAGTGAGAGGAGAGAAAAAAAAATAGAACCAGGACTGAAAAGACAATGTAGAGAAAGAAATCTGAGGAAGCTAAGCACAGGTCACAGATCTATCATTTCTTCTGAACCTTGAGTGGCAGTGACTCTGATATTGTTACTAGGAATTAATACAGCTGAAGAAAAAGAGTCTTGCTTCCCTTTCAACTTGCTAAATGTGAAGCTCTGAAAATGGCTTCGGATGGGAATGGCCTTATCCCAGCCATATTTTCTCAGTCAGCCACAGTGAAAAGTCACACTTTAATTTTCATCTATTTTTTTTTAATATGATTTTTGTCATTAGGGGAGAAATTAAGATTGGAGTTTTAACAATACCCTGGACTTCAAAATACTTCTTTGACAAACTCTTCGAATGTCTAAATATTTGGGCTCCCATATTTTCAGACTTGTGGCTATTATTAAGGTGTAGTTTTTACAATATCATGATCAAAGATTAAATGCTTGATTCTAACACTATATATTTTTTTCTAGTTTTTCTAATGTCACCTATGAGGCCAAGGAGGAAGAAAGAAGAGTCATTACATAAGAAACTGACAACTCTGGACTTCAAATGCTAATCCCTTGATAACACTATATAAAGTTGTTTTCCTTGTAACTAGTTTTTAAATCACCCCTTTTCACTAAGCTTAAGATTGAGGTGATTATATTCATGAAATTTACATTTGACTTGGTATTAATAAGGATAGGTTAATGGTGTAGTCAAAACCTCCCAACTCACAGAGATTAATAGGAAGTATCTTACTTGTTGTGTTCAAAAAGAATTACAAGGAAAGCTTCTCCTGGTTTGATCATCTTGAGTCCCAGGTGAGAGCTGCAGTTTGTAGGCCTGTGACTCCAAGGTCACTTTATTATTGGAAAGGAACTGTGGTAAACCACATGTTGGCACATGCCATTTGCATCAAATGTCCTTAGCTAAAGCGTGCTCCATAGCTAATGATCAGTCACACATGTATGAAAATAGGAAGAGTACTAATAATTAAGAATTTGCAAAAATAATAGCTCTCAAAGACATCTGATATCTGTAACTTATACTTAAAGATTGTATTACCTCTTTTCCTAGAGCATGAAAGTCTAGTATTCAAGATCATTTTTGCAACAAAAGTGATTTCTTTTATAATTAGACTCCTGGTGTCAAGCTGGGTAAGATTTAAAATAGCATGACAGCTTGATTCTAATATCTAACAGCAAAATTTTTTGGAGGAAAGTGATATTCTTGAATTCCTACCATTTATTCTTACCCTTCATAATCATTACACCAAATGTTCTTTCATTTAGACTATGTAAGTAGTTTCCAAAGATAAAGCTTTAGTTAGTTACAGAGGTTGTAAAATCGTAAAACCATATATATATATGGGAATGTTTTCCTGTTCAAAGGGCTACGATTCCATAATTGTTTTGAGATGTACAGATAAGGGTGAGAAAAGTGGCCAAAACATTGAGCCTGTGGGAGAAACGAGACAAGTGAATTTTTCTTTTTGGGATTCTCTCCAGAAAGAGTCATCTGGCGAGTTGGCAAATAGAAACTCGAACAGCTATGTGCCAGATGTGCGCTGCTGTTGTTGGGCCATCTGCAGTTTGCTTCTCACCATATGCCACTTTTACAGTTGGTTGGCTGGGGTATCAGAGGCAAAATTCACTATGCAATTGTTTTTGTATTATTCTCATGAATGTGATCAGGAAAAATGAACATAGCCAGCTTTGCTAGGGTCTAAGTGTTGCATAGTTTCTACAGAGGATGACTACTACCAGGATTGCATAGATCTTATTTGAAGAGCTAGAAAAATAACCTTAAATTAACTTTGGAACAAGTGACAAAGTAGTGACTCTTAGTTATCCTTATTACTGTCAGCTTTCTCTGAAAAATTCCTATTTGTTTCACTTTGAATTCTTCATCAATGGGTTATACTGTTGCTACTGCACATAAAATATAGCCAATCACTTTCTCTTCATTGGAATTGGAAGTGGGTATAAATTGTAGTTTAATTTTTTTGAGTTGTCACACATAATGCTATATGATATAAGGGGAGAGAGGATGCACACACACATGCATACACACACACTCAACATACACACACACACACACAAAGAGAGAGAGAGAGACAGAGAGTGAGACAGAGAAAGAGAGAACTACTTTGCAATTCTGTCAGGTTATGAACAGACAAAATAAATTATTATTAGATTATGATATGTTTACATTTCATATCGAGGATATAATTTCTTGGTTTCTCACCAGGTCCTTCCAAATCCATCATTGATTTATGACTATATATCAATATACTTTCTTTAAACCAGGTTGGAATGTAGTTGGAGACAGATCTTCAGTTATTTTTCTGAGTCACAGCCTAAAATTTTAATTAAGTTAATGAATAGCTACAGTTTTTAGCAGAAGTAGTCATGACACTTGCTGTCTCTTGCTACTCATCTTCATATTTTAGATGTGGTTCCTGTATGTACACATGGGATACAGACACATATGTGCATACACATGTATAATACACACACATACATGTACAAACATGTACACATACATGTACATACACATGGAAACACATATATACAGGCATACATATACAAAACATGGGATACTTATATACAAAACAGACATGCATACATATAGAAATATACATGCAGGAACCCTTATACACACGTACACACACTCATATACACACGAGTGTATATAGACACATTAAATGCATGAACATGTATATGCTCTACAAACTCATATATGCACATACAAACAAACATGTAAACAATACACTCGCATACATTCAAAGACAGTTATAACCACACATACTCACATATTAGTACAAGCATATAAGCCAACAGAATTTCTAAAAAGGAAGTCTTTCATTTTTAAATATTTTGTAAATATTAATATATTAATGTTTTATAAAGTAAGTATAAAGAACTCTAAAGAAATATAAACAGTAGGTTTAAAGGAATGGAATCTGGGAAGGTAGCACGAGATAAATTAATATGTATATTACTAATATAATGTTTTTGTTGTAGTTTAGGGATCACTTTTCTAATTTTTTAAATTAGAAAAGGTTCTTGTCTTATAAAACTAATATAGTTTATAGTGCTTGGTATATTCATACCATTCTAAATTTCTACTTATGTTTGAAATATTTTGAGCTATAAAGTAACAGTAAAAATTCCTCTTAAATATTTGCCTTTAAACTTTGAGTTTAGAACTATTTTTTAGTACATTAATGAATTATTTCTATAAGAATTATACAGGTTTATAAACCACACATGAACTTAATCTGGGACAATGAAGGTTTCTCTATCAGCATCCTCATTTGAACACTTCTTTGGATGGCTTAACTTGTACCTATACTGAAATCTTAAAACACCTGGTTATCATGTGCAACATTTTGGCTTGTATTCTATAGCTGTATTCACTTGTCTTAAAATGTAGGGAAAAGGTATGCCTCAAAACCAGTAATCACCATCCCTGATCTCAAGCTGTACTACAAAGCAATAGTGGTAAAGATCACACGATAATAGTACAGAGACAGGCAGATGAACCATTGGAATAGAATAGAAGACCCAAAAATAAAACCACACACCTATGGATACTTGATCTTCGACAAAGAAGCCAAAATCACACAGTGGAAAAAAGAAAGCATCTTCAATAAATGGCCCTGGTCTCACTGGAAATTTCTATGTAGAAGAATGCAAACTGATCCATATTTATCACCTTGCACAAAGCTCAAGTCCAAGTGGATCAAGGACTTCAACAAAAAAATGAGAAACACTGAATCTCTTAGAAGAGAAAGTGGGAATGAGCCTCGAATTCATTGACAGAGGGAAATTTCTCTGAACAGAACATTAATGGCTCAGGTTCTAACAGTTGATAAATGGGACCTCAAGAAACTGAAAAGCTTCTGTAAGGCAAAAGAGACCATCAATAGGACAAATCAGCAACCTAAAGATTACTAAAATCTCCACTAACTCTACCTCCAATAGAGGACTAATATCCAAAACATGTAAAGAACTCAAGAAGTTAACCTAAAAAAACAAAAACAAAAACAAAAACAAAACCCCAAAAAAACCCCAAAAAAACTAAAAAACAAAAATGGGGTACAGAGCTAAACAGATAATTCACAACAGATTAATCTCAAATGACTGAGAAACACTTAAGTCCTTAGTCATCAGGGAAATGCAAATCAAAACGACCCTGAGGTTCTACCTCACACCAATCAGAATGGCTAAGATCAAAAACTCAAGTGACAACAGATGTCACTTATGAGGATGTGAAGAAAGGGGAACACTACTCCAGTGACATTTCAAACTGGTACAACTCTGGAAATCAATCTGGAGGTTCCTCAGAAAAGTGAACCCAGCAATACCACTCCTGAGCATATATCCCAATGATGTCCGAACATACCACAATGACGTGTGCATATATATGTGTGCCTTATTTGTAATAGCCACAAGCTGGAAACAACCCTGATTTCCCTCAGTGGAAGAATGGATACAGAAAATGTGGTTCATTTACACAATGGAGTACTATTCAACTATTAAAAACAGAGACATCATGAGTTTTGCAGGGAAACAGATGGAACTAGAAACTATCATCCTGAGTGAGGTAACCCAGACCCAAAAGGACATGCATGGTATGCACTCACTGCTAAGTAGATATTAGACAAAAAGTACAGAATACCTAGGAGACAACCCACAGACCGTAAGAAGGTCAACAAGTGAAGATGCTTCAATCCCATTTAGAAGGGGGAATAAAATAATTACTCGAGGCAGAGGCAGGGAGGGACTTGAGTGGGAGGGGGCAGAATGAGAACAGGACAAGTATGAGTGTGACGGACAGGAGAGAACCTCAGAGGGCCAGGAGAATGAATGGAAATATGCAGCCTCAGGGGGTGGGAGATGGGGAAACCCTATAGAAAGTACTAGAAATATGGGAGGTGAAGACTCTCAGGACTCAATGGGAGTGACCTTAGCCAAAATGCCCAACAGTAGGGAAAGGGAATTCAAAGAGTCCACCTTCAGGAGATAGACATGGCCTCCAGTGGAGGAGAGGAGATTATCAACCACAGTCAAATTTTCTGACCCCAAATTTTTCCTGTCTAAAAGAACTACAGGGACAAAAACGGAGACGAGCCTGAAGGAAAGGTGGTCCAGTGACTGGCCCTACTGGGATCCATCTCGTGGGTAGGGGGGCACCAAAGCCCGACATTCTTACTGAAGACAGAAGCCTAGCATGGTTGTCCTCTGAGAGGCCCTACCTGCAGCTGACCGAAACAGACAGATACTTACAGCCAACCGTTGGACTGAAGTTGAGGAATCCCTATGGTTGAATTAGGAGAAGGATTGAAAAAGCTGAAGGGGATGGTGACCCCATAGAAAGATAAGCAGTTTTAACTAACCCGGACCCATAGGAGACTGAGTTACCATACAGGCAGCATAGAAGGGTTAGTCTGAACCCCCAGGCACATATATAGCAGACGACTGCCTGGTTTGGCCTCAGTGGGACAAGATATGCCTAATCCTGGAGAGACTTTAGGCCCCAGGAAACGGGGATGCCTGGTGGCAGGGAGCACCCTCTCGGAGGTAAGGGGGAAGATGAATGGGATGAGGAACTGTGGGAGGAGGGTACAGAGAGGGTTAGCAAAGGCTGGAATGTAAATAAATAAAACAAAAACAAACAAAGAACCCAGCACCCTTCAGAAGAGGTGAAAACTGAGGGAACACGGCTATGTATTGACAGGACGTATGTTAGATGCTCTGCATAATTTCTCACCGAGGCACGTATCTCACTAGGCTGATCCTCATGAAATTGGAGAGACACATCATGTCTTCTTCTGCAACTTCAAGTCAGTGACTCCAAATGTTCCCTTCCTAGTTTACAGTCCAAAGCACTGAGTCCTAGGAAGTGATTTTCTTAGGTTTTTGAATTTAAATATACAACCTGCTATTTAAATATAGTCCAATCCTCAAAATACTATTTAAGACAAATTTCTGGAATGAGACAAAACAGTTTATTCGTAGGTGTTTCTATATAAATAGAGATACACTCCAGAGGCCTCTCTCGAATGGATTTTAGTGGGCCCATTTTGCTCCTATCACATTGTTCTTCTTGCCAAATTGCCCAATTCTTACATGCTGTAAGAATTTTCTTGGCAAAACTGTAAAAATACTACCACTTCATATGTGACTAGTGCTCTATAATGAACATTATGTTTTATAGAATAAAGTCAAATAATATATCCAGAATGTCTCCTAGAAAATTTGGCTCAGAGTCAAACTTGTAAGTATCAGTAACTGCCCCTACTTTTTAAAATATTTTGAGAATTTTATACATGAATATGTAATTTTATAACTACACTTATGTTATTTCAACCATTACCTCTCTCTGCTCTAAATTCTTCCATATCCCCACAGTCTTCAAACTTAGAACTTTATACATAAATACACACACACACACAATTTCCTGAGTTCATTTCATATTACTGATATGTATGTGTGTTTAGGGCTGACTTTGCCTGGGATTCTGTAACTTATTTTGGTCTTGTCCCTGGGGAAAAATAAGTTTTCTCTTATGTTTCCTATAGTTCTTCATCTCAGAATGGGGCTTTGTGATATTTCCTCCAGCCACATTTAGTTTTACTTCTTGAATCTATATTTTCTGTCTAAGATTTCTCCCAATGTTCACTTTATTGTGTACAGGATGTAAGTGTTTGAATAAAATGACTTGTTTCCCCCTAGTCTCCCTTCCTTTTTCCAGACAAGATTTGGAGCACCGTTAATCTTTAGAATTTCTTAGGAAAATATAATAGAAGCTGGAAAGATGTTGACATGAGAAGAGACAGGTCCATATTTCTGTGGAGATGTAAAAGTTCTGTTTTTCACTTCATGTAACTAAGCAGATTGAGAGAGGAGCTGATGGCTTTAAATTTCTCCCCCCAAAGAAATTCTGCTCACTCTAAGAAAGTTTGTCTAGTGGGGCTCTGACCTGAGAATCATATCCCTCAGGTATCCGTAGCTTGTTAAGAAGAACTTGGGATACAATTCAGATTAGTATTTATTTATTCATTTAGCGAAATGTTTGGCTCTTTGCTTTTATTTCTCTGAATACTACTTTCTTTTTGAAAATTCTAACTACCATCTGCAGTACTGGGAGCTAGAGAAGTTATTATGACAGATATGTCTCAGATTTGGTTAAGATTACTGGTAAATTGCATGCATTAGCTTTTATAAATTTGGGCAGATTCTAAACACCTATATTCTAGCTTTTAAAATAAAATGTGTCTCTCATAAATGTTGGAAAATTCTCAAGAAAGAAAAGAACACAAAATCTGTTCAATGTGTTTCTTTGAGAATTTTTTTTTAGAATGTAAATTTTAACTTAATTTACTTAGCTTTGATTGAAACAGAACCAGTTTCTTTTATCTCCCTTCCCCTTTTTTTTCATTTATTTCCTGAATTTTGAATTCATTCTTGACCTTGAAGATACTACCATGGCTGGGTTTATACTCTATATTTCTATATGTGAGGGATTTTTCCTTTCTCCAAAAAATATAGTTTTCTGTCTCCAGCCCTATTGTCTTCTTTCCTTAGCCTTGTAAGGGACTCAGTATGTTTCCTATAACTTCAGAAATTACCCCCAAATAGATGATTTTCAAATATTACTGCAAAATGACAATCATGTTTTTGAACTGTAGTTCACATTTCCCATTCTTTGATTGACAACACCATAAATTCATGCATTAGACTTGTCATGTTCTTTTAAATATTTTCCATGCTTTTGAAGCTGAAATAAAGTTTTTTTTTAAATTTATGTTCCATATTTGATTCTTTTATTACCAACCAACATCTCTGAATTTAGTACATTTAATAATCAATTGTGCATTTAGATTGTGTCATAGATTAATTAGCATCACTTCATGTTCTTTTGTGATAGTACATAAATAAGGACACTTCCTAAAGTTTGTAGTGGCCAAGATCTGAGCTTAGCTTCCAAGTGAATTAATCACCACACACTTAAAACATGATTAGTTTCTCAAGCTCAAGTTGGTCTTTTCATCGACAGAATATTTTGTGAGGAAGAATACTCTTTGAAGAAGAATATTCTGATCGATCACTGTCTTGGTCAAGAATTATGTCTATTTATAAGGTGTCTTACAAATTCCAGATTTCAAATACTGACATTAGATGTCTTTGAAATCTTATTTCCCTTCTTTACTTGCAGAACTCCCCTCAAATGATACAATTTTTCCTTTTGTCTTCCAAACATTAGCTTGTGAAGCAAGCAGTAGTTTAAATGTTACTTTTCTGGAAGGCTGGATGATATGTCCAGCATCAATCATCCCTCTCCTTCATTAAAAGCAGTATCATTAGGGATCTTTTGTTGTTGTTTTCTTAAATTTTGTTTGTTTGTTTCGGGTTTTTTTTTGAGACATGGTTTCACTGTAAATCCTTGGGTGTCCTGGAACTAGCTCTGTAGACCAGGCTCTCCTCAAACTCATAGAGGTCCATGTGCCTTGACCTCCAGTGTGCTAGGATTGAAGGGCATGTGGTGCCACTACTGCCTTGGGATACTTAGCTGCAATTGGAATGTAAAGTAAACGAATTAATTATTAAAAAAGAAGAAAGAGAAAAAAGCAATATCATTTCTATTGTTATTTTATTCCCTGTTTTTAAGAAGAAGTGAGCTAAGGAGAATAAGGAAAAGATTCCAAAACTCTACTTTTTGATGTATTAAGTAACCTTACATATCTAATCGTCAATGTATAGTTTATCATTCCTTATCAAAAGAACATAAAACACTTGAATTTGTATGTATCTCTGTATTGGGGGATGATTTTATCCATTGTATATTCAGAGGCTAATTTTTATATCCATATATGACTTGCTTCCAGACAATGGCATGGTCAAGAATCTCCAGGCTAATATATTACATAAAAATGGTTTTTCATCACCTTTGATTAATGAAGAACTGGTCAGCCAATTAGCTGGGCAGAAGAGAATAGGACAGGACTTCAAATCCAAATAAAGGGGTCCCAGTGAGACCAGAGTAGAGAGAGCAGAGAAGGACCATGAAGAGGAGGCATAGAGAGACCTTGTGGAGGGACCAGGAAATTTTACCATGAAGTCACAATGAAAGAGCAGTCATGAGGATACAAATGGCACAGAGAAAGCCCAAGTAAGATTCACATGCAGGTAAATGACCATTTGGCTGGATAGTACTAGCCTAGTATGGTTAGAATAGATAAGAATCTGCTCAGCATAGTGCCAGCAGCATAATAGTAAAAATACCAAGTTCTGTGGCAATTACTCCAGAACTAAAATGAGCTAGAGTGGATATAGAAATGCTCTGCTGCTATTTGGGAGCAAAAGGGGCATAAGAATACCACCCTAAAATTACTGTTACACTTATGTACATAGTACTCTAGTTATTAGTGTGGTATAGAAGAATGTATTCAATAATAATGTCTGTTATTGGTTTCCTTTTGGTGTGTGTCAGTAACGTTTTTAATTGGATGTTATATTTATTTACATTTCAAATGTTATCCCCTTTCCCATTTTCCACTCTGCAAAGCCCCATCCTATCCCTCCTTACCCTGCTTCTATGAGGGTGCTCTCCCACCCACCTACCCACTCCCAACTCACTGACCTAGCATTTCTCTAGACTGGAGTATCAAGCTGTTGTGTCCATGATTCCTCGGGATCCCTCAGGAGAGTTCTCAGAAGCACTGAGCCCAGTGCAAAGATGCAAATAGATCTTTCCATCTTCTCAGGTCTTCTTCAATTTCTTTCTTCAAAAATTTGAACTTCTTGTCATACAGATCTTTCACTTGTTTGGTTAGAGGACACTGTATATTGTTTGTGATTATTGTGAAGGGTGTTGTTTCCCTAATTTCTTTTTTTATTAGATATTTTCTTTATTCACATGTCATATGATATCTCCTTTCCCAATTTCCCCTCTGAAAAAAAAGAGAAACAAAACAAAACCAAACAAAAAAACAAAAAACCTTGTTCCCTCTTCTCTCCCCCTGCTCAACAACCCACTCACTCCTGCTTCCTGTCCCTGGCATTCCCCTACACTGGGGCATAGAGTCTTCAAAGGGCCAAGGGCCTCTCCTCCCATTGATGACCAATTAGGCCATCCTCTGCTACAAATGCTGCTGGAGCCATGAGTCCCACCATGTGTACTCTTTGGTTGGTAGTTTAGTCCCTGGGAGCTCTGAGGGTACTAGTTAGTTCGTATTGTTGTTCATCCTAAAGGACTGCAAACCCTTCAGCTCCTTGGGTCCTTTTCCTAGCTCCTTCATTAGGGACCCTGTGCTCAGTCTAATGGATGGCTCTGAGCCTTTACTTCTGTATTAGTCGGGTACTGTCAGAGCTTCTCAGGAGACAGCCAGCACTTGCTGGCATCCACAATAGTATCTGGATTTGATGATTGAAAATGGGAAGAATTCCCAGGTGGAGAAGTCTCTGGATTATCCTTCTTTCAGTCTCTGCTCCATAGTTTGTCTCTGCAACGCCTTACATGAGTATTTTGTACCCCCTTTTAAGAAGGAATGAAGTATGCATACTTTGGCCTTCTTTCTTCTTGAGTTTCTTGTGGTTTGTGGATTGTATCTTGGTTATTCAGATCTTCTGGGCTAATATCCACTTAACAAAGAGTGCATACTATGTGTGTTCTTTTGCGATTGGGTTACCTCACTCAGAACGATATTCTCCAGATCCATCCATTTTCCTAAGAATTTCATAAATTCATTGTTTTTAATAGCTGAGTAGTACTCCATTGTGTAGATGTACCACATTTTCTGTATCCATTCTTCTGTTAAGGGACATGTGGGCTGTTTCCAGTTTCTGGCTATTATAAATAAGGCTGCTATGAACATAGTGGGGCATGTGTTCTTATTACATATTGGAGCATATTCTGGCTATATGCATAGGAGTAGCATAGGTGGGTCCTCTGTTAGTACTATGTCCAATTTACTGAGGAACCTCCAAACTGATTTCCAGAGTTGTTGTACCAGCTCTCAATCCCACCAACAATGAAGGAGTGTTCCTCCTTCTCCACAACCTCTCCAACATCTGCTGTCACCTGAGTTTTTTATCCTAGACATTCTGACTGGTGTAAGGTAGAATCTCAGTGTTGTTTTGATTTACACTTCCCTGGTGACTGAGGATGTTGAATATTTCTTTATGTGCTTCTTAGCCAATCAATATTCGTCAGTTGAGAATTCTTTGTTTAGCTCTGTACCTCATTTTTAATAGGGTTATTTGGTTCTCTGGAGTCTAGCTTCTTGAGTTCTTTGAATATATCGGATATTAGCCCTCTATCAGATATAGTATTGATATCTTCCAAATTTGTTGGTTGCTGTTTTGTCCTATTGACAGTGTCTTTTGCCTTACAGAAGCTTTGTAATTTTATGAGGTCCTATTTGTCTATTCTTGATCTTAGAGCATAAGCTATTGGTGTCCTGTTCAGGAAATTTTCCCCTGTGCTCATATACTCAAGAATCTTTCCCACTTCCTTTTCTATTAGTTTCAGTGTATCTGGTTTTATGTGGAAGTTCTTGATCCACTTGGATTTGAGCTTTGTACAAGGAGATAGGAATGGATTGATTTCCACTCTTCTACATGCTAACTGCCAGTTGAGCCAGCAAAATTTGTTGAAAATGCTGTCTTTTTTCCACTGGATTGTTTTAGCTCCTTTGTCAAAGATCAAGTGACCATAAGTGTGTGGGTTCATTTCTGGGTCTTCAATTCTATTCCACTGATCCACCTGTCCGTCACTGTAACAATACCATGCAGTTTTTATCACAATTGCTCTGTAGTACAGATTACGTTCCAGGCTGGTGATTCCACAAGAGGTTCTTTTATTGTTGAGAATCACTTTTGCTATCCTAGGTTTTTTGTTATTCCAGATGAATTTTCAAATTGCTCTTTCTAAGTCTGTGAGGAATTGAGTTGGAATTTTGATGTTGATTGCATTGAATCTGGAGATTGCTTGGCAAGATGGCCATTTTTACTATATTAATCCTGCCAATCCACAAGCATAGACCTTTCCATCTTCTGAGATCTTCTTCAGAGACTTGAAGTTCTTGTCATACAGGTATTTTACTTGCTTAGTTAGAGTTACACCAAGGTATTTTATATTATTTGTAATTATTGTGAAGGGTGTTGTTTCCCTAATTTCTTTCTCCACCTGTTTATCCTTTGTGTAGAGGAAGGCCTCTGATTTGCTTGAGTTAATTTTATATCCAGCTACTTTGCTGAAATTGTTTATCAGGTTTAGGAGCTCTGTGGTGGAATCTTTGGGGTCACTTAAGTATACTATCATATCATCAGCAAATAGTGATAATTTGACTTCTTCCTTTCCAATTTGTATCCCTTTGATCTCCTTTTGTTGTCTAATTGCTTTGGTTAGGACTTCAAGTACAATATTGAATAAGTAGGGAGAGAGTGGGCAGTTTTGTCTAATCCCTGATTTTAGTGGGATTGCTTCAAGTTTCTCTCCATTTAGTTTGATATTGGCTATTGGTTTGCTGTATATTGCTTTTACAATGTTTAACTACGGGCTTTGAATTATTGATCTTTCCAAGACTTTTATCATGAAGGAGTGTTGAATTTTGTCAAATGCTTTCTCAGCATCTAATAAGATGATCATATGGGTTTTTTGCTTTGAGTTTGTTTATATAGTGAATTACGTTGATGGATTTCCATATATTGAACCACCCCTCCATCCCTGAGATGAAGCCTCCTTGATCATGATGGATGACCGTTTTGATGTGTTGTAGGATTCCGTTTACAAGAATTTTATTTAGTATTTTTGCATCAATATTTATAAGGAAAATGGGTCTGAAGTTTTCTTTCTTTGTTAGGTTTTTGTGTGATTTAAGTATCAGAGTAATTGTGACTTCATAGGATGAATTGAGTAGAGTACCATCTGTTTCTATTTTGTGAAATTGTTTGAGGAGTATTGGTATTAGGTCTTCTTTGAAGGTCTGATAAAACTCTGCACTAAACCCATCTGCTCCTGGGTTTTCTTTGGTTGGGAGACTATTAATAACTGTTTCTATTTCATTAAGAGATATAGGTCTGTTTAGATCATTTATCTGATCTTGATTTAACTTTGGTACCTGGTATCTGTCCAGAAAATTGTCTATTTTGTCCAGGTTTTCCAGTTTTGTTGCCTATAGGTTTTTGTAGTAGGATCTCATGATTTTTTGGATTTCTTCAGTGTCTTTTGTTATTTTTCCCTTTTCATTTCTGATCTTGTTAATTTGGACACTGTCTCTGTGTTCTCTAGTTAGTCTGGCTAAGTGTTTATCTGTTTTGTTGATTTTCTCAAAGAACCAGCTCCTGTTTTGGTTGATTCTTTGTATAATTCTTTTTGTTTCATTTGCTAGAATTTTATTGAATATGTTTACATAGATATTCCTAAGGCAAATTTGTCTGAAGTTCTCTTTGTTTGTTGGATCTTAGTTAGGTTTTGGTATCAGCATAACTGTGGCTTCATAGAATGAATTAGGTATTGTTCCTTCTGTTTCTATTTTGTGGAATAGTTTGAAGAGTATTGGTATTAGGTCTTCTTTGAAGGTCTGATAGAATTCTGCACTAAACTTATCTAGTCCTGGTCTTTTTTTGATTGGGAGCCTATTCATGACTACTTCTATTTCTTTAGGGGCTTATGGGACTGTTTAGAAGGTTTATCTGATTGAAATTTAATTTGGTAACTGGTATTTGTCTAGAAAATTGTCCATTTCATCTAAATTCTCCAGTTTTGTTGAGTATAGTCTTTTATAGTAGGATCTGATTAGTTTTTAGAATTCCTCAGTTTCTGTTGTTATGTCTCTGTTTTCCTTTCTGATTTTGTTAATTTGGATATTGTCTCTGTGCTGTCTGGTTAGTCTGGCTAAGGATTTATCTATCTTGTTGATTTTCTCAAAGAACCAGCTCCTGGTTTTGCTGATTCTTTGTATAGTTCTTTTTGTTTCTAATTGGCTGATTTCAGCCCTGAGTTTGATTATTTCCTGCTGTCTACTTCTCTTGAGTGTATTTGCTTCTTTTTGCTCTAGAACTTTCTGGTATGCTGTTAAGCTGGTAGTGAATGCTCTCTCAAGTTTCTTTTTGGAGGCACTCAGAGCTATGAGTTTTCCTGTTAGCACTACTTTCATTGGGTCTCACAAGTTGGGTATGTTGTGCCTTCATTTTCATTCAACTCTAAAAAGTCTTTAACTTCTTTCTTTATTTCTTCCTTGACCACGTTATCACTGACGTAGAGTGTTGTTCAGCTTCCAGGTGTACGTGGGCTTATATTGTTTATGTTGTTATTGAAGACCAGTCTTAATCCCTGGTGATCTGATAGGATGCATGGGATTATTTCAATTTTCTTGTATCTATTGAGTCCTGTTTTGAGATATGGGCGATTTAGTAGAAGGTACCATGAGGTACTGAGATGGTATATTCTTTTGTTTTAGTATGAAATGATCTATAGATATCTGTTAAATCCATTTGTTTCATAACTTCTGTTAGTTTCACTGTTTTTGTTTTGTTTTGTTTTTTAGTTTGTTTCCATGATCTGTCCATTGATGAGAGTGGGGTGTTGAAGTCTCCTACTATTATTGAGTGAGGTGCAATATGTGCTTTGAGCTTTTGTAAAGTTTCTTTTATAAATGTGGGTGCCCTTTCATTTGGAGCATAGATGTTCAGAATTGAGGGTTCATTTTGGTAGATTTTTCTTTTGATGTGTGTGACATGTCCTTCTTTATCTTTTTTTGGTAACTTTAGGTTGAACTTTGATTTTATTCAATATTAGAATGACTACTCCAGCTTGTTTCTAGGGACCATTTGCCTGGAAAATTGCTTTCCACCCTTTTTCTCTGAGGTAGTGTCTGTCTTTGTCACTGAGGTGTGCTTCCTGTATGCAGTAAAATGCTGGTTCCAGTTTACATATTCAGTGTGTTAATCTATGTCTTTTTATAGGGAACTAAGTCCACTGATGCTGAGACATTAATGAATAGTGATTGTTGCTTCCTGTTATTTTTGTTATTAGAGGTGGAATTACATTTGTGTGGCTATCTTCTTTTGGGTTTGTTGAAAGATTACTTTCTTGCTTTTCCTAGGGTATAATTTTCTTCCATGTTTTGGCATTTTCCATTGTGGGGCTGGATTTGTGGAAAGATATTGTGTACATTTGATTTTATCATGGAATATCTTAGTTTCTCAGTCTACGATATTTGAGAGTTTTTCTGGGTATAGTAGCCTAGACTGACATTTGTGTTCTTTTAGGGTCTGTTGGACATCTGCCCAGCATCTTCTAGCTTTTAGAGTCTCCTTCAATGATTTCTTTATTGTGTTTATTTCCATTTTTAGGTCCTGGATGGTTTCATTTAATTCCTTCACCTGTTTGTGCTTTCCTGTAATTCTTTAATGGATTTTCATGTTTCCTCTTTAAGGGCTTCTACCTGTTTACCTGTGTTCTCTTGTATTTCTTTAAGGGAGTTATTTATGTCCTTCTTAAAGTACTCTATGAACATCATGAGATGTGATTTTAAATCAGAGTCTTGCTTTTCTGCTTTGTTGGGGTATCCAGAGCTCTCTGTGGTGGGAGAACTGGGTTTTGATGATGTCAAGTAGCCTTGGTTTCTTATGTTCTTGTTGCTTATGTTCTTTCCCTTGCTTCTCTCCATGTGGTCATCTGTAGAGTTAGTTGGTCTTGATGTCTGTGACTGTGGCTTGTCTCTCCTGAAAGCCACTGTGTCAGTACTCCTGGGAGACTAGTTCTCCCCAGGAGGAATTTGGGTATGGAGAGCTGTGGCACAGGGTCAGCTCCAGAACTCAAATGGAAACTAGAACTATTCTGCCCCTGGCTGTTCCTTGGTTCCTGTGTCCTAATGGCTCTTGCAAGGTCCCTCTTTGGCCAGGTATTTGAGCAGAAGTAGTGTTCTTACTTGTGCTTCCATGTATATCAGCACTCCAGAGATACCTGCTTTCTACTGGCTGGATGTGAGTATGCAGAGGTGTGGCACAGGGTCAGCTCCAGGTGCAGATGGAAACTGTAGGCCAGCTATTGGTTTCTCTTTAAATGGATTACACTGGAACATCACTGGTACTGACAATGTAATTCTAGCTTAGGTACTTACATTTTTGAGATTTTCTGCATGAAGGTTCACTGTTACGTGTAGAAAACACTGTCTCTACTAGCATGGGAAATGCTGCTGTCCTCTGGTAGCTACAATCTCTGCCCATCTTCTACATTGTTCCTTGAGCCTTCAATATAGAAGTTATAATGAAGATATAATAGTAGGGTGTGGAACAGTGGGCAGTTCTGAAATCCGGAGTCTAGTAGAGCAGCCACCTTGGAACCCTGGAGACCCACTAAGCAAAGTAATTTGTTCCACAAGGGACGGTAGGCATTCGGTGATTTGTGTCTGAGACCAATGGCTCAGATTTCAGCCCAGACCCCTCACAGCTGCCCCTGCAGGAGATGTATGCTCTATGAGGCAGACACTGTCTCAAACTTCCAGCATTCTAGATGGACCTTACACACAGTCATCTGACCAGAAGCCAGGCATGCCACATCCCATACAATAAAAGGGGTGGTTTGCCCCCTCCTCACTCTCTTACTCTCCCACTCTTCTCTCTAACTCTTACTCTCACACCCTCTTGTTCTCTTACTTCTCTCCCTTCTCACTCTTACTTCCTCTTGCTCTCTTGCTCTCTCTCTCCTCTCTACTTTTTGTTCTCTTCTCTGCCTTTCTTCCTCTCCTTCTTTTCTTTCTCTCTTTCCTCTCCTTTCTTTCTCTCTACTCAACCAGCATATTTCTCCTTTCTACAATAAAATAAATCATTCATACATTGCCTCCTTTTTAATTAAGGTGCCGTGAAGCAAACAGGTTGCCACGGGCGAGAGAGAGACATGGGCCTCAGCAGCAGCCCCCTGCCTCCAGGAGAGAGGGAGCCTCAGGCCAGGTGGGCCACCAGCCCAGGCCCCTGCTTTTGGAAAAACAGTAGGGTTGGGTACTTTATTGTCAGTTGCCTTTTGGCATTTTGACCAGTTTTATATTTGAGTAATAGTCTTCACCTGCTACAAAAGAAAGCTTCTTTCATGGAGCCTGAGAAGTACACTTGTCTTTGGATATAAGAATAAATGTTTAGAATGAAGATAGGAATCAGGTTTAGAAAACTCACAGGTGGGGGTTTTCTTTTAGAGTCTATGACCTTTCCAACCACAGGTATTTGCATAGGTTTGCAGTAAAAGGCATGAATTATTTCTTACTGAGTGGGAATTAAGTCCAATTAGAAAGTTATTCGCTATCCCCATGATATAAATGCCATGTGGTCATTGTTGTAGTTCAGAGTCATGATACCAAGGTAGAAGTATTGATTGTTCTTCTCCCTAGCGGGTTGTCCTGCACCTATAGATACTATGGAAGCTTCTTGTCAGGAAAGAGGTCTTCACATCAATTCCAGCCCCATCCCTCAAAGTCTTGTGTTCAAGTTTTGTGGTGTTGCCAGCAGTGGAGTTTTCCTTTCAAATTCTTGGATGCCTCCAAGAGCAACAGTAATAATTGATATCATTTTGGAAATTTCTTGGACCACCTGGACCAACAATGTGCCTCTTTCCCTCCTAACACTCATTGCTTTATGCCAGCTTCCATTTCAGTAGGCACATCCTGGTAACCTAAAGGCCATTTCTGCCAAGAAACCAGGTAGGATGATTTTAATCTTCACCTTTCCTGCTTCTCCAGACCAAATTCCCTAATCTCATCCCTAGATCTCTAGCAGAAAAATCTGCTAAATATCATTTTCCTCTCTGATCCAATGAACCACAAAATTTCCTCTTCTAAACTTTCATCCCCGAACTCTTTCCATTATCTGAGCCTCCAACACCAGCAGGCATTATCTGGGAGCACACCAGCTGAGAAGGCCAAGAAAACAGGTCCACAGAAAAATTGCTATTAGGCAACACATGGCCATCACACCTTCCTCAAATCCAAAGAGAAAACAGAAACCAAGGAACAAAACAACCATCTGATAATGATATAAACAAATATCAGCACCTAGACTTATAATGATATCTCTCCCAAATGCCTAGATACCAGCAAAAAACCACAATCTATAACAAGAAAAATGTCAATACTAGTGCCCAGCAACTCTACCACAACAGGCCCTGAACATTGCAACGTAGCTTGAACAGACATTTAAAAAGGCCTTAAAAGACCCTATATGAATGATGCAGGTCTTTAAAGAGGAAATTAATAAATACCTAAAATAAATATAGGAAAACACAAATAAATAAAGAGGCAATTAATAAATTCCTTAAATAAATCTAGATAAGCCAAACAAATACAGTAAGAAAATGAATGGAGACCCAAAAATGGAAATAGAATCAATAAAGAAAACCCAAAGAGAGGGAATTCTGAAAATGAAAAATTTAAGAATTCAAACAGGAACTACAGAGGCAAGCTTCACCAATAAAATACAAAAGATGGAAAAGAAAATTTCAGGCATTGAAGATAGAAGGAATGGGTACGTCTGTCAAAGAAAATGTTAAGTCTAAAAATCTCCTGACACAAAACATCACGAAATCTGGAACACTATGAAAGGCCAAATCTAAGATTATAGGAATAGAGTTGAAAGAGAAGAAAGCCATATCAAAGGCACAGAAAATATTTTTAACAAAATCACAAAAGATGTTTCCAACCTAAGGAAGGATATGTCTATAATGTTACAAGAACCATATATTACACCAAATTGTCCAGAAGAGAAAGTCACCTCAGCACATAAGAACTAAAACACTAAATTACAGAATAAAGAAAAAATAAGGGAAAAGGGCCAAGTAACATGTAAAGGCTGCCAGGAAGAAATGTGAGAATTACAACAGATTTCTCAAAGAAGACTCTAAAAGTCAAAAGGTCTTGGACAGATGTGCTGTAGACTCTAAGATACCACAGATGATAGCCCAGATTATTATACTTTCAATCATCAGAGATGGAGAAAATAAGGTACTCCGTGATGAAGTCAAATTTAAGCAATACGTATCTACAAATTGAGACCTACAGAAGGTGCTAGAAGGAAAAATACAACTGAAAGAGGTTAATTTACAACTAGGAGAACACAAGGAATAAATAATAAACCATTAAAAACAAAAGAATAGAAGTTCACACACACACACACAAACACACACATACAAATAAACTCAAGCAATTCACTACCACCATCAACACCAACAATATAGTAACAGGAATCCATAATCAATCCACAAATGGTCATTGATATCTCTCAATATTGATGGTCTCAATTTCTAATAAAAAGACACAGACTAACAGAATGAGTTCAAAACAAGATGTATCCTTCTGATGCATCCAAGAAACACACCTCAACATTACCTCAAGGTAAAGAGTTGGAAAAAGATATTCCAGAAGGAATAGAGGACATTTCTTGCTCATCAAAGGAGAAATCCAGCAAAAAGACACTTTAATTATTATTATCTCTGCCCCAAACACAAGGGCACCCACTAAAAAGAAACACTATTAAAGCTAAGTTGCATATTGATTTAACAAACTCATAGGATATTTCAATACCCAACTCTCACTAATACACAGGTTATCCAGACCCAAACTAAATGGGGAAATGCTGCAACTAACTGATGCTATGAACCAAATGGACCTAACAGATAGTAACAGAACATTTTACCCAAAAGAATACAATTTCTGCTCTGTACATCACCAGACATTCTAGGTTTTTGTATCTGTTTGGGGTATAACTTTTCAAAGTGTTTCTGAATGATTTTCTAGATTTCATTTGTTTCTACTATACACTCATGTTTCATTGTTAATTTTATTAATTTTGGTTGTTTCTTTCCCTATTTACCTCTCTTTTGGCTAATATGCCTAGGGGTTTGTTGCTTACTAATCATTTTAAAGAAACAATAGATTTTTATTGATTCTATATTCTCCCCATATCTTATTTTTGCTTTCTGTTTAATGGGTTTGGGCTTAACTATTTGTGAGACCTTGAAATATAGCATTTGGAATTTTAAAATTACTTATTTCTATAAAATTCTATAAAATTTTCATTTAGAATGACCTTTGCTGTGTCCCAGTGGGTTATATCATCATTTTCATTTGATTATAGAAATTTTCATTCTTTTATCTGTTTTCTTCAGTAATTCACTATTCATTCAAATGTTTGTTACTCAATTTCCAAATGTTTATGTTGTTTCTGAGGCTTCTCATGGTATTCATTTTTAATTATTCTACTCTAACCTGGTAAGGTAAAAATATTATTGAAATCATTTCGTATTTGTTAGAGATTGCTTTGTGGCCTATGATATAATAAATTTCAGAGATTTTGCCATGTGCACCATAAAGAATATGAATTACATCTATTATTTATATTATTTTGCAGATACTTTTAAATACAGAGTATCTATTCTATAATTTAATTCTACAAGTTCATTTGAAGTTCTTTATCTATTGAGACTTACCTAGAATTGAGAGTAGTAACATTTATAATAGCTTTTGTCTGTGTGACAAGAATCTATGAATACATTGGAAAAGGAAATTTCAGTTAAGGAATTACCATCATTATGCTGGTCTGTGGTCATAACTGATGAATATTCTTTATTTGTGATTGATGTGGTATGGCCCAACTCAATATGGGTGGTGCCATTTTGGGGAGGTGGGCCTGATATATATCCAGGCGTAGTGGTTCACATCTTTAATCCTAGGAGACAGAGGCAAGCATATCTCTGAGTTCAAGGCAAGCCTGGTACAGAGCACCTTCCAGGTAAGGAAAAGCTTAATTCCAAGCATGGTGGCATATGACTTTAACCCCAGCATTCAGGAAACAGGGAGATGCAGATCTCTGTGTTCAAGGTCGATCTTCAAAGCAAGTATGAGAGTTCTTAGGCAGTGAAAGAGTTGGAAAACAAAAAGCTAATGATAATGTAATAAAACATGTGGGGCATATTCCAGAACCAACCAGCAGCAGAACTTGGCAGCTTTGGCCATGCGGTTCTGGTCTTAGAGTCAAGAATAAAAAGAACAGTCCAATGGTTTGCTCCAAGCATTCACCTCTGTATTTGTCAGGCTCTGACAGCCTCTCAGGAGGCAGCTATATCAGGCTCCTGTTAGGAAGCACTTCTTGCCATCCACAATAGTGTTTGGGTTTGGTGAGAGTATATGAGATGGATCCCCAGGTGAGGCAGTCTCTGGATTTCCTTTCCTTAATTCTCAGCTCCACATTTTGCTTCCATATTTGCTCCCTGAGCACTTTGTTCCCCCTTCTAAGAAGGACTGAAACATCCACACTTTGGTCTTCATTCTTCTTGAGATTTATGTGGTCTATGAATTGTATTTTGGGTATTCCAAGCTTTTTGGCTAATATTCAGTTATCAGTGAGTACATACCATGTGTGTTCTTTAGTTTATTGGGTTACCTCACTCAGAATGATATTTTCTAGTTCCATTCATTTGGCTAAGAATTTCATGAAGTCATTGTTTTTAACAGCTGAACAGTACACCATTGTGTAAATGTACCACATTTTATGTATTCATTCCTCTGTTGAAGGACATCTGGGTACTTTTCAGGTTCTGGCTATTATAGATAAGGCTGCTATGAATATAGTGGAACACATGTCCTTGTTATGTGTTGGAGCATTTTTTGGGATACGCCCAGGAGTGGTATAGCTGGGTCCTCAGGTAGTACTATGTCCAATTTTCTGAGGAACCACCAGACTGATTTCCAGAGTGGTTGTACCAGTTTGCAATCCCACCAACAATGGAGGAGTGTTCCTCTTTCTTCACATCCTCCCTGGCATCTGATGTCACCTGAGTATTTGATCTTAGCCATTCTGACTGGTGTAAGGTGGCATCTCAAGTTCCTTTTGATTTGTATTTCCCTGATGACTAAGGATGGTGAATGTTTCTTTAGGTGCTTCTCAGCCATTCAATATTCCTCAGTTGAGAATTTTTTGTTTAGCTCTGTACTCCAATTTTAATAGGACTGTAAAGATCTTTTCCCAATCTGTTGGTTGTCATTTTTTCCTATTGACAGTTTCCTTTGTCTTACAGAAGCTTAGTAATTTTATGAGGTCTCATTTGTCTATTGTTGAACTTAGAGCATAAGCCATTGGTGTTCTGTTCAGAAAAATTTCCCCTGTGCCCATGTGTTTGAGGATCTTCCCAACTTTCTCTACTATTAGTTTCAATGTATCTGATTTTATGTGGATGTCCTTGATCCACTTGGACTGACAATGGGGTCCCCAATGGAGGAGTTAGAGAAAATACTGAAGGACCAAAAGAGGTTTGCAACCCCACAAGGAAGAACAATATTAACCAACCAGATCCTCAGAGGTCCCAAGGACTAAAAGAGTATACATGGATCGACCCATGCCTCCAGGTGCATATGTAGAGGAGGATGGTCTTGTTGGGAATCAGTAGGAGAAGAGGCCCTTGGTCCTGTGAAGGCTTGATGCCCCAGTGTAGGGGAATGCCAGCATGAGAAAGTGGGAGTGGGTGGATGGGTGGGGGAACACCCTCATAGAATCAGGGTGAGGGGTGTGGGATAGGGGGCTTCTGAGGCAAGAAACCAGGAAATCCTTAGGAAATGCAAATAAAGAAAATATCCAAAAAAAAAAAAAAAAGACAAAGACCCACCATAATATGAAAAAAAAAAAGCAGGATATAAAATGGCACATGGTCATACATTCATTTTCATTTTTACTTTGCATGTGCATTTGTTACATAATTTTTAGAATTTTCCTAGTGCACTTAATATATAGCTTACTTCAAACATTTTTCCAAAGTTAAATCTGGGGGCTGGAGAGATAGCCCAGTGGTTAAGAGCACTGACTGCTCTTCCAGGGGTCCTGAGTGCAATTCCCAGCAACTACATGTTGGCTCACTATAATGTAATCAGGTCCATCTGTAATGGGATCTGATGCCCTTTTCTGGTGTGTCTGAAGACAGCTACAGTGTACTAATAAATAATTAATTAATTAATTAGTAAATTAATAAATCTGAAATATAAATATAAAAACAAAAACAAAACAAAACAAACAAACAGAAAATAAAAAGGACAATTGATGCTGGTTAGCTGGAGCTAAGAAATTAGTGGTGACTAAGAGGCCAGTATCACTGAGGTGAAACCTTCTTCAAAGTATTTTCTGAGAGTACAAAAAAGCTGTGTTCCAGAAATAGCCAAGGTTGTACCTCATGCTGCCACTGGATTTGGCAATGTATGAGAATCACCCAAGTGGTACCTGTTTTGAAGGTATGAAGGGGTCATGGAGAGCAGCTGAGACTAGGCACTGGGAGAAGTCAGAGAATGCCATTGGTGAAGGTGCAGCCTCAGTTGCAGTTGATGGTCCAGGACTGAAGGGGTCTTGAGAAGAAGCTGAGACTTGGCACCATGAAGAAAGCCTATGAGAGGCTAATGGTAAAGTCTAGTCCCAGTGAAAAACCTCAAGGTATTGTACATGCCAGTACCATGGGATGGACTCCAAGAACAGCAGCAGCAATCATGTGGAGTCACCCATAACCGGACGGGCTACAGAAGACAGGCATGGAGATGCAACCCAAACCTTTGGAGGAGCCCAGAAGATCATATATAGATTCCAGCCATTAAAACAAGAACCTGTAAAGTTTAAGTTGCCTTTGTTACCCCAAGATGTTAGAGATCCCAGAGCTATGGAATACCTGCTGAGGAAAGCTTCTAACAAAGAATGGAACCAGTCAAAGAGAATGAAGTTGTTGTAGTCAACAAAGATGAAGAGAGTTGTGTATCTGAATGAAGAGTACACTGATACCAGGCATGGAGTTGCAGAGTTTAGAGTTTGTTCAGTTCCTTTCTTGTCTTGCTTTGATCCACTATTTCATCATTATGATGTTTTGGAAAGGTAATATACATCCTTTGATGTTGGAATTATGTGGTATGCTTTTTGAGTTTGATTTTATAGGGGATTACAGTTAAGAAATTGGATGAATATCATAAAAGACTTTGAACTTTGGACTTTTAACATTGTTGAAACTATTATAGACTAGGGGATTTTTGAAGTTGGACTAAATGTGTTTTGTATTATGCTATGACTAGGTATGGTCCCCATAGACTCATGTGTTTGAACAAGCCTATGTGGGTGGGAGGTCCGGGAGTGGAATGTGGTGATTTGAACATGCTTGGCCTAGGGAGCAGCACTATTAGAAGACATGGCCCTAGAGGAAGTGTGTCACTTTACAGATAGGATTTAAGACCATTCTTCTAGCTGCCTGGAAGACAGTCTGCTCCTGGCTGCCATTACATCAAAATGGAGAACTGTCAGCTCCTTTTCCAATATTTTGTCTGCCCGGACAATGCCATCCTTCCTTCCATGACGATAATGGACTGAACCTCTGAAACTGTAATCTAGCCTCAGGTCCTTTATAAAAGTTACTTTGGTCATGGTGTCTCTTCACAGCCATGAAGCACAAACTAAGACAAAAGCTTTGAAACCAAACATAAATAAGGCAGTAAACACCATTTCTCATTGCCTCTGCTTCAGTAACATCCTTGAGATCTGCCTTGGTTCCCTCCCATGATGGACTATAGCCTGTAACCTGATATAAACCATTTCTACTCAAAACCAAGCTGTTTAGAGTCAGTGTTCATTATAGTAGCACAGAAGCAAACTAACACTGAAATTTGTAACAATGAGTGGGGTTTTGTTGTGACAGATTTGACCATGCTATTAGAAAGATTGGGGAAGCATTTGTAACTTTGAGCTGAAAAAAAAAAGCTTAATGAGAGAGTGTTAGAGGAGCTTGAAAAATAGTAATGCTGAGGACTATTTCAGGAATGACAACTTCCACCTGGATAATCAATTAGGAAGATCATCCCCAAGGAAGACTCTTTCTGATTTAATGGATTTTATTCAGATACTTAGACATATGTAAGTGCTATACAATAAATAAAGAAAAGAGACCATGAATTTGAGAAGGTACAAGGAGGTACAGACAATGGAGTTGGAGGAACAAAGAGGAAGGAAGAAAATTATATAATATTTTAATTAAAAAATAAAGATAAAATTCAGAAAAAAAAATCCAGATTACAAGAGTTTTCCTTGTGAAGTCTCAGCAAAAAGTCTGAAAGTTACTCAAAGACTCTGCCAGGGCCAAGGATTTAAACTGAGACTGTGGAAGTAAAATTTTTTGCTTTGCTGGCACATTAGTTGCTGGTTAGCTGGGGTTACAAAAACTCAACTGTTATTACTAAAAGACAGGTATTACTGATGCCTTATTTTCTAGAAGCCACTCTTCATGGTTAGCATGCAGAAGTGGTAAGAGTAGAGTTTGGTTGCCATCTCATGCTGGTAGCCAAACTTGTAATGTGCAAGAAGCTAACATGCAGTACTGGCTTTTAAAGGCTTTAAGGCAGTGAGTGAGTGGTTCTCAGCCTGTTGGTCAATCTCCTTGGCAAACCACTGTCTCCAAAAATATTTACACTTTAGTTCATAACAGCAACAAATTTACTGTTATAAATAACCAGGAAAATAATGGTTGGGGGTCACTATACCATGTGTTTTGAAGGGTCACAGCATTAGGAGGGTGAAGAATCATTGCTTTAAAGGGTCATGGAGAAAATGAGAGGCCAGGAGAAGTAAGTCACTGGTGAAGATGTAGCCTCAGCTACAGTGCAGAACCTAGGATGGTAGAAGGAGTAATAGAGAGAGGGTAGGGCTTAGACACAGAATCAAATGAATACAGTACTGAAGTCTCATACTATTATTATGACAGACTCTATGTAACCTTTATGTCTTTCAGTATTTGTTTTATGTTATTAGGTGCACAATAATTTATGCATAAAAATTTACAGTTATTACAACTTCTTAGTCCATTTTTTTCATTACTGATATGCAATGGTCATCTTTTTCACTTTTGATTAATTTTCACTTAAAATATTTATTAATCATAAAAATTATGCCAGATTATTTATGTTCTTAGTTCCTAGGTCTAAATTCATCTTCATATTTGGAGATCGTAGCTGGTTTTGTTACCTCAGTTTGCCTCTAGGAGACAAATAGTCTTGTGGTAGTTTGAATAAGGCAGTCTCCAAGAGTCATATATGTTAGTGTTTAGTCATCAGGGAGTGGCATTATTTGAAAAGGGTGAACAGTGGGACCTTGTTCGAGAAAGTGTGCTACTGGGGATTGGCTTTGAGATTTCAAAAGTGTACACTAGACTCAGTGTCTCTCTTCCCGTCTCTGTTAGTAGATCCAAATGCTGCCTTGCTTCTTCACATAATAATAATAGACAAAAACCTCTGAAAACCTAAGCACGCTCCAAATTAAATGCATAAGATATGCCTTGGTCATCATGTCTCTTTACAGCAATAGAACAGTGACCAAAGCAGAAGTTCTTGTTGCAGGAATATTTAAAAAAAATGAATCCACCCCTCAAACTCCATTTCCCGCTGGGCCACGTTCTTGAGACAGTATTGATTGATATCACCACATCCCGGAGGGCTCTTATTCTCTTCCAGCTAAAAACATCTTGCTCACATGCAACTCTTTACACACCCCCACAGTCATTCACTGAAATAGTGCCTAAGACCCAATAAGTAAAGCATGACTTTTAATGCCTTAATATCCAATCAGATTTATATAATAATAAAATCACAATTTACAAGATGCTAAAACAATAATTTCAGAACCAAATAATAAAGACAATATTCTAGCCCAATTAATCTATTTTGTAAAATCCACATGATGTTTAAGTTTGGATTCTTGGATGTATCTGAAGCATCTTAGAAGTTTTGTTCATATTTATTAATTTTTAATATATTTAAGTGTATTTTTGTCTTGACTTTGTTCTTCACCTCTAATATTGGCTTTTTTTTTTGTTTGGATGATAGTTTCTACTGGTTTTGTTTGTTTTATTTCTTCAATTCCAGAATGTCTGTTTATTTCTTCTCCTTAAATTTCAATTTCCTGCTGAAATTTTTCTTTGAGTTTTAATTTTTCCTTCAAGTTACTGACTATATTGGTCCCTTTGTCAAATTTCTTATTTTTGTCCTAAATTGATCTTCTTATTTTGTTCATCTGCTAATTTGGACCTTCTAAATGGTCACTGATTATTATTTCTTTTTTATTAATCATTCCATTTGTTTACATCTCAAATGATGTCTCACGTCCCTATTACCCCACCATAACCCCCCCATCCCACATCTGCCCTCTCCTCCCTCCTCTTTGCCTGTATGTGGGTGCTCTACCACTCACCCAACCTCTCCTGCTACATCCTTCTATACTGGGACATCAAGCCTCAACAGGAACAAGGGCCTCCCCTCCCACTGAAGTCAGACAAGGCCATCCTGGCTCCATCCTTGGTTGGTGGTCTAGTCGCTGGGAGCACTGGGTAGTTCAGCCAGCCAATGTTGTTCTTCCTATGGAGTTAAAATCCCCCTCCACTGCTCTAGTCCTTCCACCAGCTCCCGCACTAGGGTCCCTGAGTTCAGTCTCATGGTTGGCTCCAAGCATCCACATCTGCATTGGTCAGTTGCGGATGGAAGCTCCCAAGAACAGCCAAACCAGGTTCCTGTCTGCAAGTGCCTCTTGTCAATGGTATCCACAGACAGAATGGATCCCCAGGTGAGATTCTGAATGGATTCTCTAACAATTCTCTCAATTTTTGATGTACTTTTTTGGTGGGAGAGCTGTTATGTTTTGGATGTGTTACTTTGAGTTGTTGTCTCTCATTGTGGAGGGGCTTTTTGTTGTTTTGTTCATTTTCTGGGATGTATGTATTTTCTAATTTTAATATTATTTCTTTGTCCATGTTTTATAGTTTGTGTTTTTTGTTTTATGTGAGTTCTTCTGGGCTCCTGTCTTCATAACATGGCTTCATTTGCACAGGTCTCACATATCAGTATGGCTTCCTGCTGTAACTTGGACAATAGATATTAACATGGTCTTCAGTAGCAGCACAGTCTACAGATACCAATTTGGTCCTCAGTGGCAATATGGACCAAAGACATCAAAGTGGCCCCAGCTAACACAGGTGAAACACTTCAACATGGCTTCAGAGCAGCAACAAGGACTATGAACATCAACATGGCCTTAGATGGCAACCTGGATCACAAACTCTATCTGGTCTCAGGGCAAAACAGATTACAGATACCAACATGACCTCAGTTGCAACATGGACCAATAACATCAAGAAGACTCCCAGTGATGAACATGAATCTTTGGAGGCATCAGTGACAAGGGATATCAACATGGCCTTCATGGCAACATGGACCTCTGAACTCAACATGGTTTCTAATGATAACCCCAAACCTTTTGTGGCATCACTGATGATGGATACCAACATAGTCTCATATAGCAGCATAGGACATGAACATGGCCTCCAATTGGAGCACAAATTATGAACATCAATATGGCTCCTGGAGGCAACGTCTATCATAGGCTCCATATGGCCTCTGGTTGCAGTGCAGACCACAGACATCCATATGATTTCTATGACAGAAGAGTCTCTGATCATCAACATAGCCTGCAGCAGCTTGGACACCAGCACAGCCCTCAGTGTATAGCCTGGACCACATATAGCAACATGGCATCTGGCACTAGCACAGACCATGCAGTTTGTTTTTTTTAGAAGACCCAATCCAGACAATGAACCATTCTCTGTCTAGGACATCTGCCTTTGCTCAGAGACAGGGCAGTCCTTAATTATTTTTTTTGAGAAGTTTATAATAGATACCAAATCCTATTAAAACCTTTCCATATCTGTGATGTGATTTTCATGTTTCAGTAATTTGACTGAGTTACAAACTTTGAAACATCCTCACATTCCTGAAGAAATATTTTACTTCTTTAATGGTGCAAAATAACTTTTAGGTATTGTTGGATTTAGCTTTATTATAATTTTCCAAAATACTTGTAAACAAAAAATTGATGCTTAAATCTTGACTTCTTCCATTCCAACGTGTATCCCCTTGATCTCCTTTTGATATCTACTTATTCTAACTAGAACTTCAAGTACTATATTGAATAGGTAGGGAGAGAGAGGGCAGCATTGTCAAGTCCCTGATTTTAGAGGGATTGCTTGAAGTTTCTATTCCTTTAAATTTATGGTGGCTGTTGGTTTTCTGTATGTTGTCTCTATTATGTTTATATATGGACCATGAATTCCTAATCTCTTGAAGACTTTTATCATGAAAGGGTGTCGTATTTTATGAAAGGCTTTCTCAACATCCAATGAAATGATCATGTGATTTTTCTCTCTTTATGTTTGTTTATATAATGGATTACATTGATGGATTTATGTGTGTTGAACCATCCCTGCATCTGTGGGATGAAGTCTACTTGATGGTAGTGAATGATGATTTTGATGTGTTCTTGAATTCAGTTTGGAAAATTTTTATTGAGTATTCTTGTGTCACTATATTTAAGTGAAATTGGTTTGAAGTTCTCTTTTTTTGTTGTTGTTGTTGGGTCTTTGTGTGGTTTAGGTATGATAGTAACTCTGGCTCCATACAATGAATTAGGTAGTGTTCCTTCTGTATCTATTCTGTGGACTAGCTTGAAGAGTATTGATTTTACCTCTTCTTTGAAGGGCTGGTAGAATTCTGCACTAAAACCATCTGGCCCTGGGCTTTCTTTTTTGGTTGGGGGATTTTTAATGACTGCTTCTACTTCCTCAGGGGTTGTGGGACTGTCTAGATAGTTTACCTGATCTTGATTTTTCATTGGTACATGGTATCTGTCTAGAAATCATCCATTTCATCTAGATTTTCCAGTCCTGTTGAGTATATAGTTTTGTAGCAAGATCTTATGATTCTTTTGAATTCCCTCAGTCTCTATTTTCTGTTCTCATGTCTTCCTTTTCATTTCTGATTTTGTTAATTTGAATACTGTCTCTGTGCCCTTTAGTTAGTTTGACTAAGGTTTTGTTTGCTTGTTTGATTGTTTGTTTGTTTGTTGTTGTTGTTTGGTTTTTCAAGACGGGGTTTCTCTGTATAGATTGCCCTGGCTGTCCTGGAACTCACTCTATAGACCAGGCTGGCCTTGAACTCAGAAATCTGCCTCCCTCTGCCTCCCAAGTGCTGGGATTAAAGGTGTGTGCCACCACTGCCCTGCATGGCTAAGGTTTTATCTTGTTGATTTTCTCAACAAGAAACAAGAGCTGGTTTGCTCTTGGTTTTGTTGAATCTTTGCATCATTCTCCTTGTTTCTACTCGGTCGGTTGCAGCCCTGAGATGGTTATTCCCTGATGTCTACTCCTCTTGGGTGTGTTTGCCGTTTTCTGTTCTAGAGCTTTCAGGTGTGCTGTCAAGTTACTAGTATACTGAGAATCGGACAAAATGGCAACCTACAGATTTGGGGGAAAAAATCTTCACTAATATCTGAGAGAGGGACAATATCCAAAATATATAAAGAATTCAAGAAGTTAGACTCAAAAAAAAAAACCCACCAAATAATCAAATTAAATAAGGGAGAATAGAACTAAAAAGACAATTCTCAACAGAGGGATCTCAAATGGCCAAGAGGCACTTAGAGATATGTTCAACATCCTTAGTCAACAGGGAAATGCAAATCAAAATGAACCTGAGATTCCACCTTATATCAATCAGAATGACTAAGATTAAAAACTCAAGTGACAGCCGATGCTCTTGAGGAAGTGGAGAAAGAGGAACATTCCATTGCTGGTGGAATTGCAAGTAGCTACAAACGTTCTGGAAATCAAACTGGTGCCTGCTTAGAAAACTGGAAATAGTTGTACCTGAAGACCTAGTTATAACACACTTCCTGGGCATATGCTCAAAAGATGCTTCACCATATCACAACAACATGTACTCCAGTATGTTCATTGCAGCCTCATTTGTAACAGCCAGAAGTTGGAAACAACCCAGATGTCCCTTAACTGAAGCACGGATACAGAAAGTGTGGTTCATTTACATAATAGAATATCATTCAGCTATTAGAAAGGACGACATTATGAATTTTGCAGGGATATGTGTGGAACTAGAAAAAAACATCCTGAATGAGGTAACCCACACCCAAAAGGACATGCATAGTATGCACTCACTGATAAGTGGATATTAGCCAAAAAGTACAGAATACAAAGTATACAACCTACAGACTTTATGAAGGAAGGCTTGAAGTGGCTGAAGGGGATGGTAACCTCATAGAAAGACCAACAGTATCAACTAACCTGGACTCCTCAGGATTCCCAAAGACTAAGCCACCAATTGAAGAACCTACATGGCCTGGTCTGTGGCTCCAGACACATATGTAGAATAAGACTGCCTTGTCTGGCCTCAGTGGGAAAGGATGTGTTTAATCCTATAGACAATTGATGCCCCCAGGGAAGGGAGACACTTGAGTGCAGATTGAGGTGAAGAGGAGTGGGGGAACATCATCTCAGAGGCAAGAGGAGGCAGGATGGGATGAAGAACTATTGGAGCGGACAAAATTTGGAATGTAAATAAATAAATAAAACAATTAAAATAAAACCCTAAAAAGAGAGAGAGAGATCCGTATAATATATGACCTTAGCTAAATTTTGTTTGTTTGTTCATTTGTTTCTTCGTTTATTCGTTTGTTTGTTTGTTTGTTCATTTGTTTGTTTTATGAGACAAAAGTCTCTCAACATAGTCTCAGCTTTGCTGGAACTTGCTATGTACAGAAGACTGGCCTTGAAATTACAGAGATACATCTGCCTATGCATTCTAAGTGCTCAGCCCAGGCTAGAAAAACATCAATATAAAATGAGATAGAAAAATTTACCACATTTTTTAACTTCGTGAAAGTATTTATTGCTCTTTGAATGTTATTCATCCCATAAGCCGTGTGTATAATTCATGATTTATATTGCTTGGGTATGTGATTTTCTTTTACCTGACTGTGAACTAAGAAACATTAAAATGCTACTCTGTAGCTGGACTTTGGTTAAGGTTTGGCTTATCTTTATTCCAACCTTTCAGCTACCTAACATTAGATGAGAGAGAAAAAGAATAGAGAGGAAAAAGGACAGCATTTTCATTAAACTACTTCCTGCTGAGTAGAGAAATCGAGTTCCTCAGGGTAAGTTTGATTGTTACCGTCAGGTTATCTAATTTCTTCTTTTTGTTTATTTGTATAAGACTTCTTAATAAGCTTTTTACTAGGATATGGTGATTTTATTTTTTTAAATTTCCTCAGTTTCTGAAATATCTCCGTTTTCTGATTTTGTTAATTTGAATACTTTCTCTTTGCCCTCTGGTTAGTCTGGCTACAGGTTTATCTATCTTGTTAATTTTCTCAAAGAACCAGCTCCATGTTTTGTTGATTCTTTGAATAGTTATTTTTGTTTTTATTTGGTTGATTTCAGCCCTGTGTTTGATTATTTCCTGAAGTCTACTCTTCTTGGGTGTATTTGCTTCTTTTTGTTCTAGAACTTTCTGGTGTGCTATTAAGCTGGTAGTGTATGCTTTCTCCAGTTTCTTTTTGGAGGCTCCCAAAGCTATGAGTTTTCCTCTTAGCACTGCTTCCAATGTGTTCCATATGTTTGGGTATATTGTGGCTTCATTTTCATTAAATTCTAAAAAGTCTTTTAATTTTTTTCTTTATTTCTTCCTTGACCAAGTTATTATTGACTAGAACATTGTTCTATTATTGACTAGAGCATTGTATGTGGGATTTATGTCGTTTTTGTCATTAATGAATACAAGCCTTAGTCCTTGGTGATCCTAGAGAACCAAATAATCATATTAAAAGTGGGATACAGAGTGAAACAGAGAATTCTCAACTGAGGAATAATGAATGACTGAGAAACACCTAAAGAAATGTTCAACATCCTTAGTCATCAGAGAAATCCAAATCAAAAGGACCCTGAGATGCCATCTCACACCAGTCAGAATGACTAAGATCAAGAACTCAGGTGACAGCAGATGCTGGTGAGGATATGAAGAAAGAGGAACAGTTTTCCATTGTTGGTGGGATTATAAGCTGGTACAGCCACTCTGGAAATCAGTCTGGCAGTTCCTTAGAAAATTGGACATCGTACTACCTGAGGACCCAGCCATAACATTCCTGGGCATATACCCAAAAGATGATCCAACCTATAACATGGACACATGCTCCACTATGTTCACAGCAGCCTTATTTATAATAGCCAGAAACTGGAAAGAACCCAGATGTCCTTCAACAGAGGAATGGACACAGAAAATGTGGTACATTTACACAATGGAGTACTACTCAGCTATTAAAAACAATGACTTCATGAACTTTGCAGGAAAATGGATGGATCTAGAAGTTGTCATCCTGAGTGAGGTAACTCAGTCACAAAAGAACACATATTGTATGCACTCACTGATAAGTGGATATTAGCCAAAAAGCTTGGAATACCCAGGATACAATTCACAGACCACATGAAACTCAAGAAGAAGGAAGACCAAAGTGTGGATACTTCAGTCCCTCTTAGAAGGGGGATCAAAATACCACTGGAAGGAGATACAGAGACAAAGTATGGAGCAGAGACTGAAGGAAAGGCCATGCAGAGACTGCCCCTCCTGGGGATCCATCCCATGTACAGTCACCAAACGCAGACACTATTGTGGATGCCAAAAAGTGCTTTGTGACAGGAGCTTTGATATAGCTGTCTCCTGAGAGGCTCTTCCAGAGCCTGACAAATACATAGGTAGATGCTTGCAGTCAACCATTGGACTGAGCATGGGGTCCCCAATGGAGGAGTTAGAGAAAGGAACTGAAAGAGCTGAAAGTGCTTGCAACCCCATGGAAGAAAGAACAATATCAACCAACCAGACCTCACAAGGAGTAAACCCCCAACCAAAGAGAACACAAGGAGTGAGCCATGGCTCCAGCTCTATATGTAGCAGAGGATGGCCTTGTCAGACATCAGTGGGTGAAGAGGCCCTTGGTCCTATGAAGGTTCGATGCTCCAGTATAGGTGAATACCAGGACGGGGAAGTAAGGGTGGGTGGGAGAACACTGTCATAGAAGCAGTAGGAGGGGGTATGGGATCAGGGGCTTTTGGAGGGGAACCCTCGAATGGAGATAACATTTAAAATGTAAAAAAAAAAAGAAAAAAAACGTAAAAAATTAAAAAATAATAAGATTTCTTAATAAACTTTGACCAACAGCAACCAACCAACAAGTAACACTCTCCTCACCTTTCCAAACCTTAGCACTTTTGAAAAGTCCCCAGAATTCTAAAATGTCACACAATTATAGCAACTATCTGCAGCTGGCAAAATCATGCCCCTGTTAGAGCATGAAGCAAATCATAGTTCACTTCTGTGTACAATCTGTAGCAGCCCCATATCACACAACTGGGGTCAAAACAAAAACATATTCCTATAATATTTCTGTGTATTTTTAAAGGTTTATTTATTATTATATCTAATTACACTGTAGCTGTCTTCAGACACACCAGAAGAGGGCGTCAGACCTCATTACAGATGGTTGTGAGTCACAATGTGGTTGCTGGGATTTGAACTGAGGACTTTCAGTAAAGCAGTCAGTGTTCTTAACCGCTGAGCCATCTCTCCAGCCCCTGTGAATTTTTAAAGAAAGCAAAATTCCAAATTCTCACCCTAGTAGTCAAATTTATTTTTTCTTAAATTAGCTTTTCTTCTTTCATGTAGTTTGCCAATTCAATCTCTTATCACAATTTTCAATATAAATGTAGTTATGTTGCTGTAATCCATAAGTACCCTACACTAACAATAAGTATATGTGTCTGAAAGGGTTCCAGAGGATTTCAAACAAAGATTGAATGTAAAAGAAAATACCTAAATTAGACAGAGTATATTTATTATAAGACACAGAAAATACTTAATAGTCATGAATAACTATGTACAAATACCATAGATTCAAAATAGAGAACTTGTAATATATTACAGTTAAAATTCCTCTGGTAAATTGAATTTTATTTTTCTTATACTATGAAAATTTTACAGGAAGACAAGAGCACAGAAAGATATCTTGTTAGTTACTTTTTTCATTTCCTTAACCAAATACTTGATTATTAGCAATTTAAGGACAGAAAAGTTTATTTTGGACTGCAGTGTAAGAAGAAATCTAACCCGTCATGTCAGGGAAGGCATGGTGACAGGAACATGAGGGTTTGTCCCCATTGCACCTGCGGCCAGGAGACAGAAACATCAGCCAGTTAGGCAGTTTTGTCAAACCTCAAATCTGCCCCAATAATTTTCTTCCTAAGTCTCTACCTCCTACAAGTTACGCAGCCTCCCATATCAGAGCCATCGGCAGTGGACTAAATGTTCCAACATGTGTTCTTCATAGAGAACATTGCATATTCTAAACTGGCTTATAAGATGAAGCAATAATCTAAGATTGATTTAAGTATATATAGTATATAATATTATACTACATTACATTATAATTATATTATATACTATTATAATTATATTATTAATATATAATTATTATAATATAATAATATATTAATTATTATAGTATATAATAATATTAATATCTATTAATATATATGGCCTTTTGAAGTAGTCAAAGAAGATTGAGCTCGTACCTATTTTGAAATGCTCACGATTTTTCTCTCGGGTGAGTTTCTGAGACCTGAACAGCCAGCCGGGAGCCACAGGCCCCACGACTCCC
>NW_022196909.1:21441987-21505914 GCF_008632895.1 Mastomys coucha
AAAAAAAAAAAAAAATGCTCACAAACCAGAAAAACATTAGCAAAAATGACTGAGAAGGAAAAGCGGGAGAAAGATTCAAATTTGAAAAAAGAGTTATTTTAGTAAAAGCAATGATATCACAACATTATGAAGAATACAACTAAACAAATATCATGCTAACTAATTTCATCAGCAAATGAGAGAAGAGAAATAAACACACATTTGTCAGAGATTGGGAATCATAGAAAGGGGCAATATGTAGAAGTATGACTGGAGGAAAATATGAATATGATTAGGAACAAAATTGTCAGTGTTTATATGTCTACATTAATGACTGACCAGAAAGACTAAAAAGTGTAAGCTAATCACCATGGCATAAAAGTTACTAGAGGAAATTGCATCAGGTACATATGGGGACAAAACCTTCTGGGTAAAGGGCAATTTCAGTATACAATCACCACATACCCCCAAAGGAAGAAAACTTAGTTTTACAGAACAATGTGCTATTTAATTACGCCCATTAAAAGAGCTGAGAATATATATGTATATTTATATAGAATGGTATTGCTATTATATGGGTCATGTAATTATTGACACACATTTATGACACAGTGACTTGATGTGTACAACCACAGCACGTTATTTGTGATTCCTGCATTACTTTTCTCTATGTACATTTCCGCATTCCTGATTTTGTATTATTTTGTATCTTATAGGGTGGTAATTTGAAAGAAAATGGCCCCCGTAGGTTCAGAGGAACTGGTAATATTAGGAGGTGTGTTCTGATTGGAGTCGGTGTGGCCTTATTGGAGGAAGTGTGTCAGAGGGTTTTTGCTTTTATTTGCTTGTTTTTCTGTTTGTATTTTTAGTTTCAAATGCTCAAGCCAGAGCAGGGTCTCTCTCTTCCTGTTACCTATCAATTGTAGAATTTGGCTACCTCGACAGCACCGTCTGCCTGAATGCCACCATTCTTCCTGACATAGTGATAATTGACTATACCTGTGAACTCTAAACGAGCCTGAGTTAGATGTTTTCCTTTATAAGAGTTGCTGTGGTCATGATGTCTCTTTACAGTAATAAACCCCAAACTAACACAGATTGTAAAAGCACTGATATATTCAAAGTGAGGAAAAACTGATCACGAGGGTTACAATGATTATAATGACTATTACCATGTTCTTTGTATTTATGGCAGGGATTTTCTTGGTGCAGTGATTATACAAAATGAATTTTATAGATTAAAGATAAAAATGAAACAGATTAGGAGAGGCTAATAAACTACTTACCACTTGAAAATCGTGTCTGCATTAGTTCAAGTAAATGAGAGGTTTGCTTAAGTACATCAGAACATCATTATTCTTAAAGGAAGAGTGTAAAAATGTAATATTATAACTGTTGGAAAAAAATTGACAACACAAATCACATTTTGCTATACTGATGGAAAATTCCACAGCTTTGAGCTTCCCAGATTAATGACCAGGGACCTAATAGAAAGTGAACACTCTTAGTGTTCAGTCTACACTGCTGATTAACCATTTATCTTCTTCACAGAGCCGCATAGCATAACTTTCTGCTCCTCGGTGCCAGGTTAGATATAAATTACTAACTTTATTGCTATATACTTTATTTTATGTACACAAAATCTTGTTCTCCTGAAAGATCCAATTAAGATTACATAAAGGTTTACAACAGTCCTATTGTGTAAATGGTTCAACATTCCAACAACAAACCAGATAAACATTTTGCCAATCACTAATTAAAAAGCTGGCTCTTACTACAATAACCTGGAGTCAGTTTGCATTCACATTTCTATTAAAGGCTAATGAATACACAGCTAAACTAATTTAGTCAAATTGTTCCTTCATTGTGTTCAAAGTTAAAACTAACAATTCAGCATTAGCCCTCCATCTTTTAAATTATTTTTTCTCCCCTATTGAGTAAAAGTCTAATTAAAAGCTTTTAGTCTTTCACGTTGTGCAGGCTGCTAAGTGATATTGTTTAGTCTGCAGGGATTCAATTATTACTTGGCTTTAAAATATACAGTTCTGCAAGGATTTTTTTTTAACCCATTTTGCATGGATGATTTTGTATTCTAAAATTTTTCATCTGATAATAATTTTATCAAATTGTGAAGCAAAAGAAAAGTACTGAATATGAGATTTTAATTCAGGTATAAATTGTATGTATGTATGTATGTATTTACTTTATGTCCCGATCACATCCCACCTCTGTTATGTCCTCTGGTCCCACCTTCCCATCTTCTTTCCCCTAGTCATTCCTCCCTCTGAGGAGAAGAGGGACATCCTTCCCACATGAGTACCAACCAGTCCTGGCACATCAAGTCCCATCTGGATTAAACACATCCTCTCCCAGTGAGGGCAGACAAAGCAACCCAGCTAGGGGAAAATGTTACAAAGGCAAGAAACACAGCCCAAGTCAGTGACAGCTCCTACTCCAATTGTTAGAGGAACCACATGAAGACCAAGCTGCACATCTGCTTACATATGTGCAGGGGGGCGTTAGTCCAGTCTAGTCATGCTCTTTGGTTCATGGTCCAGTCTCTGTGAGTCTCATATTAGTCCTAAATGTATTGACTATTAATACTATATACATTCCAAGACAAATCAAGTGGAGATGTTAAAAATAACCAATGCAGTGATGTATAGTACCACACACAGTGAACCCCTGGCATAGAGGACTCAGAGAAATTTCAAATTTGCAGCCTGTCTCAAATAAAAACAAGTAAATATAAATAGGCAGGTAGATAGATAGATAGATAGATAGATAGATAGATAGATAGATAGAAGTTCAATTTTGTATACAGTAGTATATCGTTAATCCCAGCACTCAGGAGGCAGATTATTGTGAATTCCCAGGCCACCTAGGGCTAGATTGTAAGACCCTACCTAAAAGGGAAAAAAAAACAGGTAGAAAATTTAAACATTTTAAAATGCCACACAAATAAGTGCATATTCAAAGGAATTGAAATCAGTGTAGCAAAAAGACCATCTGCACTCCTTCGTTCATTACAAAACTACTCATAACAAAAAGAAAAAAAAGTCAGAAACAAGTGAGGAAGCCAGCCATTGATAAAGAATGAAAATGTGATGTGATGCACATATTCATTGGGACAACGCTCACACACAAAAGGATGGAATTCTGCTATTTGAGACACCATGGGTGATCATTATGTTCTGTGAATTAGACAGACACAAGGAGACAAGTAGTACATTATCTCACTCCCTGCAATCAAACTAAGCTGATCCAAGAGCATTGAAAGAAGCAGCTTTTAAGATGGGTTTGTCAAAAATATTTTCACAGAACCCATTCAATGTCTCAGTGGAGAGAGGTACCTGCCACTAAGCCGGATGATCTGAATTTGATCCCCAAAACCCACAGGATAGAAGGAGAACTCACTTTTATGAATTGTCTTTTGAACTCCACTTATGCTCCATGCTAGGCATTCACATGCACACACCCTAAATAAATACAATTTAAAAATATAAAAAGTACTTTCACATTTTGGAGTTGTTTTTAAGTTCAAATGTGCATTCTATCTAAAGCATAAAGCATTTCAGTTGTCAATAACTATCCTTTTATATAAAGAAAGAACTGGAAGAACCAAAATAAGAAACTATCTGGATGGAGAAGATAATTTGTAGTTCACACCAGCATGCCTTGAATGCTGTATATCAAGGCTTTTAATGACAGGTGGCACAGGGATTGAGCCTTCAGCTAGGAAAACATTTTCAAAAGAGATTGGGGACACTGTGTGTGGTACACAATGTCTTAGTAACAACCAGTCCACTATACACCAGGAATGTCCAGTATCTAGGACTCCTAAATATTAATCATTGAATTTCAAAAAAGAGGTGTCTTTTTAATTTTTTTGTCTTTTTAGTAGAATGGGAATTGAGTTTTCAGTTTTGTACTAAAACAAAGAAAACAGTGTTACTTCCAGTGTTGTTCCAGGAAGTGTTCATTAACCACAAAAAACTACCAAGGAGCCAACTCAGATGTAATCACATTAGGGTCTCTTTATTATAAACTTATCTCAGAGAGATAATTAACATGTTAATTCAAGTTACATAAAGAGAAGGGCACATATGTACTCACAGAGATATTAATCTCCATAGATGTGAGGATTTAAATATACATAAATGAATAAATAATTGAGACTTTTGATCTTAAATTGTATGTCAAAAGCAGGTGATAGGGAACCTAACGTATCTCAGACAGTAGAAACTTAGGCCTTGATCTTACTATTAAAAATAATCATCTACGGACAAAACCGAAGATAGCGGAGGAGCAACAGATAATACACCAACAAATAATATTTGTTTAGGTAGTTTAATTGCTTTGAATTATTTTAATTGTCAAAATGAAGATGAGTATAAGTTTGGTGGAATCTATGATATTAAAAATCCTCTGGGAGAGAGGTTGAGCTATAAAATTAATTTCATTTATATCTTTAATGATTTCCAGTTAGTGCATAAAGGACATGCTATTGTGGGAGAGAGGCTCTGTATTTGTGTTGATAGGAAAGGAGAATAGGCTTTGGACACTTCCAGAATGATATGGATCAGATATGAAAGGGTAAGATCGCCTGAAGATCTTGGCTCTAGAAAAGGAAAATTCAAGGTAACCAAACAGGAGAAATAACTCTATCTGATGGTTCCTCAAAGGGAAACAGTCCAATAAATTGCTTAGATAGAAGATATGTCTCTACCCACTTCCAGTTTCCCTCTGCACACCAGAGCTGACCCAGTGCCACAGCTGTCCATACACAAATCCCACTGGTAGAAAGCTGGTCTCCCAGGAGTGCTGACATACCTGAGAGCACAAGTGAGACTACCACTTCTGCTCCAATTCCTGGACCAAGAGGGACCCACCCAGAGCCATCAGGACACAAGAACAGAGGAGCAGCCTGGGACAGGATCCTTCCAGATTCCATCTGGGTCCTGGAGCTGACCCTGTGCCACACCTCTCCATACCCAAATCTCGCTGGGAGAGAGCTGGTCTCCCCGGAGTGCTGACATAACAGGCTTACAGGAGGGAAAAGCTACAGTCAGAGACAGTAAGACCAGCTAACACTAGGATAACCAGATGACAAGAGGTAAGTGGAAGAACATAAGAAACAGAAACCAAGGCTACTTGGCATCATTAGAACAGTTCTCCCACCAAAGCAAGACCAGGATACCCCAACACACCAGAAAAGCAAGAGTCTGATGTAAAATCATATCTCATGATATTGATAGAGAACTTTAAGAAGGACATAAATAACTCCCTTAAAGAAATACAAGAGAACACAGGTAAACAGGTAGAAGCCCTTAAAGAGGAAACACAAAAATCCCTTAAAGAATTACAGGAAAACACAAGCAAACAGGTGAAGGAATTGAACAAAACCATCCAGGATCTAAAAATAGAAATAGAAACAATGAAGAAATGACAAAAGGAGACAACCCTGGAAATAGAAAACCTAGGAAAGAGATCAGGAGACATAGATGTACAAGAGATAGAAGAGAGAATCTCAGGTGCAGAAGATACCATAAAAAACATTGATAAAACAGTCAAAGAAAATGCGAAAAGCTCCTAACCCAAAACATCAAGGAAATCCAGGACACAATGAGAAGACCAAGCCTAAGGATAATATGTATAGAAGAGAGTGAAGATTCCCTACTTAAAGGGCCAGTAAATATCTTCAACATATAAGAAAACTCCCTAACCTAAAGAAAGAGATGCCCATAAACATACAAGAAGTCTACAGAACTCCAAATAGATTGGAGCAGAAAAGGAATTCTTTCTGTCACATAATAGTCAAAACACCAAATGCACAAAACAAAGAAAGAATATTAAAAGCCATAAGGGAAAAAGGTCAAGTAACATATAAAGGCATACCAATCAGAATTACAACAGACTTCTCACCAGAGTCACGAAAGATAGAAGATCCTGGGCAGGTGTCATACAGACCCTAAAAAACCCACAAATGACACCCCAGGCTACTATACCCAGGAAAACTCTCAATTTTCATAAATAGAGAAAGGCAATATTCCAAAATAACCAATTTTACACATAATCTTTCCACCAATCCAACCGTACAAAGGATAATAGATGGAAAACTCCAACACAAGGAGGGAAACTACACCTTGGAAAAAGGAAGAAAGTAATCTTCTTTCAACAAACCCCAAAGAAGATAGCCACAAAAATCTAATTCCACTCTTCCACTCCTAACAACAAAAATACAGGAAGCAACAATCACTATACCTTAATATCTCTTAATCCCTCTGGAGGTTCCTCAGAAAATTAGACATAGTACTACCCAAGGACCCAGCTATTCCACTCCTGGTCTTATACCCAGAAGATGCTCCAACATACAATGACACATGCTTCACTATGTTCATAGAAGCCATATTTTAATAGCCAGAAGCTGAAAACAACCCAGATGTCCCTCAACAGAGGAATGGATACAGAAAATGTGATATATTTGCAAAATGGAGCACTACTTAGCTATTAAAAACAATGACTTCATGAAATTTGCAGACAAATGGATGGATTTAGAAAATATCATCCTGAGTGAGGTCACTCATTCAGAAAAGAACACACATGGTATATACTCACTGATAAGTGAATATTAGGAAATGAGAGTGAACCCAAGATACAACTCACTGACCACATAAAGCTCAAGAGCAAGGAAGACCAAAGAGTAGATGCTTCAGTCCTACTTCGAATGGGGAACAATATAATCAAGGGAAGTACAGAGTAGGAGGGACTTGGGAGGAAGAGAGGAGGAGAAGGAGGAAAAGAGAGGCAGAATCAGGTATGGGAGTTAGATGAAGATGTACAGAGAGTCAGGATTGAGCAGTGGTGTGTGGCAATGGGTGTTGGGGAACTGGGGGTAGTAACCAGAAAGTCCCAGATTCCAGGAAAGCAAGAGCCTCCAAGATTCCCACAGGGATGATATTAGCTTAAATACCACATAAAGGGGAGGAAGAATCTGTTGAGACCATATCCAGAGGTTAGGCATAGCCCGTCGATGAGGGATGGGTCCACCCACTCATCTCCAAAATTTTAACTCAGAATTGCTCCTGTATAAAGGAAATACAGGGACAAAGAATGGAAGGAAAGGCCATTCAGAGACTGCCCTACCTTGAGATCCATTCCACATGCAGACACCAAAAACCCAGACATTATTGCTGATGACAAGAAGTGCTTCCTGACAGGAGCCTGATATAACTGTCTCCTGAGAGGCTCTGCCAGATCCTGACCAATACACATGCAGATGCTCAACCATAGGTCTGAGCACAGGGACCCCAATGGAAAAGTTAGGGGAAGGACTGAAAGAGCCGAAGAGGTGTTATCTGGAATCAATGGAAGGAGAGTTCCTTGGTCCTGTGAAGGCTTGATGCTCCAGTGTAGAGGAATACTAGGACGGTAAGGTGGGAGTGGGTAGGTGGATAGGGGAGGATTTGCAGAGGGGAAATCAGGAAAGGAAATAACATTTGAAATATAAATTAATAAAATATCCAGTAAAAACATGTCTCTAACCAAGATTTCAGCTAAATTTAGACAATAAATCTTGTTGACTATGAAATCCTTAAGATTTTTCTTCCCCTCTTTCATATGAGATGTATTAAGATTTATTACAATTGGTTATTGATCAAATTAACTCATAAAATGATAGTTATCTTTTGAGTTATCCTCCTTGAAAGGAACAAAAGTCATCCTTAATTTATATGTGAACCTTTCACAATCCATAGGAATATCTAAATAATACTAAAATTTTGGTTGTGAGACTCATATATTTATATATTACAGAACGTACACCTTTGGCAAGATTCACCTTCAGGATGTGGAAATGACCTGCTGTTCCAGACCTATACCTCTTGAGGATGTTTCCAAAGAATTTCTTCCAAAACAGCTTCACAAATAACTGGTGATTTCAGATGACTTCACTTCATCCTTGCTTCCACCTTTCAGGTGGATCCAGTCAGAACTTTAGTCAAATCCTGAGCCTTCTAAATAGGCAAAGACTGGATAACAGATGCTGAAGCTAGCGTTCTTAATTCTAATCAATTTTTCCAATTTTCCTACCCCTCCCCATCCCTTTAAATAATTTTCCTTGTCCCTATTCAGCAGGAAGAAATTATGGAGAGTTGTCATCTTGATCCCTTGGGTTTGGATGTCTAGCTATGGTAATTTTATAAATTATACATAGGTTGACATTTTAAGGGATAATTTGGAAATGTTTGTAATTTTGAACAATAGGGAAATAGATGGACTACATTACTAAATTTATTCTTAAGCAAAGGATTAGATAGCCACAAGTTTGCATTGGTAGAAATCCTTATAATTGAAACAAATTGAAGTTATAATTTTACATTGGTATAGAAGACATAAATTGATGCAGATTTAGGATTTTCATTGATATAAATCTTTTATATTAATCCAAAATTTGAAATTAATATTGTTACTTTTAGATATGTACTGTGCATATGATGCAGCTCATTTAAAAATGCACGGTTTAGCCAGGCGGTGGTGGCCCACGCTTTTAATCCCAGTACTTGGGAGGCAGAGGCAGGCGGATTTCTGAGTTCGAGGCCAGCCTGGTCTACAGAGTGAGTTCCAGGACAGCCAGGGCTACACAGAGAAACCTTGTCTCAGGAAAACAAACAAACAAACAAAAAACAAAAAACAAAAACAAAAACAAACAAACAAAAATACCCCCAAGGTTTAGACCTAGGCCTTTTAATAGCTGCTATTACAAACTGTTTAGGATGATTAAGTAATGCAAGTTAAGGGCCAAGTAATAAACTCATGGTTATATAAGATTCTGATCTAAGTATATTAAGTTACTTTCTACAATATTCAAATAGAAATAGCTAAGGGTAGTCAAGGTTTAAAAATTCAGATATTTTTATACAGTTAGTCATCAAAAATATCAGAATTCCACATATTATCACACTTAATATTAATCCATTATTAAAGATTATTTGACTAGAAATAGGTATAAAAGGAAAGCAGCCCTGAGTGGGGGGGGCTGCCCAAAAGGAAGCAGGGCAGCAGATATAAAATATCGATTTAGGTGTTAAGTCATGAATACAGGAGGGGAGTGTGTGCTAGCTGTGGGAAGGTTTGGAAGTGCCCAATCATTAAACTAGTCAAGGCATAGCAAAATTCGCTGGCGTGTGTCTTTCTTTCATTCTCGAATCCAGAGAGCTCTTGGGTGGTGAAGCAGTCCTGAGCTCTCATGGTGACAAGGTTTTATAGAAAATGGCAAGCAAGGGAGGGATAAGGGAGGGGTTATCAAGCCTAGAAAGCATCTAACTGAATGTCTATTGTAAGCCAACAGGGGGGTGCTCTGAAGCAAGACAATACACAATCACAAACAATCTGAAAGTACATCTGAAACAATCAGGCTAATCTTTTACTAACTGTGGCTAGGAGGTAGCTAGGGAGTGATTTTGATTAAGGACAAGCAAGCCTTGTGATTCTTCCTGGTGCTTGGGTTTAGCTGCAGATCAAGTTCTCCAGCTTTTGCTTGTTTTGTTTTGTTTTCTTCTGTTTTGTTTTGTTTTAAGCGAAAGGCTTTGTTCCCAAGATGGAGTAGGTTTGGCCTCTCACCAGCTCGGCACTTGCAATGAGAGTGGACTTTTTGGGTATGTAACATTTATGTTTGCACCTGTGGTGTAAGAGAGTGTTATGTGTTTGGTTTAAAGCTCATAGGTCACAACATTAAAAAAAAAACTCAAGCAAGGTTTTCTAATGATTTTATTTTTACTATACTCCACAAATTATATAGCTCTTTCTCTTGGTAAGGATGGAGAATTAAGCCTACATAGACTGCATAATAATTAGGCTACTGAAGAACAATGGAGGGCATAGGAAGAGTTGGAAAGAGGGAAGGAAAACTGAAAATTACATAAAGCAGTATGCAAGTATGAAATTCTCAAAATAATGATTTCTTTTGGAAATTTAAAAATAGTCTATTATTTTTGACAAATATGTATCTTAAAAACTGTTTTTTCCCTGCTCTGATACCGGCTTAGTTTAATTGGAAGGAATGTAATAATATACAACTTGTCTCTTTTTGTCTGTCTAATTCACAGAACATAATTATCACCCACAGCATCTCAAGTAGCAGAATTCCATCCTTTTGCCTGTGAGGACAGTCACATTCAATATGCACATAATAGTTTCTTTATCAAATGATGGTTCTTCCTTTTGGTTGTCGTTGTTGTTATGAGTAGTTTTTCAATGAACAAAGGAACCCAGATGGTCTCTCTGCACTGCTGATTTCAATTCCTTTGGATGTGTACATAGTAGTGGGATTTCCCAGACTATATTATCTATCAGCTGATAATAGGTGTGCTGACTTCTATTCTTGCCAATGGTGTGCCAGATTCCCATCCCATGACATCCTCCCTGATGTTTGCTGTCTTCTATAGTATTGTCAATAGCCATTCTGGTGGCAGGAAGATGGAATTGTCAAAGTACACTTCTTTAATCTTCAATGATGCTGTGTTGCTTTTTTTTTCCTTCTCCATATCTGTTGTTCTTTCTTTGACATATGTCAAATTAGGCTTATTGCTTTTACTGATTTGGTTATTTGGGTTATTGAATTTGGTTGTTGATTTTTTTAAGCTCTTCTCCAAGTCCCAGTAGCAGCCTATATCAAAGCTACAGTTTCCGAATATTTTCTCCCAGGTCTTTCTTCATTCTTCTGATTGTTTTTGATAAAATACATTTCAATTAATGTATTAATTCCTTCCTACTCAAATTGATGTCCTCTTTCTTTTTATTTTTGTTAAACACACACATATTCCCAAGTATATAAATAAAACATGCTGAGTCCATTGTTGTTTGAGTTTTATGGCTCTACGCCTTGTCCCCTTGTGTTACGGAAGCAATTGCAAGCACACACAAGTGCATGCATGTGCTATTGACATACAATAATGCTCCTGATTTTAGCATATGTCTTAGAACTTTGGTGAACTCATTTATTAGTTGTAATAACCTTTTGGTAGCATCAACAAGCGCTAGTACATGCAGTGTTTTCTATAGGTAGTAACCTATCCCTCAAAATCAGGGACAATTGGACTATCAGTTTTCTAGTTTGGATTCTCTTTGTTTTTTTCTGTTGCTGAATTTTCAGGTTGGAGCTTCCAGTAAAATAGTTTTTATATTACTGCATGTTATTAGATGATTGCTTTGTTGTGTGACTGAGTGTGTGTATATGTATGTGTGTTCATGTATATATGTGTATACATGTGTGCCATGTGGCACATTTATGGTACAAAGGACAAATTGCAGAGAGTCCATCTGATCTAGTTGAAGTTGTCATGCTTAGTGAAAAGTGCCTTCTCTTATTGAGCTATCATGCTAACCCCAAGAAATACGTTGAATAAGTATTTGAGAGTGGTCATCCTTGTCTTATATAAGGTATTAAACAGAATGCTTTCAGTGTGATATTGCATATGTGTTTGTTATATGTAGTCTTTATAACTAGGAAGTACATTTTCTTCATAATAAATTTATATTTTTTATCATGAAAAATGTTTAATTTTATCAATTTTTTTATGTCTACTAAAATTATGTATAGATTTTGTTTAATATGTAATTATTATGTTGATGTAGTGTGTTGCACTTATGTATTTATATATAGGAGCCATCCTTGCATCCTCCGAATGGACTTTTGACCAAAATGAGGTATTGTACAGTATGATTTAGTATAATACTTTAATGAGGATTTTTGTACCATATCACTACTTCTTAAATGTGTACAACAAAAGTGTGATTTTTTCCTGATACCTTTTCTAGTTAGTTTTAAAATCATTACATAGCATTCTTCCCCTCACTTTTCCTCTCTCCTTTCTTTCTCTCTATTGAAATTAACACAGTTTTTAACGTGCTAGGCAAGTGCTTTACAATAGAACTATACCTTCACCTAGTCCTCATTTTCTTAGTTATGTCAGAAATAAGAGAAAGCACATAGCACAACTGACATGCTTTCCTCATCATAAGACAGATAAATTCTATATGACCATTCCTCAACTTAACTGAATTTATTAATTAACTGATTCACTCCAACTGCTTAACGTGCTTTCAATAATCAAGATGACAAAGTGAAAATTATAGTATCTCACAGGTTTATTGTGAAGATGAAGTAATACAATACTGATTATAATAATAATGAGCATGTTTTCAGTTGTTTCAAAGCATGGTTGACTTGTCTACTAATAGTCTATGTGAGACTCTAAATATTACAAAGCTTACATGCAAAATATCACCAATCTACATTCTATTGTGCATACATCCTCTGAGCAGACACAATTGCTTCCCATGTAAAGCTTTGCAAAATGAAGAATGGGAGAGTGCTTGCGCAGCTATTGGAAACAGAATAAGAGTGGAACACTGAAGATTTGGTGCATGCTCATTTACATATTTAGAGTGTTTACTGTGTCATGTAAAGTAAAAATATCTGATCATTTACACAACCTAATTGAGAATATTTTCCAAAAAAAAAACAGTATGAACTTGGCCCATTTGTTCTTTTAATGTTTGGAATGAATTTATGAGACTTTTTTTCTTTCTATTTTTCTTTCCTCCTTCCTTTCTTCCTTTCTTTATCTCTTTCTTTCTTGCCAATTTGAGCCTGTTACTTACGAGTTGAGTAATTGAAATGCTTGTCCATGTGTCCTGATTCCTCTAACCCTCATTTGCATAATTGAAAGAGAAATTAAAGTTGTATCCTAGCTATAACAAGTGAGAGAAGTCAGTATTGTTCACAGCCTGTATAATAATGGCACTTGCTTCTTTCCAACCAACTCACCCAGTTTATTTTCTTGATCTAACTTTCCTTTGTCTTAAACGCTCCTTCAAATTTTGTTGAATTAACTCAAATGATATGAAAACACATATATTCTTACATTTTCTTAGTATGCTTCACATTAACATATGAGTTTTGTGATGGCTTTGCCACTCTTTAAACTGGATGATTGCTGTAAACTCACTACCTGCCTGTAAACCTCTCAGGGGTTGCAAGCCTTGGGTAACAGCTTATAAAGTCTTGTTTTTAATATGAAGTCTTACTTATGTTTGTCATTAAAACTTATAATGACAGCAATTAGGTAGAAATGACTTTCTCTATCATTGTCAATGTTACCTTAACCATGTTTTCTTAGAAATGGAGAAAAACAGAGTCTTACAATTTATTCTTAGGAGAATTCTTACATAATCTTAGTCCCTGCTTGAATTAGAGGTAACAGCAAATAGAAACCTTTAGAGATTAGCTAATGGCCAAAACGAATCCCACTTATTAACTCTACTAAATTTTCAATGTGATAGCATAAAACTATCTCCTACCAATTAAATTAAAAGTGTAATTAAATGAAATGTCAGTACGGGGAACAAAGATGGGAAATGTCTGCTTAAACTCAATTTCTGATAGTACGCCAAGTCCCTAGTCAGAGAGCTATTATTTGGGCAAAAGGGTCATATCAATAATTGTCTAGTTGGTGATAACTTTTTATATCATTACATTCCTTAGGAGAATTGTGTTAGTTGCTTCCCATTTTCATATACACTGAGGTTCTCAGGATTATCTACAAGTGCCCTTCCACAACACTCTCTTGTTGCACAAGAGTCATGGCAGCATTTTTGAGACCAAAGTAATGACATCAGAATAGAGGATTCCATATGGATAAAGCAATTTTTCAGAGATATTCCATTTTAAAATGTATTTTAGCTGATATGTAAAGTCTTATAAGTTATCATCAATGGTAGAAATGTAATATCTCAATATATATTCATATATTATAATATTTAGACATTTATATCCTAAAACATTTATGATTTCTGTATGGTGATGACTTTCAAAATTCTTTCTTCTAGGTTTCCAAAATGTCAAATATGTTACTGTTATCCGTAGCTATGCTGTTATGGAATATCATACCAGAACTTCTTGTTTCTATTTCACTGTAACTTAATACCGACCAATAAAGCACTACCTTAACTCCTGGCTTCCTACCTCTTAATAATACTTTGTTTGAAAGCAGGAGGGGAATGAGCAGTGGTGGTGCACGCCTTTAATCCCAGCACTTGGGAAACAGAGGCAGGCAGATTTCTGAGTTTGAGGCCAGCCTGGTCTACAGAGTGAGTTCCAGGACTGCCAGGGATACACAGAGAAACCCTGTCTTGAAAAAAAAAAAAAATGAAAGCAGGAGGTGCCTAGAAAATTTGTATCAACTCAAAAAATTTGAAAAAAAAAAATAATTGGCTGATTTAAAATGCTCTTCCAGCAAGGCCTTAGTCTCTACTATGCTTTCACTAAACCATTGATAAGATTACTGTTTTTTTAATGTTTCTGATTCAATGAATGCTTTTTGTTTTTTTTCTTAGTCTTTAAGTGTTGATTCCACAATTTATCTAAATCAATTATTATCTAAATCAATAAATATATCTCCAAATTACCTGAACAAGTGTGGTTTTTAAAAGATATACAATGGGAGGCCCCAAGGCCTTACACTATTACTGAGGCTATGTAGCATTCACAAATGTGACCTATTATGACTGGCCTCAAACAGCTGAAAGAGTCAGATGCAGATATTTGCACCCAGCCAATGGATAGAAGCTGATGGTGCAACCCTCTGGTTGAATTAGGGGAAAGCTGAAAGAAGCTGAGGAGGGCGACCCTGTCAGAGGACCAGCAGTCTCAATTAACCTGGATCCCAGAGATCTCTCAAACACTGGACCACCAGCCAGGCAGCATACACCAGCTGACATGAGGCAGCCAACACGTATACAGCAGAGGACTACCGTGTCTGGGTTCAGTCAGAGAAAATGCACCTAACCCTCAAGAGACTGGAGGCCCCAGGGAATTCAGAGGTCTAGAGGACTGGAGATGGGGACTGAGGACATCCTCAGGAAGATAGGTGGGTGGGGAGGAGGTATGGGATTGGAGGGTGGTCTGGGAAGGGAATAAAATCTGGAATGTAAATAAATAAATAAAAGATTAAATAAAAAAATATGCAATGCCCAACAAATATATGAAAGAAATGTTGTACCAAATCAAAACAGCAGTGGGAAAACCACTATACACCGTTTACTATGCAATTGTCAGCTGCATAGAACTTAATAAACTCTGACAAATCAGAAAGAGAGAGAATATAGATAGCAGAAATGCAAATTAGTATATTTATTATTTTGAACAGTATAGAGGTTCTTTAAAGAAATAGAATTGTTATATGATCTACCCATTCCAATATAGGAAGGAAGGAAGGTGGCTTGACAAAGAGATATCTAGATACCTGCCAGTTTAACATGATTCACAATGGCAAAGATAAGGAATGAGCCTAAGTACTTATCAACAGATGACTGGATGAAAAAACGTGGCATACGCTGGGTTTCTTTTCATCTATGGAACTGGTAGCTTAAGTGATTTTAAAGTATTAAATCAATTATGCATATACATAAGTTAGTCTTAAATATCTATGTTAAGTAATTTACACATTTTTTATTTGCTTTGCCAAGATATTGAGTTTTCTTTCTTTCTTTCTTTTTTTGACAGAGTGCTTTAGAAAGGAACTTTATATATATATATATATATATATATATATACATATATATGTATATATATATTAATATTAATATTTTGGGGTTTGTCTGTTTTTTCCTTTTTTAACGATTTAATATTTATTGATTTATTCTTTTATTTTTCTCTCATACACATCCCCACCACTGTTTCCTCTCCCTCTACTCCTTCTAGTTCCTCTCTTATCTTCTTCTCTCCCTTCAATCCACTCCTCCATTTCTCTTTTCAAAACAAACAAACAAAAACAAAAAAAAAAAAACAAAAAAAAAAAAACCAGGCCTCCCAGGAGTATCCACCAAGCATGGCCTAGCAACCTACAGTAAGACCACAAACCCTTCTGTCAAGGCTGGATGAGACAACCCAGGAGGAAAAGGGTCACAAGTGCAGGTAAAGACTCAGAGGTACCTGCAACTCTCACTGTTGAAAGTCCCACAAGAACACCATGCTCCCCAAACGCATACGCAGAGCCCCTAGCTCAGACCCATACAGGGATTGTATTTGTGATTCAGTCTCTGTGAACCCTTATGAACCTTGTTTTGTTGATTCTCTGGGGTGTGCTTTCCTGGTGTCTTCTACCCTTCTCATTCTGTATCTCGTATTTTACATTCTGTGTCTATGCGTCTATCTACTTTGGGTCCTGAGTGTTTTTAAACCTGTCTCTTCTCAACATTTCTTTTTTTCTGTTTGGATTATTACGCTAAGAACAATTTTTCAAAGACCTGTCATAGACTACCACATTTCAAATTTTATTTTTATATGGTTGAATTCTTCATTGCATGTTTATGTCACTATTTATTTATTTATTTACTAATGGATACTGATGCAGTTTCTGCTTCTGATTTTCTAGTGTATTCATGTTTCCAGAAAAGAGTGGAAAGTTCTATTGCATGATGTCTTTATTTTTAATTTTTAGATGAATCTTTGTCAATACAGATGTGGATGCTTATACCCAACCATAGGACTGATCACTGGGATCCTGATGGAGGAGTTAGGGGAAGGACTGAAGGAACTGAAGGGGTTTGCAACCCCATAGGAAGAACAACAATATCAACAACCAACCAGACCCCACAGAGTTCCCAAGGACTAAACTACCAACCAAAGAATACACATGAAGGGACCCATGGCTCCAGCTGCATAGAATGAAGAGAATTGCCTTATCTGGCATCAATGGGAGGGGAGGCCCTTGGTCCTGTGAATGCTCCATGCCCCAGTATAGGGGAATGCCAGGGCAGGGAGAGGGGAGTTGATGGGTGGGTAGGGGAGCACCCTCATAGAAACAGCAGGAGGGAGGATGGGATGGGGTGTCTTTTGGAAGGTTAACCAGGAAGGGGATAATATTTGAAATGTAAATAAAATAACCAATAAAAATTTTTTCAAAAAAAACAAATCTTTGTAAAACTTTTCTTACTAGTTGAACCAATTTATGTTCTTACTTTGGATATACACAGATTCCCAGGGCAGGAGAGATGGCTCAGTGGTTAAGAGCACTGACTGCTCTTCCAAATGTCCTTAGTTCAATTCCCAGCAACCACATGTGGCTAACAACCATCTGTAATGGAATCTGATGCCCTCTTCTGGTGTGTCTAAAGGCAGCTATAATGTACTCATATATGTAAAATAAATAAATAAATCTATTTTTAAAAAAAAAATTCCCAGTTCCCTACAGCCTCTCCAATAATTTTATCTTTATCATAGGCACACTAATTGGCATGGAGTTATAGGTGATATCTTGTTTAGATTTATACTTTTTTGAGGTTTAGTGTTATTGCTATTGTTTTTATATACCTACTAGCTATTTGAATACCTCTTTTTGATGAAAATCCATTAAAATATATTAAAATCCATTTTTCATTTTTAAAGTTAATATTTTCTTGATTTTGAGTTGTTTTAGTTATTCGTAGATCTTGGATATTAACTTCTTCTCATGTGCATGGGTAGAAACTCATGAATCTTTTTCCCATCTATGTCGAAATTTTGACAGGCTTGATCTTGTGCACAACTTTTGCAGGTAGCCATAGCTGTTATAAGCTCATGAGCACAACTATTGTCATTAGATGTAGAGAACCGCATTCCCCCACATTCTTTTCAATCCTCTGGGTCCCACACTCTTCATACTCCATCCCTCAACGCTTTCTGAGTCTTGTGTTGGAAAGTAAAACAGAAATTCTGTTTAGTGACTTATTCTCATTCTTAGCATTGTGAATAGTTGTGAATCTCTGCATTAACAACTGAGCAATTCAGAAAGATTTCTCAGACCAACACAAGGTTTAGAAGGCAGTTGTATAGCATAGTTATTTAGCACAATAACGATACTAGACCCTATGTCCATGAAAGTCTTAGACTGTTGACCAAGTTTACAGTTTTTGCTATTCATTCCATTCTGTGAAGCTGGCTTCAAATTCAATCAGAAAGCAGTTAGTTACATCATTGCAATCATGCTATGATTGTACATCTTGCCTGGTAGGATTTTTTTTATGTGTCAGGGTCAGTGATAGGTAAAACCACTGATGCCTTAGTTTTCCTCCAGAGGCCTGCATAGCAATGTCCTTTACCAGAAAAGCTGGCCAGAACAGAGGAAACTTCGTGCTTGCTTGCAGACTGATCTTAAGAAAAGAACCTAGTCTGGGAAAAAAACAAGAAACCAAACCAAACCAAACCAAACCATATTCACTATGTTAAACCTACCAATACATGACTGTGGGAGATCTTTACATCTTTTGATATCTTCAATTGTTTTCCTCAGGGACTTGAAGTCCTTATCATACAATTCTTTCAACTTCTTGGTTAGAGTTACACTAAGATATTTTATATCATTTGTGACTATTATGAAAGGTATACCTCCCGCCCCAACTTCTTTCTCACCTTGTTTTTCATTTGTATAAAGGAGACCTACTGATATATTTGAGTTAATTTTATATCCAACAATTTTGCTGAAATTGTTTATTAGCTGTAGGAGTTCTCTGGGAGGATTTTGGGGATCATTTTATGTATACTCTCATATCAAGTGTGAATGTTTATATGTTGACTTCTTTCTTTCCAATTTATATCCACTTTATTTCCTTTTGTTATCTTAGTGTTCTAGCTAGAACTTCAAATACTATATTGAATAGATATATAAAGAGCAGGCTTGTCTTGCCCTAATTTTGGTAGGATAGCTTTATGTTTTTTTTTTCCATTTAATTTGATGTTGGCTATTGGCTTGCTATATACTGTTTTTATTACATTTAGGTATATGCCTTGAATCCCTGATCTCTCCAAGATTTTTAACAGGAAGGGGGTGTTGGATTTTGTTGAAGGTTTTTTCAGCATCTAATGAGATGATCATCTGATTTTTTTCTTTGTGTACATAGAGATTATGTTGATGGAAATTTGTATATTGAATCATCTCTCCATCCCTGAGATGAAGCCCACTTGAGCATGGTGAATGATAGTTTTGCTGTGTTCTCAGATTCAGTTTCTGAGAATTTTGTTGAGTATTTCTGAGTTCATGTTCATAAGTGAAATTGTTCTGAAATTCTATTTCTTTGTTGAGTTTTTTTCTGGCTTTGGTGTCAGGGTAAATGTGCCTTCATAGAATGAACTAGGTAGTGTTCCTTCTGTTTCTATTTTATGGAATAGTTTGAGGAGTATTGGTATCAGCTCTTCTTTGAAATTATGGTAGAATTCTAGCCCGAAGTTGGAAGTACTTCTATTTGGAGACCCAGCTATACCATTCTTGGGTATACACTCAAAAGACACCTCACCATACCACAAGGGCACAGGCTTCACCATGTTCATAGTAGCCCTACTTGTAATAGCCAGATACTAGAAAAAAAAAGATGTCCCTAAACTGAAGAATAGATACAGAAAATGTGGTTCATTAACGCAAAGTAATACTATTCAGCTATTAAAAACAAGAACATAGTAAATTTTGCAGGTAAATGGACTGAACTAGAAAATATCATCATGAGTGAGGTAACCCAGACTCAAAAGGACATGCATGGTATGAACTCACTGAAAAGTGGATCTTAGACAAAAAGCACAGAGTTCCTAGGATACAACCTACAGACTGTAAGAAGTGTAACAAGGAGAAATGCCCAAGTGAGGAGGCTTGAATCCCACTTAGAAGGTGTAATGAAATAATCACAGGAAACAAAAGAAGGGAGAGACCTGGGTGGGAGAGTGGAGGCAGAGGGGAAAGGGGGAATGGGATAAGATAAGGGGGTTAGTCAAGGTGGAGATGACAGGAAAGAAGCCCAGAAAACCAAGAGAATAAATGCAAATAAGCAGCCTCAAGGAGTGGGAGTTGAGGGGATCCTGTAGAAAGTACCAGAGACTGGAAGGTCATACATTTTCAGGATTCATTGGGGGTGACCTTAGTCAAAATTTCCAATATTGGAGAAAAGTCCACCTCCAGTAGATAAGCTATCTCTCAAGTGGAGGGGACAGGGTTACTAACCCACAGTCAAAATTCCTGACCCAGAATTGTTCCTGTCTAAAAGAACTGGAGGGACAAAATAGAGAAAAGACTGAAGAAAAAAAGGTGGTTGAATGACTGGGCCAACTTGGGATCAATCTCATTCAGGGACACCAAGGTCTGACACTACTACACTATAATGTGCTTACAGACTGGAGCCTGACATGGTGTACTCAGAGAGTTCTTACCAGAAGTTGACTAAAACAGAAGCAGATATTTATACCCAACCATTGGATTGAAGTCAAGGAGCCCTATGGTTGAATGAGGGGAAGGACTGAAGAAGCTGAAAGGGAGAGCAGCCCCATAGAAAGACCAACAGTCTCAATTAACCCTGATCCCAGGGAGCTCTCAGAGACTGAGCCACCAACCAGGAGCATACACAGGCCAGTCTGAGGCCCCTGCCACATATGTAGCAAATGTCTGCTGGTCTGGGAGAAGATGTATTTAATCCTGGAAAGACTTGAGGTCTCAGGGAAGGTGGAAGCCTGGTAGTGGGGTAAGCACCCTCTCAGATGTAAGGGGGAGGAGGAATGGAATGAGAAATTGTGTGGGAGGGTAGACTGGGGGGGGCAACAACTTGGATGCAAATAAACAAAGTAATTAAAACAAAAAACAAAACAACAACAAAAACAAAAAACATCTGGCCTTGGGTTATTTTTCCATTGGGAGACTTTTAATGACTGCTTCTATTTCCTTAGGGGTTATCAGATTGTTTAGATAGTTTACTTAATCTTTAATTAAGTGGAATCTGTCTAGATAATCATCCATTTCATTATATTTTCTGGTCAGGTTTTTGAAGTAAGGCCTCTTATTTGTTTGCTTGCTTGTTTGTTTGTTTTATTGTTTTTTATGTCTACCTTTTCAATTCTGATTTTTGTTAACTAGGATGTTGTTTCTGTGGCTTTTAGTTAGTTTGGCTAAAGGTTTGTATATCTCGTTAATTTTCTCAAAGAATCACTCTTGGTTTTGTTGATTCTTTGTGTTCTCCATTTTTGTAGATAAAAAAATGGGGATAAAAAATGAGACCGAGCCATGGTTATGCTCATGTGTATTCTGCCATGTGTATTCAACTGTGTTATAAGCAGGCAGATAGAAACCACTCCCCTAGTCCGTCAACATCTCGCAACCCAATCAGCATCTTCATCTTTAGTCTCTGAAGGCAGGAGTTATGGCATAACAGGAACTTGGAGAGAGGTGTGGCTTTTGTGGCAAGGCAAGGTCTGAGAGAACCAGCTCCTGGCTGGAGTAGGGCCACAATTCCTCCTTATTTATTTATTAAAAATTAGCTGGACTGGGGCATATTTATGCACCATAGTCCTATCTAGGAATTTTATGGTTTAGTGATCCCACCTGACTTAGGTGTGGATCTACTGGTTTTTCCCTTACCCATCTTTGGAAATCACATGCAGCTAGTTTGCGTGTTTTTACACAAACCAAGCCTTTTCAGTGTTTGTGATTAATAAATACAACTTCTTGGCACATGACCCTGTCTTAGGTTGGTGAAAGCCATAGATCTATGAATTTGTCATTGGCTGCAGGCCTTCACAGCACACCTTATTCCCATACAGTCCAAAGCCACAACATGCCTATAACACCTTTTTATCATCTCGATGAATAACTGCCACATAGAGTCTCTCTGGACTCTAGTGGGGAGTACAGCCTGCTGACCCTTTCTTAAAAGCAGTTTTTCAGTGGGGCAACTTAACTCAGCCTCCACTGTGTTTTAACCGTCTTTTATTTTCAACGCAAAACACAGAACTGCAATCATTCCTACCACGAGACAAACGGACACAAACTGACACATAACACAGAGTTAAGACTAGGAATTTCTCCTGAATGAGCCATAGAGAAAGCAAGACATCCCTTGGATTCTCTGTGTCTCTGGAATAGCTCTGAAATCCATTTTCTTTCTCTTTTAATTTCTCTATACATATATTTTGTTTTGTTTTTGTATTTTACTATTTTTATCTATTTTTTTAAAATTTATTTATGCCCTATTCCTCTCACCTAAATATAGTTCTTTGACTATGGACAATTGCCTAACAAAGTTTCCGACTCTGACTGTCACTACCAAATCCTAAGTGAGGACTACACTGGGCCAGTGTAGCCACAACTAAGCTGGCATCCTTTTGTACCCCATAAATCATTTACCCATGAAGCTTCACTCAGGGAGTGCTACTCTCTAGTTAACTCCTTGTTTCTAGCTCCACATTAGGCACCATTCTGTTGCTTCCTGCAGTTAAATGTGAATGGGTTTTTTAGGAGAGGAGTAGGAGCCCGGAGAGAACAAGACAGCAAGAGGGGATAAAAAAATGGGACCAAGTCATGGTTATGCTTTCAATCCACCATATGTATTCAATGTGTTACAAGCAGGCAGGCAGAACCCCCTCCCCCAGTCCATCAACATCTCATGACCCAATCAGCATCTTCATCTTCAGTCTCTGGTGGTGTGAGCTCTGGCATAACAGGAACTTGGAGAGAGGTGTGGCTATTTGTGGCAAGACAAGGTCTGACAGAACCAGCTCCTGGCTAGAGCAGGGTCACAGTTCTACCTAGGATCTTCTGACTTTTACAGCCTCTGTTGAGAAATCAGATGTAATTCTAAGAGGTGTGCCTTTATATGTTGCTTGATATATTTCCTTTGTGGGCTTTAATATTTTTTTCTTTACTATGTACATTTTGTGTTTTGATTTTTATGTGGTGGAAGGATTTTCTTTTCTTGTACAATCTATTTGGTTTTCTGTAAGTTTGTTGTATGTTTATAGATATCTCTTTCTTTAGGTTAGAGAAGGTTTCTTCAGTGGTTTTGTTGATAGTATTTTCTGGTCCTTTGAACTGAAAATCTTTACCCTCTTCCTTTCCTATTATTCTTAGTTTTCTGCATATTTTGAGTTAGAAACTTTCTATATTTGGTATATTCTTGACTGATGTATCAATTTCTTCTATGGTATCTTCTAGCTTGAGATTCTCACTCCCATCACTTGTCATTTGTTAAAGGTACTTCTGCCTGTAGTTCCCCCAGTCTTTGCTGTTTTTCATCTCTAGGTTTGTCTCCATTTGTATGTTTGTGTGTGTGTGTGTGTGTGTGTGTGTGTGTATGTATGTATGTGTTTAATAACTTCTATTTCCATTTTTAGGTCTTGGAATATTTTATTCATTTCCTTTACCTGTTTGATTTTACTCCCCTGTATTTCTTTAGAGGAATTTACTTGTTTCCTTTTTAAAGGCTTATATTTTTGTTTGATTGTGTTTTCTTGTATTTCTTTTTTCTTTTTTTTTTTAAATTGGATATTTTCTTTATTTACATTTCAAATGTTTTCCCCTTTCCAGGTCTTCCCTTCTGAAACCCCCGTACCATCCCCCATTCTACTTCTCCCTGCCTCTATGAGGGTACTCCCCCAACCACCCACTCCCATCTTCCTGCTCTGGTATTCCCCTACACTGAGGTATCCAACATACTCAGGAACTAAGCCCCTCCTCCCACTGATATCCAACAAGGCCATCCTTTGCCATATATGTGGCCAGCACCATGGGTTGCTCCATATGTATTCTTTGGTTGGTGGTCCACTCCCCAGGAGCTCCTGGCTTTCTGACCTGTTGACACTGTTGTTCCCTCCATGGGGCTGTAAACACCCTTAGCTTCTTCAGTCCCTCCTCAAGTCCTCCATCAGGGACCCCCAAACTCAGCTCAGTCTAATGGTTGGCTGCAAGCTCCCACCTCTGTATTTGTCAGGCTCTGGCAGAGCCTTTCAGGAGACAACTACATCAGGCTTCCATCAACAAGCACTTCTCAGCATCCACAATAACATTCAGGTTTGGTGGCTGTATATGGGATGGATAGCCAGGTGAGGCAGTCTCTGAATGGCCTTTCCTTCATTCTATGCTCTCCACTTTGTGTCCATATTTCTTCCTATGAGTATTTTGTTCACATTTCTAAAAAGTACTGAAGCATCCACATTTTGGTCTTCCTTCTTGAGCTTCAGGTGGTCTGTAAATTATATCTTGGGTATTCTGAGCTTTGGGGCTAATATTCACTTACCAGTGAATGCAATTCAATGTATGTTCTTTAGTGACTGGGTTACCTCACTCAGGATGATACCTTCTAGTTCTATCTATTTGCCTAAGTATTTAATGAAGTCATTGTTTTTAATAGCCGAGTAGTACTCCATTGTGTAAATGTACCACATTTTCTGTGTCCATTCCTCTGTTGAAGGACATCTGGGTTCTTTCCAGCTTCTGGCTATTATAAATAGGCTGCTATGAACATAGTGGAGCATGTGCCCTTGTTATATATGGGACCATCTTTTGGGTATATGCTCAGGAGCATTATTGCTGGGTCCTCAGGTAGTACTATGTCCAATTTTCTGAGGAACTTATGGACTGATTTCCAGAATAGTTGTACCAGCTTACAATCCCACCAACAATGGAGGAGTATCCTTCTTTCTCTACATCCTCACCAGCATCTGCTGTCACCTGAGATTTTGATCTTAGCCATTCTGTCTGGTATGAGGTGGCATGTCAGGTTCCTTTTGATTTGGATTTCCCTCGTGACTAATGATGTTGGACATTTCTTTAGGTGCTTCTCAGCCATTCAGTATTCATCAGTTGAGGATTCTGTTTTGCTCTGTACCCCATTTTTAATAGAGTTATGTGGTTCTCTGGGGTCTAACTTCTTAACTTCTTTGTATATATTGGATATTAGTCCTCTATCGGATGTAGGATTGGTAAAGATTTTTTCCTAATCTGTTTTGTCCTATTGACAGTGTCCTTTGCTTTACAAAAGCTTTGCAGTTTTATGAAGTCTCATTTGTAGATTCTTGATCTTACAATACAAGCCATTGGTGTTCTGTTCAGGAATTTTCCCTATGCCCATGTGTTTGAGGCTTCATATGTTCTCTGAATTGAATCTTGAGTATTCTGAACTTTTGGACTAATGTCCACTTATCAGTGAGCACATACCCTCTTTGTCCTTTTGTGACTGAGTCACCTCACTCAGGATGATATTCTTAAGTTCCATCCATTTGCTTGTGAATTTTATGAAGTCATTCTTTTTAGTAGCTGAGTAATACTCCATTGTGTAAATGTACCATGTTTTCTGTATCCATTCCTCTGTTGAGGTACATCTGGGTTCTTTACAGCTTCTGGCTATTATAAGTATGGCTTCTATTAACCTAGTGGAGTATGTGTCCTTATTACATGTTGGAGCATCTTCTAGATATATGCCCAGGAGTGGTATAGCTGGGTCCTCAGGTAGTACTATGTCCAATTTTCTGAGGAACTTCCAGACTGATTTCCAGAATAGTGGTATCAGCTTGCAATCCTATCAGCAATGGAGGAGTATTTCTCTTTCTCCACATCCTTGCCAGGATCAGCTATCACCTGAATTTTTTTATCTTAGCCATTCTGATTGGCGTGAGGTACAATTTCAGGATTGTTTTGAATTGCATTTACCTCATGACTAAGGATGTTGAACATTTCTTTAGGTGTTTCTCATCCATTGGAGTTTCCTTAGTTGACAATTCTCTGTTTAGCTCTGTTCCCTATTTTTTAATAGGATTCCTTGCTTTTGTTACGTGAGCTCCTGTTTTATGTATATAAAAGCTCTGTCACTGCAGTCATAAACCTTTAAGATTATAATTTCTCTATGACAAATTTAAATATTTATTATGATGAAGTGGCCCTCTATCCTAGGTAATATTCTTGGGTACCAAGATATATTCTTGGGAATCAGATATATCTGTTTTGATTACTTTTGATTATGCAGCATATTTTTCTTCATCCTTGTACTTAAGTTGCTTGTATATTTGTATGTTTCTTATAAAAGGGCATAAAGACTTGTCTTATAATTTTCAATTTTAGAAAGTATAACTTTAAATTAGATTGATTAGATAACATGTGAAAAGGTTATTTGAGCTCATGAGTTGGATCAACAGGTAGAGAAGTGCTTGCTCCCAAGCCTAATACTCTGAATTTAATTCCCAGTATCCATAGTACAGGAGAAAATTGACTCCAGCAAGTTGCCCTCTGAAGTACATATACACACCCTGACACATACTCCACCCCCACAGCCCCCTACATAAATAACTAAGTAAAGAAAACTTAAAACATTTTACTAAGAGTTTATTCATAAGATTACAGTTATGTGTATGCTGATTTTTTACCTCATTTCTTTGTTCTACTTTTCCTTTTTCTTTGCTTTCTTCTAGATCATTTAAATAGCTTTATTTATTTTACCCATATGTATTAACTTTAAGTAATTTTATTAACTATAATTCATTATTTTATTTTAGGACTTGCTTTAAGCAATTATTGTAAAATTTATAATTTATCACAGTCACTTCTTCTACTGGTATTTGGGCCATCAAATCTTGGGCTCTGTCAGGTCTGATAAGCTATGCTCAGCTACCAGTTCTCACTAGGCTAGTTAAAGATATAAGTAATAATTAAGAGCAAAGAGAGGAGACATATTCAATGAGGCAATGTTAGCATAAGGAACAAATAAAAATGCGCAGTAGGCCACCTCCACTCCAAGTTAATCTTGGGGATCCTGACATGAGGTTTAGATTAAATAAAGAGCAAGAGGTATGCAAAGCTTTGCAATCTTTGTCAAGATAGGGTCCTGCCTATCACTCATTTAGCATTTTCTGGCTTCTTGTCTGCCTGCAAAGTGGTTTGCCAAGTTTTTCAAACTGTTTGAAATCTCTTTCCAGGGGACAATCTCCTCCTCCAGTTGGTAGTGAGTGTCTCTTCATTGCATGGCACCAGACCTGATGAAGGAAGCAATGCAATGAAGGAATTATCGATACATGGGTACAACAGATGAGATCAGGTAGACTGGGATTTTTGATGGAGAAACTACAGCACCCCAGAAGCTCTGTGTGTGTATTATATAGTTGAACAAGGAGGTGGGGGTTATTGAAAACAGCTGCACAAGGTTGAGGAGTTAATACAGGGAAACCAAGAGGCAGGGTTTACGCTATACAGATTGATCAAGGAGGTATGTTTAGCTAAGTTTGGTAGAGTCTCTGTAGGTGAGCAGCCTTTCGGCCGTAAGCATCCAGGGAAGGGAGAAATGCTGCGGTAGACATTCTCTGCACATGCTTTCAATATCTACATATGGCCCAGAAGAAGACTGCTATCTCATTGAGCTTCTCTGCAGGGGAAGTCTTCTATCACCGTGGGTCTATGGCTATGATTCTTCACAAAGCTATGCCAATATCCACTGCATGCATTCACTCAGGAGCTGGCTTATTTAAGGCTACCTCTACTCCCCACAATCATGACATTATTTTCCACTGTGAGGTTCCTGAAGAAACATCAATCCCTGGGGTTCTTTGTCCTAATAGCTTGTCATCTAAAGGGGAGAGACAATATTTATCTTTAGAATATCTTCATTTTTGCCCTGACAAGACAACTTATTCCTTATCTCTGTGTTGGTTTTTAGATGTCAATCTTGAGGCTCTTACTGTAAAATTACCTGAAATATGCCTATATCAAAACTAGTAACTATTTTTATTGTAAGTTTTGAGACAGGGTCTTGGTGTGAAGCTGAGGTTGATCTCAAACCCACAAAACTCTGTGTTAGCTTTTAAAGAGAGGTTATAGTCAAACACTATGCTCAGCACAATTTTATTTCACTCCTAAAAACTTCCTCTCTTACTTGTAAACAATATTCTCTGAAGATATTGCTGATTGACCATGTGGATGGCTTGAGATTAGTGACCCTTCACTGCTGGGATGAGATCTACCTTGTCAAAACATAGACTCAAAATGGAGTAGTAGGAGGGGAATTCCAAATGCTTATGAGAAAATTACAAGAAAATAAGACACAAATTTTATGACCTCACTTTCTTCAGAACATAGAATCACTCTTTGAATGTGTTTTCCTGCTCCTCTCGGGTAATTAGGAGTACATTGACTTCAGCTATTGTTACTCATATGCCTCTATGGAAAAACTGGGTTTGCCACATGAGGCTCGTCCTTGTGAGTGTACAGTTTACTCAGGTGACTCTTCTTTACACTCAGAATATAAATTGACTCAGGCTTTGACTAAAGTTGGCTATTGCGTGTGACTTTTGTCATTTTTAGGTCCCCCCTCACAATTTCATGCTGTCCACTAGAGCAGTAAACATGTCCCAGTTGGTATAATCTGATGCTATGTTTGAGGAAGGCCAAGCTATAAATAACACAAGCCAGAGGTTTAGCCTCTATCCTATCAAATCCTTAAGGAAAAGTCTGGATAAAATTTTCTTCTTTATCAACCTCTATGCCACCGTTTGTTTTGGCATGGGGCAAAAAGTAGGAGGAACACCACGTCCCCTCAAGAAAAGGTAATAATTTCAAGTGTTCTTTGCCAAGGCTTGAATTCTACCTTATTATCCATAGAAGCTAATAAATTCATGATGTTATTAGTTCACTTAAGCTAGAAGGAGACATAGAACTTCTAGTTTAGAGGAAAATGTCTGACTACTCATAATACAGAAATCAAAATGAGCTCTATGTGTTTTAGTCTGTTCTCTTGACCCTCCAAGGATCATATGAACAACAAAGGGAGAGGTAAACATATATGTGGGCAGTGGTTTGTACTATAGCAGAGGAATACTGACCTGGGTGTGTGTGTGTGGGGGGGGTGATACTATTTACATTTCTTAAGGCTTCTATGAGTTGGGGGTTTCACTATTTAGCCCTGGATAATCTAGAATTCACTATGTAGACTATGCTGGACTTAGACTTACAAAAATTCACCAGTGTCTGTTTCCAAAGTGCTGGGATTTTAAACACAAGCTCCAAAATGCCTATCTGGAACCTGTAATTCCATAGCAGGCAATGTGTATGATTGGTATTCTTACCAGAGGAAGACAGTACTCCATCCTTCAATATTGTTTGTATTAATATATTTAAGAAAAAAAGATGTAAGGAACAAAGTTTAGGAACTTAGGTTGTCACAGCCCAAAGAATCTGTGGAGGTAAGACAGAGTTAAGGAAGACTGTGTCATTTGATATACAACATAAGAACCCAGCATGTATAGTCTTCTTAATGCCATTACTGTTGTCCTCATGCATTTTACATGTAAATACATGCAAAATTTTATAAACAATTCACTAGTGTTTACTTTTATGCATATTCTGTAATCAACTTAGATGGATTCTCTTCCCTGCCTCTGTTCAGAGCTTTTGCTTAATTGTGTGCATCCATGACCATTATTCAGCTGTGCATTCCAGAAGTTTTCATGGGAGCTGCCTGGAGTTGACGTCTGTGCAGCTTTTCTTGTCTTTCTGTCAACTGTCTAAGCATCCAGGCAAGGACTCCCAGGTCTGCAATGTAATTCAGTTTCTCCTCCTTGTCCTGTGTGTAGAAAATTTAGCAATGAGTCACATCAAACACAGAGCTGGCTTTAGTGTCTGAAATTTCACCCCTAATATCTGTCTTGCTTCTTTATTGTTTCTGGAGATAAGGTAAATCTGCTTTTTCTTTCTCTCAGACATGAAGCTGATTTATTTTTGATAACAGATTTATTGTTTTTAAATGTTAGTTTTATTTATGAACAATTTTTTTAGAAAACTTCAGTATAAAAACTTTTCATATTTATTGCACAGTAATTAATCACATTCTTTAATGACATTTAAACTGTTTTATCTGTCATATATGACTTATTACTAATATTTTCTTTGATCTTATGATACAATTTGTCTATTTTCTTAGATTTTTTATAAAGAGCATTAGTTTTGCTTATCTCATTCTATTTTACCTATTTTCTTTTGAGCTAGGAGAACATACACTGATCTTTTATTCTAATTTCATTATAAATGTGTATATTATTTTAGGTTGAAATATAAGTCCATCATTTCTTCCCTTCCCATTCCTTTCTTCACCTTCTCAAATTCACATTCATTTCCTTCTCAAATTCACAGCCTCCTTTTATGTTTGTCATTGTTATATATAGATATAAATAGATAAATATAAACTATAACCTGCTAAGTCTGCCTAGTGTTGCATATATATATGCATATATACATGCATACACATACACACACACACAAACACACACACATGACTTCAGGGCTCACTATTTGGAATTGGACAACCAATTAAGAGGATCATCTTTTAATTTTTGGTATAATTATTTCATTTATTTGAGGTCAATCTATCTTTAACTACATACATATATTTTTCATCTCAATTTATTTATTTATTTTCGCTTTCTCTTTCAGCACCAAAGATTACTAGCTAATACTTAGCCCAAAGTGGCTATGTCTCAGTATATTATCATTGTTATCTAAGTGTTTTCTAATTTCAGATGCAATTTCTTTCTTTCCCTTTGTCCATTATTTAGAAACAATGTTTTGAGTTCATCCTTCTGTGGGGCTTGCTGTTTACTCTTCTGAGTCTGTCCCTCTGGAGAAGCTCTTTGCTCCTGCAGAAGTAACTATGTGATCGTTTCCTTTCTCATCAGTTTAGAGTTCATCTTTGTAGTTTTCCTGGTTTAAATGATTTTGCCCTGATGTTAAGAGTTGTGCTTCTGTTAACTCTTTCTTATTTATCCTATCTTCTATTCTTGCTAAATGCTTAATGCTGCGTCTGGTACTACAGTAGATGATAAATTCTTATTTTAAACCTTCACTTAGATATCACATCCTCATCAATGGGGAGTGAGGGAACTTATTTCTCCATATTCATTTTTCCCTTTTATTAAAAGTAGGGTTTTTTTTTCTCACATAGTATATCCTGATGAGTGTTTTTAACCCAGAAACCCTGGTCTGTGACTCGGATACAGGCTCTCACCTTTCGTTAACTGGGATACCGAAAGGTTTTCATCACTGTTCCTTCTCTGTATTGGGGCATTTTAGTTCCTATCCTCTTAAAGCCATCATCCAAGTGTAAAAAATAGTGGATCCTGGCAGCAGTATTAAATTCACACTGGACCCACCAGTGGGTCCTAGAATTTGTGTACCATGTTCACCCAGCTGTGGAGAAACAAGGAAGTCTGGGAATTGACTAGAAGAGATCACTATTGTGCAGTGCATTGCTTCTGAGATTCTCCTTTGTGGATTTTTTTTTAGGCTATATATTAACAAAATGGAGGTACATTCTCAACCATTTTTAGACTCTGGAGACAATTCTTTTTAAGTTCCTTCAGTTTTTCACGCCTCACAATTGCTAACCCCTCAGTACTAACTGAGCCTTGCTTTACTTACCTTTCTGCCAGTGAACTTGAGAAAATCCAGAAGACCCTGCAGAAACTGCTTAGTAGCTTAAGAAGTAGTTTCTATTGGTGTTTCCTAGACCTTGCAGAAAATAACTATTTTATCTAATTAAAGCAACACCAGCTATTTGTGATCCTTAATTAGCTTTTTTGTTCTGGTTCATCAACAAAAAGTGGCAGGTTGTCCCTGAAATAACTTGGATGTTGCTTTCAAAATAATAGTATTCTGCAGAGCATGAAAGAGAACTCATTTGTTCTTACAAACCATAGATTTTCTTGTTTTAGAGCATAGAAGGACTACAAAACATTAAATGCATACTGACTTCCTATTTGCAAGGTTCACACCAAGGGAGTACAAAACAAGCAAAGAAGTGTTAGCAGAAGGCTTTGCCAAAAGACAAGGTGTAAACCTATGGCATTCCAACCCAAGAGAAATTGTCCAGAGGGACCAGTAGAATTCAAAAGACATGAAAGGAAGTGAGGTAATGTTGTCAGGGTTAAAGGTTTAAAACACAATAAAGGGATTGGGGACAGAGACATTAATGGGTGATCAGCCAAAATTAAAGATTCTTATGGAAATACACTATTTTGTAATCTAATTAAAATACACATGTATACATTTATACATAGTATTAAAAGGGAGTTTGAGCATAAATACATTACATTGATAGATAATGTTACTCCCAGGGACATTGGTTATTAAATAAAAAACATCTCAGTGCTGGTGTTGAATTTTTGTTCAGGGTGTCTCTAGAATTATTTATACTTAACACTTTGACCAATCATGAGTCTCTGGACTAATCACTAGCAACCTCAATAAGAAGTTTCTCTAACCAAGATTTGGAATTTCACAAATAGATGGTTGTAAACACAAATATTTAGACTACAGTTAGACAGCATGACCATTTAGCAATATACCATCAGTCAGTAGGTCCCTCAGGCCACTGCCTACACTACCTGTTGGCTTTTAGCCAGGTTATAGTACCAAGCATCAATTCCCTCCTGGGAAGCAAACCTTATATCTAAACAGAAAATGGTTGGTTATCTCATATCTCTCATGCCACTATTGCATTATTGGGTACAATTTGCCAGCAGGTTGATTGCAGCATGAGTCCAGTGCTGTGCCAGATCATTGATAGCTTTTCTTTCTGAACAACCTAACCTAAATGGCACATTCTCCCAGTAAGTATACTAGTCAGCAGAGAGAAGGTTTACAACAGAGATTGGTTTCTCTGTGTCCTGCATGCAAATTTAGTAGTTGTTTACACAATAGAGTCTTACTAGCTGGTTATGGAGGGTCACTAAGAGCAAAAGCTACAACCCTGTGTCATTTTAGGTGCCTCTAGAGAAGTAGTTCTTGACCTTTTTAATGCTGTGACCTTTTAATATAGTTTTTCATGTTGTGGCGACTCCCAAACATAAACCTATTTTGTTTCTACTTCATAACTATAATTTTCCTACATGATGAATTATAATGTAATTATCCCATATATAGAATATCTGATATGAGACTCAAAAAGAGGTCATGACTCACACGTTGAAACTACTGTTCTAGTGCACTCAAAGCTCAAGGAAATTCACAGAAGACATGGCTGAAAAAACGTAAGAACTGTCAGATGGGAAGTTCTGTTAAATGCTTTGCTCAGTATTTGTCATGGCTACTATATTCATGAAATCTGTGGTTACCTACATAAGGTCTGGGACAAGATTGAGCTGTTAAAAATTGTAGTACAGAGAGGGGAGGTGCACTCAAGGCCTTACCCCTATTGAAGGCATTATTGGCAGTTAGTCACTTTTACTGATAGTCATTTTACCTTGGGAATAACATGGCTACTGATAAGTTGTTCATGACCCAGTGGATGGGTTCCATCCATGTACATATGGACAATACTAACTGAAGCATGATTATTCATCTTAGTAATAACAATAAATAAATAAAAAGAGAATATTAAGCTGGGAGGAAGAAAAGATGGTGTCACTAGGAAGAGTTGGAGAGAGATATTTGAGGATGGATATAATAAAATATATTACATAAACATTTTAAAAGTAAAAGGAAATCAAAATATATTATGTTAAAATTTTCTATATTTTTATAAGAAGTTATTTTTTATTATAGCATTTAGTGCAGTATTTCTAATGGTTTCTTTCACAAGATGTTTATCAAGCATTTTCTATGTGTTAGAATTCAAGGGACTGAAGATCTCATTTGTTAAATATACCTACAGAAAATTAACATGCAAAGCAATCACCTAATGCTGAAGGAGAAGGGAAGGAGTGACTCCAAGCTTCCTTTGTGGTGACTGAGAATGGGACGGCTTGTTCTAAGGGGGAGAGGATTGGTCTTTAGTACTTTATAAAAACTGATTCCTTCTCCAGAAATAATACTCCAGACAGAGAGGAACGGAGCTATGAGTCTGCACAGTATATTCCGAGAGCGGTAAGACACGGTGTCTGAAGTCAACGCCAGAAATTTCTAGGACAAGGTGATGATGGCTAATGTTCAGGACTTTAAGATAAATGAGGACTCAGCTTAAGACCTGCCAGGGAACAGCTACAGTTAAATGATAATGGACAAGACCAGGCTGTGAGGTGAGGCTAAAATGAACTAAGATTCACTATAGACATGTTGTGGGAAAGGAGCACAAGGAAATGGAGCAGTAGGTTTAAAATGAAGAAATTGATTCAGAATTGTATCTGAAGTTTATTTTCAGACCTATTCCATATGCATGATTTTCAGATGTGTAACACACAAAGATCAAACTTATAATCAGATGGGTTATTTGGGAGGATTTTATAAAAGAAGCATGTCAGCCTACTGACTTATAGCAAAGGCAAGAGAGCTATGCAGTGAATTATGATATCATTTCATTTATCATTTATACACAACATTGGTTGAAAGACTTTCATAAGAAATTCTGTAAAAATGAAAACCTAGGGTTTGTACAACAAAAGGGAGCATTTTAAGACAAGAGTCTCTCCCTCTCCCTCCCTCCTCCATCTCTGTCTCTGTCTCTCTCTTTCTGTCTTTCTCTCTGTCTCTAATTCCCTCCCTCCCTCCTTCCCCCTCTCTCACTCTGTGTGTTTGTGTGTGTGTTTATTTGTGTGCCTGCCTGCCAGTTTATCTGTCTCTCTTGTTTTACTTAACTTTTTACAAACACAAAAATGGGAGTTAAAGAGTTATCTTTGACTTTCTAATGGAAATTTTAGAGTATATGCTAGGATTGAAGAGAAGACCGGAGGTCCAGCAAAAGTGCTGCTGCTTAAATTGCATGTTGTGGAGGAGTGCTTGGGGAGCTTTGCGATGGCCAGAAATAGAACTGTTCTTCAAACTTTCTAGGCAGACCAGGTGCCACCCAATATAGGGACTAGGTTTTCTGTGTGCACAGCTGGCTGTGGGTGGAACAGCTATATCCACCCAAGCTGGGAATTGAAAACCATTTTCTTTGAAATTGTCTCTTTGAATGTATTTTCTCCTCTCTGAACCCACTAGTTACCATCAGTGCTATCATTTGTTGTTGCTGTAGTTGTTTTTGTTGTTATTGTTTTGTTTAAGTCTAGTTTAATATTTGTTTGACTGTTTTGTTTTTGGTTTTGTTGTTAATAATGATGGGTTGGGTTGATTTTGGATTCTTTTGTTTGCTTATTCTGTTTCTAGTCCTTTGTCATTTCTTTTAACTAGATCTATCTTCACATTTATAGGATTTTTACTTTGTGGAATATATTCTTTTGACTCAAAGCATATTCTTTCTTGAAGAAAGGGACAGAAATGACCAGAACATTTGTCTTCACAATATTTTCATATATAAAGATAAGCTTTGCCATTAACCACATGAATTACCACTGGACCTAAATTCCCTGGCATCTTAGAAGGTAAAGATGACCTTGAAGCAGTGTGGAGGGAGAGAAGAGGGCAGTGTCTGGGTGGAGAGCTGTTGGCAGTGCTGTTCTTATTCTCATGGGATTTTGATATCTCTTGACAGAAACATACTGTGCATGCCACTTATTGCTATGAGGTAATTGTTTCAATGAGTACAATCCAAAATATCTTCATTTAAAAATATCTTATAGTAAGTGATGGTATATTTTTAGAGTTCTGCTTCAAATGGATGTTTACCATTTACTTTGTGGCAAGACATTTCAGAATAGTTGTTAAACTTAAAGGATATACATTTTTACTCATAAAAGATAAGTGTTTTAAACGTGTTAAATATTTTCATCTGTTCATGAATTATTATATTGTGATTTTGGTCTCTTGAATATGAGATTTGCTCATAACTTATATCTTGTGGCTATTCGTCAATAGAGCTCCATGACACATGTGGTAAACTGCATGCTGGATTCACCACTGGAAAGGATGCAATATATAGTAGGACACAATTCTTAAGAATGGGGAAATAGGAAAAAGGGGAGCAAGAGGCTCTTGTGCGTAGCAATGCAGATGGAAAGAAGAAAGATAAATAATACTAACAATGTTTAAAAAAACCCACAGGGAGTTACATTGCATTATGTTTACTCAAATTACATATTATGTATCAGTGTATATATATATATATATATATATATATATATATATATATATTTAACACACACACATATTTGTATGTGTGACTTGAAACTTGAGGTTAGAATGTTCTTATCTTCTATATAACAAAACTCTCAGGGCCAAGCATGGGAAACCTCCTTTTGAGTTGTTGGTCAGAGGAAATGAAGAATGCCCCCCAAAACAATGTAAGTTATTGCCACTGCTGTTTGTTGCCATCTACAAAAAGAATGTAAAACCGTTTTGCTAAAGACACTACAAACTTCACACCAGGACTTAGAAGAGACAATCTGGATCTGATCAAGCAACCTACTTTCTGAGAACTAGCTCTGACAGTACTAGAAGGAGCAATACAAGCTGCCAAAGGTCCTATCCAACATCTATAAAACAACAGTTACCAGGTTAACAGTAAAAAATTCGGCAAGATGGAATCAAACATGGAACTTAGAAGCTAACCTACTTCCACCATTTTCCTAAACCAGTATAATATCAAACTACATTCTAAATATGTAGTACACAGATCATCCCTCACCAAGGGTTTCTTTGTGCATCTGATAGACACTATTACAGAGATCCACAACTGGCCAAAATTCATGTGATAACTGATGGTAGGAGCACCAGATCCAGTGAATACACTTACAACACAAACCACACACTTAAGGCTCAGAGAATATTGCCAAAGATGGGTGTGAAGAGCCAGGGGACCAAGATGTTTGGAGAGAGAGAGAGAGAGAGAGAGAGAGAGAGAGAGAGAGAGAGAGAACACAAGGTCAACATGGATAGGAGGCAGGGGATCTGGATCTTGAATGAGTTGGTGTTAAATGTGATCAAAATTTTCTACTGAATTTTAAAAAAATCAGTAATATATGTCATTTCAAAAATGCATCATACAAGATATCTAATATTGAGCCCCAAATAGTGGAAGTATAAAATATTCTTTAAAAGTAAATATTATTCTGTGAAAACCCAATCCATGGGAATTTGGTAAAAAAGTACTGTAAGTTTCTTACTCCAGTGCTTTTAACATTTTTTACACTCATATTATCTATCATCTATCTATCTATCGATCTATCTATCTATCTGTCTGTCTGTCTGTCTGTCTGTCTATCTATCTGTGTGTGTGTGTAGGTGTGTACATGTGTGTATACACATACAAGTATTCCACAGCTTGTGTGTAGAAATCAGAGATCAACTTTGGGTAAGTGTCTAGTGTGGGTTCCAGGGATTGAACTTGTTTTGTTAGATATGGTAGCAAGTATTCTTTTTTGTTTGTTTGTTTGTTTTTTAGACAGGGTGACAGGGTTTCTCAATGTAGCCCTGCCTAGCCTTGAACTCTGCCCCCCAAGTGCTGGGATTAAAGGCATGTGCCACCACTGCTGGCGGCAGCAAGTATTCTTAATGGCTGAACCATCTTACTGAGCGTCTGGTGCTTTTGAGAGAGATTCACATTCTCTTCTCTTAATGTTGAAGATAGATAGCTAAATTAATATATTTTAAGCCAATTTATTCAAGTGTTTCCCAGTTTACTTATTTCTCCGGGATGAAAGCACTTTGGCCTCTGTCTTCACTCTCCCACTGTCCCAGTCCTCTTTCCATCCAAGTTGAGCTTCCCCAGGGAACTACCGAAAGAAAGAGTACTTCCTCTCCCTTCTTCATCTTACTTAAACAAAAAGGAGTAAACCTTCTGTGACAATGTCAATGGCCATTATTAAACACAGAGTGTGAAGCCTGCTGGATGAAATTGGGGCTACAGAGCTTAGAGGACATAAGTGAAATATGGATTAGGCTCTGAATTATCTCCTTGCTCCCCCATAGCTTCTTTATGTCTCAGCACAAAGGCAGGAGGATAGACTCATGGGAATTTAAACAAGGCATAATTTTTCTTTGGAGGTTCCAAAGGCTACAGTATATTACCTAAACGGATGTGATTTTCCTGTAATACTGATCAGCACTTTTTAACTTATTCTTTCCCTAAAGCAAGGAAGAGCATTCTCCCCCTTGTTAATAGTGCCTTCCCTTCCAAGAGTACCAAGCTGAAGAGAACTGTGCTGAACGCCTTCATGCTAAAGATAGTGCGGTGATCTTCCTACATTCCCTCCATAGACAAATACTTAGTTTTCTTGTCAAAGAATATAATTTTCTTCAATTGTTTTTGTTCTATGTCCCCGATCTTGGATTTCATGGAAAAGGAAAGCAAGACTTGACATATTTTTCACCAGTAGTCTAAACATGCCAATTTGTGGGTCTTAGAGAACCAGGGTAATTATAGTACATTCTTTGGGAGGAGCAATAATGCTGCTGGAATTTCAGGAGCACACAGGAAGAAAGCCGCCTGTGCGTATGCAAGTTCCACATACAGCCTAAGCACTGTGAGTGATACAGCAAAATGGACTGGGGAGATAGAAGAAACAGTCTTTATTAAAAGCACCAAAAGTGTATAAAATATAATTTTTAAATAAGCTTTTCTCTTATAAAGTATATGAGAATATGCTGGTGGTGCAAACTACAGATTTAAATGTAAATGACGGAACACACTGGCCAGGTTCACACTAGTAATCTAAAAGTTATTTTCAAACTCGGCTATTAAAAACAATGAATTTAAGAAATTCTTAGGGAAATGGATGAACCTGGAGAATATCATCCTGAGTGAGGTAACACAATCACAAAAGAACACACATGATATGCACTCTCTGATAAGTGGTTATTAACCCAGAAGTTCGGAATACAGGAGGAACAACCCAAAAACTACAAGGAACTCAAGAAGAAGGAAGACTGAAAGGTGGACATTTAATTCCTTCTTAAAAGGGGGAAGAAAATACCCACGGAAGGAGTTGCAGAGACTAACTATGGAGTAGAGACTGAAGGAAGGACAAGCCAGCCTGATATAGCTGTCTCCTGAGAGGCTCTGACAGTACCTGACTAATACAGATGTAGAGGCTCACAGCCTTCCATTGAACTGAGTACAGGGTCCCCAGTGAAGGAGCTAGAGAAAGGACTTAAGGAGCTGAAGGGTTTGCAGCTCCCTAGGATGAACAACAATATGAACTAACTAGTACCTCAGAGCTCCTAGGGACTCAACTACCAACCAAGGAGTACACATGGTGGGACTAATTGTTCTGGCAGGATGTGTATAGTAGAGGATTGGAAAATCAATCATCAATGGAAGAGGTCCTTGGTCCTGTGAAGGTTCTGTGCCCTAGTGTAGGGGAATGCCAGGGCCAATAAGTGGGAGAGGGTGGGGTGGCAAGCATGGAGGGGGGGATCCAACAGGGGTTTGTTCTTATTGTTTTTGTTTGTTTGTTTGTTCCTGGGAGGGGAAACTGGGAAAAGAAAAATCATATGACATGTAAATAAAGAAAATGTCTAATAAAAAAATAAAAACATTTTAAGTAAAAAAAAGAAAAAAAGAAAAAGTAAAAGAAAATGATGGGACATCATTACCTCATCCTTTTCCCTATTTGTGAAGCTCCATGCTTCCTATGTTGCCTGTGGTAAAAACTGACATCATAGATGTTCTCCAGAGGTTATTACAATATCCAAGATGAACATGAATCCAAAGTTAAAAAAAAAATCAATTATACTAAGAACCAGAAGAGTCCATGTGCAAATACTTCAGAAAGTGAAATCTTTGGAAATTTTAGTAAGTTTTCTTGCATTACCAAAAAGATTGTAGATACTTCTGGATTATCCGTGCACAGAGAATTCTTACTTGGTCTTGTCTTCCTTTTACGCTGTGTGTGCTCCCATGTGCCCTCACTCTCCATTATAAGGCTTTGTTTTGCTATCTTCCTGTGTGTTGAGATTACTTGCTCCGCCATGATCTAATAAGGGCTGTGCCATAGGAGTGGGTTCATTTGAGTCCGTTTATCTAATTAGCAATAAGAACTTCCAAATGAGCTTTTACTAGTGTTGGGTGCTAGAGATTACATTTGTTGATCTGCTTGGTTCAGTGTGCACAGAATATAGAGTAGCAACGTCACGAACCTTTTGTGAAGCTACAATTGCATATGTTAAATGAAGTAAAGCCTCAGAAGACCTTCTTCAGAGAGATCTCAAAACTGCTGCCCTTATACCAATTGCTCCTTTTCTTGTACTTGCAGACTCACAGCTGGGTCTCCTCAGGAGAAGAGAGCACATAATAATTGCACTAAATGTGCATTACATTGCTTTGCAAAGTGATAGTGGCATCCATTATCAATCCTGTGTTTGAAAAGTTTAATCAGCTATTCAGATTTTCCTCAAGATACAAGTCAACACGTGAGTTCCCAGCCAAAAGCATTCTGTTTATCACATAAATATTTGTTGATTAAGGAGAGCAGAGGCCCCTACTCTTCCCTTGGATTTCAGAGGTACATACAAATACCTCTGGAGCCATAAATAAAAACATGAAATTTATAAATATAAATATATATATATAATTTTGATATATTGTTTAGTTAGCAACTATATTAGTTACAAAGAGTATGCCACTTCACAGTGATTTAATATTAATATTCCTCAGGAAATCAAGTTTAAGGAACTGGAATTACAGACTCCAAAAATGCTAATAAATTGCATTATAGAAAAGCAAAGTTAATAAATGAAGAGAAAATGTCTAGTTGATTGATTAATGAAATTTTATTTTGTTCCTTCAGCATTAAATCTTTAGCACACCAGATCACTTAAACCAAAATGAAACTATGTGGACTACCTGAGATTACAATCATGATTTGCATACCATGGATAGATCTATATTGGCTACCTTTGTGAAAAACATAGTGCCTTTTCTATCTGCTGTGCTCCATTGGGAGCCTTAAGGGCAAAGTGACTGAGAGTCTCTCTCCCAGCAGGTGTCATACTTATACAGCCCAGGGATCACAGCAAATACTGACAGAAAAAGTACGAGGTAGGAAAGAGGCAGCTTAGGCCACTTCAGCCTTTGCTCAAGCTAATTGGTTCTTAGATAAGTGGATAGAAGTTTTAAAACTTTTTTCCTGGAATAACATACCACTCTAAGGTAAAGGGCAGGAATGGACAACGTAGAGATCTGTGAACCATGACTGAATATGCCTGTAGGAGGGATGGAGGAAACATGTTTTGGATAATGCAGCTTTGCTCTTTGAAAGCAAGTCTGTAATACAGAAGATGTTAGATGGTTTTTACTCATTATTTTACTTCTAATACCCAGCAATTACTCCAGCACACATAAGCTCATAAAGGTCATAAAATAGAAAATAATTTAGTTAAATCTACCATTCTCATTATAAGATATAGCTTAAACCACAAATGTGTATTCTCAGGAAATCACATTGTATGTAGTTCTTTATATTCCATCTGAAAATGACTTTTCTGGTTTATTTGTTTGTTTTAAATCACTGAACTTGGTCTTATATGAAATGGCCTATAGAATGTAGTTGATGGACATCAGCTATTTATGAATGAGAGGCAGAAGGGGCAACACAAAAGAGAAAGAGTGAATGCATGAGAAGGCAAAGAAATACAAGATAAATTGGCAGAGCACTTGCTTGGTACATTCAAGGCCCTGGGTTCAACGCCCAATACTGACAGAAATTACTCTGAATATTGCTACCCAAGCATAAGTCCCCAAGCAAGTACCTTTACCTCATTTGTTTTTCTATTACCTCATTTAAATGTAAAGAATACCAAGTTAGGATATTTAGGAAGAACATAAAGATTTCTTCCAGCATACTAATGGAAAGATCAGTGTCAGCAGATCTACCTTACTGCCTAGTGAGAGGTTCTTGTATAACACACCAGGGAGTCTTAGGCATGCATCTTCTCTCCCATTTGGCTTTCTTGTTGTCACTCTTCAGTTGATAAAGTTACTATCCCCAAGCCCCTGCTCTTCTTTCTCTGGGAAGTGGAGTTGGGTAGAGCATTCTCAGCAGTGGGTAGTAAGTACCCTTGGTACACATACTTCAATCACTAAGACCAGCTTGTGAAAAATCATGATGGGTGATTCTTTTTTTTTTTTTCTGTGATGTTAACAGGATTCAGGAGTGACTAATACCAGCAACTGAGACTCGAAAGTAAGGTATCTCTAAGTTCATATCACAAAGCTGAATGGAACATAGATCGCTACTTTTTTTGCTCTGGGTATATGTGTGTGTGCGCTTTGTGCGTGGGTGTGCGTGCACCAGCATAAAGGAAAAGAAGATGGAAGATGGAATCCTGAGGCAGAAAATCACCAGTCCTTTCATAAACATAAACTCTCTTTTAAAGCAGCTTTTTCAGTACCACAATAGCGTCAATTAGTTTACAAAGCATCTCTCCGCTTGTATGGGGAAAGATTAACTTAGAAATCTAGTTTGTTCACTTGGGCAATGAGAAGTTTTGTCTATTCACAGAATCTTTAATCTTTCTGCCTCTCTGTACTTCAGGATAATGGCTGTGCTGCTAAAATCTTTCCTGATTTTGAGGCTCATTTCCTTTTTCTTCCTTCCATTCATTTGGGGTTTAATCATACACTTTTAAAGCCTCTTAAAAATTTTCTCCTTTCAATGTATTTAATCACTCTTTCTATAAGTATCTGAAAGATGATTTTTGAAAATTCTGCTCATTTAAATACTTTTAAGTTAATCACACTGCTATGTGCTCTCATCTATCTCCCCCTCCCTACACTTTCATAATATTGAGAAATGTGACACACCCTTGGCAGGAATTTAAAGTATGTGGTTGTTCTGAACAACTGTTTATTTGATATTTGGACACTCACTGTGGTAATACCCGGCTTCCTAGGTAGATAAGTTTACCTCCTTCCTTCAGAATGGATAACCAGGCATTTGTTATTTTAAAAGTCTATGTCTTTCCACTTTCCCAGTATGTCTTATAACATCCCCACTTTCTATCAATCTTCTCTAATACTTCTCAGACATTAATGTCAACAGGCTCGAAAATTCTAGAGAAAGAAGAACCATGAGCATAGAGATTTATTTGAACCGTACACTGAGAGCATAGTCTCAATAGTGAATAAGTGAGGGAAATGGTATTTGCTATAGGGGTTTAGAGGATGAAGCCAAGGCTGTTGAGGAGAGCCGTACAGTGTAAAGTTGTGGTATCAGCTCTGTATCTAGAAATCCAGCTGTTTGTGAAAGTGGCCAGTGTACCAACAAAGGACCTTCCGATGACTTCAGAACCCTGAAATGACCCTGGGATTTTTAGTTTTTGTTATTATTTCTCTAGATGAGTAAGATTTTCAGTCACGTTCATGGTGGATCCTCCTGATTCCAGGCTAGAGAGACTGCTGCTGGAAGCCTTCAGCCAATCTGGCTTCAGAGTGCTTGCTTCCTTTCTTGAGCATCCTTTACTTGTCTGAACCCATGTTTGGGAGAATGAGAGTCCATTCTTGGCTTATGCCTCAAATCCTGCTGTGCAAACTTCTGTGGGTCTTACACGAATACATTCTCATCGATTTTACCTTGCTTATCCCTCAATTCTCAGAGAATAAATTTTCTATCCCTGATCCAACTTCTCAAAGGTAGTTCTTTAGGACCTACTGCCATATTTCTGAAGATGGCACTTTATATGTTATAGCCAACCCACTACCTTGACAAGACGTATAAAATACAGAGGTTTTTGTGGTCGTGAATTAGTCCCTCTTATCATTTCCTCCTGTTAACCCATCTCCAAATTGTTATCTACCTCTATCCTCTCAATCTCCTGCATTCGGCTCCTCATGGTTTCTCTCTTTGCCATTGCTTTAAACCTTCTAATGCAAAATACCTATCTAAGCTGAGGTTTAATTGCATAGGGTCTCATATTTCCTTTTATCTATTAAACTTGATATTTTAACTTTTTAAATTGTGTGTGTGTAAGTGTGTGCATGTCACTGTGGCTGTGTCCATGTCAGTGAAAAATTGCAGGGGTCAGTTTTTAACTAGTTACCTTGCTGAGATAGGATCTGTCTGGATTCTGCCACTGTACAATGTGTCACAGGTTAGCAGGCAAGCATGCTAGAGACCAAGTCTCCTGTTTCTCCTTCACATTTTGCCATAGGAGTACAGCATGCCACCATCTTGATTTTTAGGTGGGTTCTGGGGATTAAACTCAGATCATGAAGCTTAAAGGCAAATGTTTTTAACGCAATGAGTCATCCTCCGACCGCATTAAGATCTTTAAACTCACATGACATAATACATATACAGTTATGGGCTATGAGAAAACACTGAACCATCTTAACAAAAGACAGAGGAAGGAGCTGGGAAGCTTGCTCAGTGGTTACAGCACGTGCTATGCAACCAAGAAGATCTGAGTTACGATACTTACAACCCACAATGCAGCATGGGCATGAAAGCTTGATTATGATTCTAGTGTTGGAGAGCAAAGATCCCCAGAATTGCTAGGGAGACTAGTTATATAGGTCAGCTCTGTGATTAATTAAAAGACCTAGCCTGAAAGAATAAGGTGGAAGAGTCTGGAAAATATTTATCTATGTTAATTAAACTGTGGTCTCTCACATACACATATACACTCATACACATGCACCACACACACACACACACACACACACACACACACACACACACACATACACACACACACACACACAGACAGAGAGAGAGAGAGAGAGAGAGAGAGAGAGAGAGAGAGAGAGAAAGAGAGAGAGAGAGAATAAAAAGCCAAAAGAAGAGGAATGAATTTTAATAATTTAGATGGTAGGTACTAGCCTATTTTGGAAATAAAAAGTATTTACTTAAAATAATAGATACCTAACTTTTAGATTGGTTTGGAATGGAACTAAAGCAATAATTAGAAACTTCACTCTTTAAATTTCAAAATGTCTTCACTGATATTAGCAATATTGATGCCCCCACAATCATTATTAAAACTTTTTGAAGTTATTCTCTTATCAATGGTTCAAAGTTGGACGGATGTATTATGTGAACCCAGTCTTCACAGTGTTGCCCTTGATGGCATATGCACTCTTTTTGCCATCACATATATAATACTATTTCAGGCTACTACATGGAGCCACCATCCTTGGAATCCAAATGAAACCTTGTTTCCTAAAATAGCATGCTTAGTAAGCTGTAGTTGTTAGACCAGCACACTACTACAGTGCTGAAAAACAACACAAAAATCTACCTCATTTGGCAGGTTTAATAGACCTACAGTTTTTTTGTAATCTAAAATGTGAATATTTAAATATCAAATTACCAAACACAATATTTCATTTTATAAAAATATGACTAACTGTACAGCCTGACTTTTTAATTTATGGTGGATTTAGCTTGTAATTTTAAAAGTACCTTTATGACTAGAAGCCATTTTTAGTTATAATTAAAATTACATTAAGTGAACCTTGGAAAATGTAACACCATAAACTGTGATAGTGGTGCTAATCTGATAAATCCCCAAAGCAATGAATGTCATTAGCACTTTAGACAAATGGAAAACAAGCAGAAGGGAAGGCGGAGAAACAAACAGGATTCTAGCCTTCATCTTTAAAAGGCTTGTCAGGAATGCTGACTCTGCTGATTTCAACAAGAATGGCCCTGGCTTAGGCTCACAGTATTTGAGTGTTTAGTCATGAAGGGGTGACACTATTTAAAAGGATTAGAGGAATTAGGAGAAAGTGTGTCATTGGTGGTAGGCCTTGAGGTATCAAAAGCCCATGAGAAGTCCAATGTCTCCTTCTGGGCCTGTGGATCAAAATGTACCTGCTCCATTACCATATGTACTGCCATGCTCCCATCTTGATGATAATAGACTAACCTTCTGAAACTGTAAGCAAGCCCCCAATTAAATGCCTTTTAATAAGAGTTTCCATAGTTACGGTGTCCCTTCCTACTGCTAAGACATTAAGTTTTAAGATTGAGCAGCTCTTGCCCAGAGGTTAGGTTTCCAAGTGCATGTCACCCTATTTTATTAGTAGAGGCAAAAATGCATTTCACAAAATTTTCACCTTTAGGGGAAAAAGAAAGTACAAATGAGCAGTTATCTTCAAATTGAGAAGAAACATGTGGGAGACATAGAGTAGATCTTCAGTAAATGCGTATGTTACCGTCTTCCTCATTGTTACTCAGGTCTTCTTAAAACTGTCATAGGCATCTTCAATGTGGATCCTACTTGGATATTACAGTCATTATGGATTCTACTTGGATATTACGCTCCAAGAGGCTAACAACTCCAAAATCACATTGCTGGAATTATTCCCAGATAATGGTTATAAGGATAAGACACCAGATAATGGTCACTGTAGTTGCACAGATAAAAACCACATTAGATAAGAGTCAGAAAGATGGCTAAGTGTTTAAGAGCACTTGTTCTGGCAGAGGACATGGTTTGGATTTCAAGCACCAAATGGAGGCCAACACTATATTAACTCTAGTTCCAGGAGATAGAATGCCCTCTTCTGGTTTTCAAGGCCACTGCATGCAAGTGGTTCAGAGACATATATGCTAGAAAATTACCATACCAAAAAAAAAAAGTAAAAATAAGTAAATCTTTACATAAAAAAGAACTATATTAGGGATTCCACATGAGCCTACTTCTTCTGAGCATCAGTAATGAGGTCCAGGCCCAAAAGAAGTCACACCTTTAAATTGTTGTCATTTACCAAATTGTGTCTGGCATGCAGGCAGCAAAAATATTTTTACACAAAATGTGTTTTCTTTCATATTAAACATGAGAAAATTAATTTTATAGATCTCCATCCTTCAAAAAGTACCGTTGAAATGGTATAAGTCCTAATTTTGAAGTCTGCTTAAAGCTAGCATACATAAAGTATTTTATTTGAGTAAAACTTTGATAAATTAACATTTATCTCATTAGTATAAAGCACTACCCATGTAGTACTTTGGAGTAATACTCCAAAATGCCATAAAAGTTTTGGTTTATGATCTTTTAGTTTGGTCTGTCCCGACACATGTCTCCTTCCTTCAGAAAATTAGTAGAAAAGTGTTTCCTCAGCTTGCAAAATCTAAGGCATTTTGTGTTTTATTGTGTTATATTTCTTTAGATTGTTGGTTGGTTGATTTGGAGACAAAAGTCTCACTATGTAGCCTTGGCTAGCCTGGAACTAGCTGTGTAGACCAAGCTTGCCTCCAACTCATAGAGATTCACTTAACTCTGCCTCCAAAGGCAGGAATTAAAGGGAGAGAAAAATCAGATTTAGTACATGTGAGATGTAAGAGAATTTACAGGGGGTAGAGCTGGGGAATGGGAGTGATGCTTTGGACTCAGAAAAGTTACAAGGGAAGACTATGAGCAAAAATGGTCTTTAACATCATAGTACACTGCATCCAATTTTTAACAGAAAGAAAAACTGGTATCCTTAGAAATATACTAGAATTGTTTATACTTTATATAGTATTTATATATTATAGAATTATTTATATTTATAATGTGAAAGAAAAAAATCATCATTCTGGAATAGCATAAATTTATTTTTAATTTCTTTCCTTTTAGAGCAAAGGGTAATGCATATTATATTTCTAAAAATATTTTTCATCTTTTGAAATTAAAATAGAGTTACATAATTTTCCCCTTTCTTCCGTCCTTTGTGCTTCTCCTCACCTTGTTCTCTCTCAAACTCATGGACTCGATTTTCTGAAAGAAAATGTATTAAATCATTTTTTGCTACCCGTGCTGGTTAGGTTTTGTCGACTTAACACAAATCTAAAAATATGAAGGAAGTAGAAATCTCAATTGAGGAGTTTCGTTCCTCAGATGGGCCAGTGGACAAGTCTCTGAGAAATTTCTTTGGTTAGTATTTGTCCAGACCAAGAAAGTAGATGTATGTGGTTAGTATAACAAAAGTTATATTTATTATGCTGATGCTCATAACTATGGTCCTAAGCCAATCTCCCCAAGGCAGTTCACCTGTGCAGTGTATCTTAGCTGAAGGTCAGGTTCAGTCTCAGAAGCCTCTAATTTGAAGATCACCTTTCTGAGGGAGATTCTCCAGTTGAAGGGCACATCAGGATGGCATCTCTCCAGATATATAGAACAGAGCATTGCTCTTAGTCTCTGCTTATATATTGTCCAGTGGACATCATGGGATTCTAGGACTGTGTATGGTTATCTTGAATGAGGGTTGTCACTGAGTTCTTATTAGCTGCGGCCTTGGATGTAGTGGGGATCCTGACGTTGCATGCCGAAAAGGCATTTTTTTTACTAGGTTCATTACAATAGTTGATTTGAGAGGACCCAAATCACTGTAGGGGATGCCAGCCCTGGGCAGATGGTCCTGGTATGATAAAGCAGTCTGAGCAAGCCACTATGAAGTATGATTCCACGGTCTCTGTTTTAGTTCCTGCCTCTAGATTCCTGGCTTTAGTTTCTATCCTGATTTCCTTTCATGGTTGTCCTAGATTGAGTTTCTGATGCTGTGAACCACATTGATTGCTCATCCTGTTTTCTTACTGAACTCAGGACTACCAGCCCAAGGATGGCACCACCAAAAATGGACTGGACCCTTCCCCACCAATCACTAAATAAGAAAATGCCTACAAATCATGGAAACAGAACAACTCTCCACTCAATGACCACTGGGTCAAGGAAACTTAATCAATCAATCAATCAATCAATTAATTAATTAATTTGCCTTATGTCCTGAGCATAGGCCCCCTTCTTGTTCCCCACTCACATAATCTCATCTCCCATCCTTCTTCTCTTCTCCTCTGAGGAGGAGGCTTCCCTGTGTACCAACCACACAGACATATCAAGTTACAGCAGGACTATGCATACCTTCTGTTACTGAGGCAGACATGGCTCCTCAGTTAGGGGAACAGCATTTATAGGCAGGCAACAGAGCCAGAGACAGACCTTGTTTCTGTTGTTGGGAGACCCAAATGAAGAGAAAGCTGCCCATCTGCAAGGGGCCTAGATCCAGTCCACGTATGCTTTTTGGTCAATGGTTCAGTCTCTGGGAATCCCCAAGGATCTAGGTTAGTTGAATCTGTTATTTCTTTGTTTGTTTGTTTGTTTTTCCCTGAGTTTCTATCCCCCCTGGATCTTCAAATATTCCCTCAGGTCTTCCACAAAACTTCCCAATCTCCTTCTAATGTTTGGCTGTGGGTCTCTGCATCTGTTTTGGTCAGCAACTGCAGAGAGCCTCTCAGCACACAGTGATGCTAGGCTCCTGTGTGCAAGCATAGCAGAGTATCATTAATAGTGCCAGGGATTAGTGCTTATCCATGCAATGGGTCTGAAGTTAGGCCAATCATTTTTTGACCATTTCCTCAGTCTCTGCTCCTTCTTTGTCCTTGAACTTCTTGTACCTTTGAGTCAAAGGTATTATAGGTCATATGCTGTCCTGCTCCCTCCTCTGAAAGTCCTGCCTGGCTACAGGAGGTGTCCATTTCAAGCTCCATATCACTCCCTGCTAGAAGTCTCATCCAGAGTCACTCTTATAGACTCTCTAGAGCATCCCCCATCACAGATCTCTGCCAAGTCCTAGAGATGCCCCCACTCTCTGCCTGCTGCCAGTTTCCTTTCACTCTCACAATCCCTATGTCCTTGGCTCTCCTTACACCTGATACCCTCTCCCTACCTTCACTCCCCATCCCTTCTACTACCCAATTATTTTTCTCTCTCTTCTGATGGCTATTTTACTTCTCTGTCTGAATGGGATTCAAGCATCTTCCCTTGCTCCCTCTTTATTATTTAGCCTTTTGGGGTCTGTAGATTGTAACATGGGTATCCTGAACTTTATGCCTAATATCCACTTATAAGTGAGTTCATACCATACACATCTTTTGGAGTTTGGATCATATCACTTAGAATATTTTCTAATTCCATCTATTTGCCTTTGGATTCCTGATGACCTTGTTTTTAATAGCTGAGGTTAAACTGTTGTATAAGCAAACTAAATTTACTTTATCCATTCTTCCTTTGAGGGGCATCTGGTAATGATAATTGCGGGAAAAGCCTCTATGAGCATAGTGAAGCAAGCGCCACTGTGGTATGGTACAGCGTCCTTTGTGTATATGTTCAGAAGAGGTGTAGCTGGGTCTTGAGGTAGGACTACTCCCAGTTTTCTAAGAAACAAGCAAAGTTGACTTCTTTAGTGGTTGTACAAGTTTGCATTCCAACCAGCAATGAAAAGAGTGTTCCACGTGCTTTACATCCTTGCCAGCCCCTGCTGTCATGTGAAGTTTTGATCTTAGCCATTCTGGTGAGTGTAAGGCAGAAACTCAGAGTTGTTTTGATTGGCATTTCCCTGATGACTAAGGACATTGAATATTTCTTTAAGGATTGCATCACCATTTGGGTTTAAAATTTAATACCATCTTTCTCTTTTTACACTAATACCATTTAGTTTTTTTTTTTACTATTGCTCTATAGTACAACTTGAGATCACCTATGGTGAGACCTCCAGAAGCTCTTACGTTGATCAGGACTCTTTAGCTATCCTGGGCCTTTTGTTTTTACTTACGAAGTTGAGAATTATTGTTTCATGGTCTGTAAAGAACTGTGTTGGAATTTTGATGGAGATTGCATTGAATCCCCAGATTGCTTTTGGTAAGATGGCCATTTTTACTATTTTAATTGTACCGATCCATGAGCATAGGAGGCCTTTACATCCTCTGATATCTTCTTCAATTTCTTTCTTCAGGGACATGATGTTTTTGTCTTACAGGTATTTAACTTGCTTGGCTAGAATTACACCAAGATATTTTATATTATTTGTGGCTATTGTGAATGGTGTTGTTTCCCTCAATTCTTTGTTAGACCATTTATCATTTGTATAAAAAAGGGTTACTGATTTTTTTTTTTTTTTTTAGTTAATTCAGTGTCTAGCCACTTTGTTGAAGGAATTTATCAACTGTTGTAGTTTTCTGGTAGAATTTTGGTGGCCAGTTATGTATACTTTCATATAGTGGGCAAATAGTTATACTTTGATTTCTTCTTTTCCAGTTTGTATCTCCTTGATCTCCTTTAGGTGTCTTATTGCTCTAGCTTGACCTTCAAATGATATATTGAAGACAGAGAGAATGGATAGGTCTGTCTTGTCACTGATTTCACTAAAATTGCTTTAAGTTCCTCTCCATTTAATTTAATGTTGGCCATTGGCTTGCTGTAGTTCCCTCCCTTTATTGTACATATTTCTGACCTCCCTAGGACTTTTAACATAAAGGGGTGTTGGATTTTGTCAAAGGCTTTTTCAGTACTTAGTGATATGTTCTTATGTCTTTTTTCTTTTAGGTTTTTTTTTTAATATGATAAATTACATGGATGTATTTTCCTATATTGAACCAACTCTGCTTCCCAAGGCTAGAGCCTACTTGATCATGGTACATGATGATTTTGATGTGTTTGTAGATTTTGTTTGCCAGTATTTTATTGAGTATTTTTGTATCAGTGCTCATAAGAGAGATTGGTCTGTAATTCCACCCCCCTTCTCTTTGTTTATGTCTTTGTGTGGTTTAGGTATCAGCCTGACTATAACCTCATAAAATTAATTTGGAAAAGAAAAAATACAAAGAGTAATTAAAGACTTTCTAAAATTCAATAAAAATAAAGACATGATATACCCAAAGTTATGGGACCAAATTAAAGAAGTCCTAAGAGAAAATTTGTTAAGTTCTTCTATTAAAAAAAAAAAAGTTGGAGAGATCTCATAATGCAAATTACCAGTACACCTGAAAGTTCTAGAACAAAAATAAGCAACCACACCAAAGAAGAGTGAAAATGAAAAGACCAAACTCAGGGCTAAAATCAATCAATTAGAAACAAAGAATCAATGAAACAAAGAGCTTTAACATTTTTAGGTTTTATTTTGTTTTAGGTTTTGTTTTGTTTTGTTTTGTTTCTTGAGAAAATCAACAAGATAGACAAACCCTTAGATAACTTAACTAAAAGGAAAAGACAATAATTAAATTAACACTATCAGAAATGAAAAGACAGATATAGAATTTCTCTCCGGTGAGTTTCTAAGACTGGAGCAGCCAGCCAGGAGGCACAGGCCCCATGAGTCGCAGGGGAGTCACAGGGCAGCAGGGACAGGATCCTCTCATGGATAGGCAGGATTAATATAGTAAAAATGGCCATCTTACCGAAGGCAATCCCCATCAAAATTCCAACTCAATTCTTCACAGACTTAGAAAGAGCAATTTGCAGATTCATCTAGAACAACAAAAGACCGAGGATAGCCAAAACTATTCTCAAGAACAAAGGAACCTCTGGTGGAATCACAATCCCGGACCTTAAGCTGTACTACAGAGGAATTGTGATAAAAACTGCATGGTATTTATTGGTACAGTGACAGGCAGGTAGATCAATGGAACAGAATTGAAGACCCAGAAATGAACCCACACACCTATGGTCACTTGATCTTTGACAAAGATCAAGTAAACTATCTAAATAGTCCTATAACCCCTAAAGAAATAGCAGCAATCATTGAAAATCTCTGGCCTCATCAGACACTGAAGTAGAAGCGTACAGGTTAGATTCTTTTTCTTCCCTTCTTCCCCCTATGTAATCTTCTAGAACACTCCAAGCTGCCCTCATGGATCAAAACCACACAATGGAAAAAAGAAAGCATCTTTAACAAATGATCTAAGTCTAACTGATGTTTCTGTGTAGAAGAATACAAGTAGAACCATATTTATCACCCTGCACAAGACTCAATTCCAAGTGGATCAAAGACTCTAACACAAAACTGGGTACAGTAAGTCTAATAAAAAAGAAAGTAAGTGGGAAATAGCCTTAACCACATCAGTATAGGAGACATTTTCCTGAGCAGAACATCAACGATGCAGGCTGTAAGTCCAACGGTTGACAAATGGGTCCTCATGAAACTTAAAATCATCTGTAAGGCAAAGAACATTGTCAATAGGACAAAATGTCAGCCTACCAATTGGAAAAGAATCTTCACTAACCCTACATCCAACAGAGGACCACTATCTAAAATACAGAACTCAAGAAATTCGACACCAACAAAGTAAATAACCCAGTTAAAAAGTGGGGTACAGAGCTAAACAGAAAATTCTCAACAGAGGAATCTCATATGACCAAGAAGTGCTCAAAGTAATGTTATGTATTCTTAGCTATCAAAGAGATGCAAATTGAAAGGACCCTCGGATTTCATCTTACACTAGTCAAAATGGCTAAGGTCAAAAACTCAAGTGACAGCACATGGTGACAAGGATTTGGAGAAAGGGAACACTCCTCCATTGCTGGTGGGAGTGCAAACTTGTGCAACCACTTTGGAAATCAATTTGGTAGTTTCTTAGTAAATTGAGATTAGTTCTACCTTAAGACCCAGCTGTACCATTCCTGGTAATATACCCAAAGTACGTCCCACTATACCATAAGGATACTTGCTCAACTATGTTCATAGCAGCTTCATTCATAATAGCCAAAAACTAGAAACAACCTAGATGTCCTTCACCTCAAGAATGGATAAAGAAAATGTGGTACATCTAAACAATGGAAAACTATTTAGCTATTAAAAACAAAAGACATGAATTTTACAGGCAAATGGAAGGAACTTGAGAATGTCATCCTGAGTGAGGTATCCCAGAGCCAGAAAGAAATCTGTGGAATGTATTCACTTATAAGTGAACATTAGCCATAAAGTACAAGACAATCACGCTACAAGCCAGAAACCCAAAGAAACTGGTTAACAAGGAGGTCCCAATGGAGAGTGTGCAAATCTCACCCAGGTGGGGAAACTAAATAGTCATAGGAGGTGAATGGAACTTGGTAGGAGAGGAGGTGAAGATGGGAACTGGGATGGTGATCAGATGAGGGGAGAGGGCTGGCAATGAGAATGGTGGGGGACATCTCTGCTGACTAGCTAGAGGCCTGGGATTGGGGAAGGATATGGGGAGTCTATGGGCTTGACTCCTGCTGACATTTCTATCAGAGGGGGATATAGAGACTAAAGTGACTACCTCTTTTGGCCAGGCAGGACTTTCAGAAGAGGGAGGTGTAGGCACCAATCTACCCACAAAACCTTCAGCTCCAAATTTGTCTTGCCTACAAGATATGCAGGGATAAAGATGTTGCAGAGACTGAGGGGCTGGCCAACCAGTGCCTGCCCCAAATTTAGACCCATCCCATGTGAGAAAGCCAAACCCTGATACTATGTCTCCTGAGAGTTGGATAGAGGCAGTTACAGAGACCCACAGCCAAATATCAGGCAGAACTTTGGGTGTCTTGTGGGAGAGTAGGGGATTTAAGTAAGGAAGCTTTTTAAGTCAAAGACACCACAAGAAGATCTACAAATTTAACTAACGTGGACCCATGAGCCTAAGCCAATGACCAGGGTCTAGACAGGAGCTGGACCTAACCCCCCTACACATTTGTAGTAGATGTGCTGCGGGGTCTTCATGTCACTTCTCTAACAACTGGAGTGGAGGCTGTGTCATGTTTCCTTTCATTGAATCCCCCTCCCCCTACCTGGACTGCCTGGTTGGGCCTCAGTGGGAGAAGATGTGCACAGTCTTGCTGGGACTAGATATCCAAGGGTGGGTTAGTCCAAGCAGGTTTCCCTTCTCTGAGCAGGGGGATGTGTAAGGTTGGGACTGGAGCCGTGACTGGTTTGTAAAATGACTAAAAGGAAATAATAATGATAACGATAATAATAATAATGATAATAATACATTTTAAAAAAGAAAAAAAATTTTCAATGGAAAATAGCCAAACCACCACAACCACCACCACCACCACCAAAACAACAAAAAAACCCACAAAACACGGGGCCAGGTTTTAAGGAAGACATTTTCTTAATTGGGGTTCTCTATATATTTCTAGCTTGGGCTAAGTTAAAAAAAACAAACCTACATTGGGGACCGTGTACTCAGATCGATGGGTGGCTGTGAGCCTCTACATCTGTATTAGTCAGGTACTGTCAGAGCCTCTCAGGAGATAGCTATATTTAGGCTGGCTTGTCTTTCCTTCAGTCTCTGCTCCATGGTTACTCTCTGCAACTCCTTCCATGGGCATTTGGTTCCCCCTTTTAAGAAGGAATGAAATGTCCACCTTTTGGTCTTCCTTCTTCTTGAGTTCCTTGTGGTTTCTGGATTGTTCTTCCTGTATTCAGAACTTCTGGGCTAATAACCACTTATCAGAGAGTGCATACCGTGTGTGTTCTTTTGTGATTGTGTTACCTCACTCAGGATGATATTCTCCAGATCCATCCATTTCCCTAAGAATTTCATAAATTCATTGTTTTTAATAGCTGAGTAGTACTCCATTGTGTAGATGTACCACAATTTCTGTATCTACTCCTCTGTTGAGGGACATCTGGGTTGTTTCCAGGTTCTGGCTATTATAAATAAGGCTGCTATGAACATGGTGGAGCATGTGTCCTTATTACATGTTGGCACATCTTTTGGGTATATGCCCAGTAGTAGTATAACTGGGTCCTCCGGTGAAGGAGTTAGAGAAAGGACCTATGGAACTGAGGGGTTTGCAGATCCTAAAGACAAACAACAATATGAACTAACTAGTACCCTCAGAGCTCCCAGGGTCTCAACCACCAACCAAGGACTGCACATGGTGAGTCTGATTGTTCTGGCAGCATGGGTATAGTAGAGGATTGCAAATTCGATCACCAATATGAGGAGAGGACCTCGGCCCTGTGAAGGTTCTGTGCCCCAGTGTAGGGGAATGCCAGGGCCAATAAGTGGGAGAGGGTGGGATGGCAGGCATGGGGATGGGGGAGGCAACAGGGGTTTGTTCTTGTTGTTTTTGTTTGTTTGTTTGTTTGTTTTTTGGAGGGGAAACTGGGAAAGTAGAAATTTACATGTAAATAAAGAAAATATCTAAAAAATAAAAACAACAACAACAACAAAAACCCAAACCTATCCAGCATAATGATGGAGCACATCTGTGAGCTGAAATAAACTCTAGCCTTCCCCTTCCCCATGTTGGTTTTGGACATGGACTTTATCACGATAGGAACCCAACTCAGATATTTCCCCTACTTTATCTTTTTCTTCTAAAGTTAAATTTAGCTTCAGGTAAAGAATTGTAGCCCAAGTTTTTTCCTTAGGTATAAGCCAACTTCTGTCAATCCTAAGTATTTGTTGACTATTTCTGCTCAGCTTTTTTGAGAATGAAAAGCAAAAGACATCTATTTTATTCACATAGGTTTCAGTTAGAAAGTGACAACATTTTGATATTCTGGTTCTATTTTTAGAATTTGCACTCAGTGTTCGCCCATCATCTTAAGTGTAGTGTAGAAATCCTTGCCAGTTTTTGTTGTTGTTGCTGCTGTTGTTCTCTTTTTTAATTAAGACATAATTACATCATGTCTCATCTCCCTTTCTTCCCTCTTACCCCTCTCATTTATAATCTCCTTCCCAAATCCATACCCACCCACTCTTTAACTACTTTTATAATACAGATAAATGAATAACATACGCATACCTACTGAGTCCATTCAGTCTTTGCCAATTAGCAAACATATATTATTGTGGGATACTCACCAAGTACATGAATAAACTTTCCTGGTTTCAAGCATTAAAGCATTGTAATTGCCCATTACTATAGAAACACTGAAATAGTCCTCCCTCTCTTAATATAAATTTCATTTCTATTCAGTTTTCCTTAACTTTGACCATTATATCTTTCTAAGGTTTTTCTTACGTCATATTTCAGCAATCACCCCAAAGTACTTTAACTAAAAACAAGCAATTTTAAGCCAGATTTTTCTTCAGAATTTTCCTGAGGAAAGCTGTTTTTTTTTTTTTTTCTTAATCCAAGCAAGGCAATCTAGGTTAGTGTCTCAAAAGTAGTATATTTCACTTTGTATTTAAGCTGAGTGAGACATCAGTGAGTAACTTTATGCTCAGCAGTTATTCATTGGAATCGCTAAGCAAGCTTTGACAGAACAATATAAGCCTGCCCCCACTCAGAACTCTTTCATGGCTTGGGGTCAGATGCTTGAGACTCTGAATCGTCTAATGAGCAGCTAAAATTGGTAATTCTACTTCTGGGAGAGAAGAGAGGTTTCCACCGTCATATGGCCTATCAAGAAAACACACATTTGTGTGTTCTGACAAGTGTTGTGTAAACTCTATAATTGATAAATTTTCTGGCAAATGAAAATAAACCATACTTTCTGGAATTCAATTTTATTATATTATTTTTATACTGATCATAGCTCGTTTTGTTTTCTTTTATTTAATATTTGTCTCTCTGGTTTATACTAGCCAGGTTTCTGTATCATATGCTGTATTAATTCTTGAGAGCTTGCCTTAATTCTTCAGGGCCTGGGGCATTGACTAAATCATGCCTGACATTTGATAAATACTTGCAAATAAGAAAAATATCACTGGAAAACAAGAATGAAGAATGAAAACAAACTGCCAGGTGAATATGCTAAAATATGATAGTAGAAGAAAATATTTTTATGATAGTAGAAGAAAAATTTGTCATTAATATGATCAAAGAATGTGTAGACTCACAGAAGAAATGAAAACTACAAACCATCAAGAAGTCCACAAATCATCATAAGCAAAGATATTCAAATTTGGATATTAGTTATACATTGTCAATGATTTCCTAAAGGTAAGACTCGATGCTGAGGGGTATGTTTTAACCAATACTCTCCAATTAAGTGAGGATAAGCTTTCCAAGTAATGTGTGAAGAGGCAGGAGGATGACTCCTACTGATCAAGAACACATCTCGGTAAATAAAAATCAATTCAGTATTTGAATAAAAGTGTACTTATCTTGTCATTTTTCACACAATGAAGGTTTGATTATATCTGTCACTTAATAGAAAATTTAAATATGTCATGGTATATGAGGCCATTATAACCATGACAGTGAGAAATGACTACCAGTTATAATATTAATAATATTATATAAAATATTATAAGATTATAAATATATAATACAAGGACATGAGTGTTAGTAGGAAAAATCCTTAGCAATATGCTTTTACATATATACATTTGCAAAGTATTGACTTATTAGCTTGATACTTATTTTTTGATTGTTTTTATTTGGGGATTTGAAGAATGCCTATGATTTTATCTTATATAATGTGAATGTTAACCAAGATTATGTTGAATACATGTGTTTGAGATATAGTGAGATATAGTGCTAAGCACTCCCATTTTACTTCTATGAAATGAAGAGACATGTTGTCACTTTGTCACTAGGGAGGAGACACAGCAAGGTCACAGGTTCCAGAGTCCATGGTCTTAAAAGCGATTTTTAGCTTTGTTTTGAGATTGTGCTGTATTTTGAGATTGTACCACATTATCGCTTCCCTTTCTTTCCTCTAAATCCTACCTAATACTTCTCCTTCTCTCCTTCAATTTTGTGGCCTCTTTAATCATCATTTGTTATTACATGCGTACATGTATTTGTATAGATATGAATATTCCCAAATATAACTGTTCAGTCCATATAATGATATTTGTGTGTGTGTGTTTCCAGGGCTGACGGTTGGTGTCACTGAATAACCAGTTGGTTGAGCTTCCGCTGCACTTCCCCACTTCCGTCTCCCACTTCCAGGTTTACTCAGTTTCCTAGAGTTTTTTCCTGTACGGTTGAGGCCTCCTGGGCTCTTCTCCAAGCAGTTTGGTCTTTATACTCCCAGAAAATTTAGTCTTCACCATAACTAAAGAATCATGTCTTTGCAACAGACAGGTACCACTACAGAAAAGCCTTTTTCAGAAGAGTCACTTCGAGAACAGTGTTAAGTTCTGCGAAAGCTGGTGTTCGCTCATTTGTCGGCATTGTAGTCCACACGCAGGAGCTAGCTCACCCAAGGCTGGAAAGATTAAATCTGTGGTGTAGAGGGCTTTACGGAACAAGTCCTATCTCTCCTGTCCTTTAGATAATATAAAGCCTTACCGTGGATTTGTCTAATACCATTCTACAGTTATCTTGCTTAAAATAAATGTTTGGCAAACTGAATGATACTAATTAAACTGCTGGGGAAGACTCAGGAGCCTTGTTTGTTCTGATCAGTTTTCTTTTCTGCCGCTACTGACTGTCTGCTAGTGAAGGCTACCTATGGACACAACCTCTTCTCCTCACCTATATGAGGTGCCATTGGAAGTAGCCTATGCAGGCTACAGTGAGCTCGCAAACATTAGTTCTGAAGTGAGCTCTGACTGTGTGGTACCTAGAAGTAGAATAGTTCTAGTCTTGATATCCTATAGTGGGTTGACAGTCTTTGTTCACCAGCATGTCCATGGAAAAAGAACACTTCCAAGAACCTGGATTTTTTTTGTTGTTGTTGTTGTTGTTTTGTTTGTTTGTTTGTTTTTTGTTTTTGTTTTTTTACCACATTACTTCCATTACAAATGGAAAAGAAAACTTCTATAGATGGAGGAGGGATTCTGAGAAGCAAAGTTATTCTCAGGATCTGGAGATTGCATGGACTAAATAGTTGCATGAAGTGTTGTGGTCGTTTTATCTGGCTTTCCAGAGATTTTTCTGAGAGTGGCTTCGCTGTACTTCAAGTCAGCCCAAGCCTTAACTCTTGGAGCAAAATTGACTCTGCACAAGTCTATATTGGAACTATAGACTTGCAGCGCTAAAACGTGATAGTTTTAGATACTTATGAAAGTTTTTTAGTGTAATTGTGTTCTCTTTTCCTTTAAACACAATTTTAAAAAATATTTTTTTAATGTGAAATCATACCACTAGGATATTTTTTTCTTCCTGGGGTGGAGGTAAAATTTCTTTTACTGTGGCTTCAGTTAAGAGAGCATCTGGGCATAATGAAGGATGAAACACAGTAGAAATGTAAAAACGCTTACATTAATGAGACATAGCATATTATTGGACTCTTATTGACATTCTGTTGCCAAATCAAGGTTTGCTATTCAGCACCTGAGCACACTATCCCTGGAGTATCATGGCACGTTTGGATATAAGAGAAGTGTCCTATTTTGTTTGACAAAAATCTTATTTTTCCTTTCTAATGGCCTTTTGTTCCTTACTAGATATCAGGATGATTCCATTGTTGCAAACCTATACTCCTTTAAGAAGTGTTTTCAATTATGTATAGTTAGGCAGTTTGTGGGGTTGCTATTATGCAATAAATAAATAGTTCAGTAACTCGTGATAGAAAAATATGAAATATAATATAAAGAATGAAATATTTGGGGTTGTGATACAAACTGTGACATTCATATCACAAACCTTGTGTTACTTTGAGGCCTGACTCAACACATTCTGACAACTGTCATCTTCACTGATCTCAGTGGTGAGCTGATATCTTGAGCAGTCTGCTAGAGCAAGGCGGTGATCCCCTACTGCCTCCATTGATCCTCCCTCACAATTAATTTCTCCCTGCTGCAGCTTCTCCCCAGACTTTGCGTGGAGGCTCCTGCCTTTTGCTTGTAATCATCCACAACTCTAGATCTCTTCATCCTGCCTGATGAGAGAAGAGCTTGTGTCTCACTTATGCACAGTGGTACTAGTCAAATGGAATTGGTCACACTGCTAGGATCAATGAGTTAAAACCAAATGGTAACTTTAGATTAGTTCTGTAAATAAGTGAATTTCTTATCATTTCAGATAAACTGTTCGAGACTATTTGGATATCAAAGAAGACATTGAGATCTAAAAGGGCAAGGCAATTTAGTAAGAGAATGAAATGAGAAAAAAAAAATGAAAGACTAAGAATGACTAGTTTGTATTTTTAGATCATAACAAAGAAGCTAACAAGCTAAAGGAAGCCAGTAGGGCTAGCAAGATGGCTCAGTAGGTGAAGGCGCATGATTCAGAAGCCTGGTGACCTGAGTTTGATCCTCATAGCCCACACAAAAGTGAGAGAGAACCAATTGCACAAAGTTGCCTGACCCCCTTATGTGCTCTGTTATGTGCTCTGCCCCATCATGAATGTACACATACTAATAAAATCACTCAGAGGCTGAGAATTGGACTGGCCACAGAATGAAGTGCTCCAGGCATTGCTCCAGGGTCTCACCTTTTCTTTTTCTCCTACCAGCTTGTTCCTATGCAGTGAGCACTTGATCTTGACTGCCCACCAGGGCCTCCATACTACCCGCTTTATATTCCAAAAGTCTTTTCCATCAATAAATGTATATTTCATACAAAACAAAAATAGCTTTTCAAGACATAAGGAAAATTATAGATAATAGAAACCAATAATTACTCTTTTAAAGGAACCATTAGTTGTTTTCCATAGTAATTTGACTAGTAAAATGCTTAAAACACCACTATAATATCTGGAAGTTCTATTTTTATAGAAATGCACACACACACACACACACACACACACACACATACCTTCCTTCAGGTATGCTCAATTGGAAGAGGGAAAAGAGAATGATCATTTACTAATCCGAATTAAACCACATCACATGGCATAGTTGTAAAAGGCTGTGCTTCTTCTTTACAAAGGAAATATCTTATTAATACTAATTGGGATTGTTTGAAAGGTGTTGTTTCATGAAAATAATAAGCATCAGTATATCCTTTAGCATGTATTTATTATTCTGGTTTCATAAATATAAGCACAACACAGCTATACATTTCCATACACAAAGTAAAAATTGGAAGTATACTTGTTGTTGCTAGTATGCATCAATATGCATTACTTTGGGAGAATGTTTTCTCTTTGCGGGGGGTGGGGTAGGATTTTTTTTCAAGACTTGTTCTCACTGTTTAGCTCTGGCTCCTGTAACCCAGTATTATTGTAGGACAGGCTGGCCTAGAACTCACACAGATCCACCAGTCTCTGCCTCCAAAATGGGAGGTGTAATTAATATTTGAAGTTTTTGACAAAGAGGCTGTATTTTTAGTTTCAAAAGGACTTGAAGGAGTTCACAGACCTCAACATCTCAGAAATATGTAAGCATTTGCCACAGTTAAGAGACTCAGGGTCACAACTCAACTAAAGAATGTGGACAACGTCTTTAAACATAGTTTCAATGAAATTAAAAATGATAATTACTTCTGGATAATGCCGTGCAGGATATGAAATTGGACTTCTTTCCTATGAGGTCCAGAACACATTACCCTGAAGAGGACGAGCTTCATGTTTTGTTCTTTTTATACAAATTTCTTATTTTATTATAATTTTTATTATTTGAGAATTTCCTAACCATATACAATGAAATATTATCATATCCACCTCTTATTTCCCTCTCTAATTCCTCATATCCCCTCAACACACTACATCTCCTTAAGTTCCCTTCTTTCTCTTTTCCACTGCTTCTCCTCCTACCTCCTCTGTCTTCTTTCTTCTTCTATTTGAGTAATCTGTTAAGACCAGCTCCTGCTTCCATACTTCCTCGAGTTCAGATTCATCCCCTAGAACATGTGTCCTGTTTGGTTTTATTTTGTTTTGCTTTGAGGAAGGCATCTCACTTCGCAGGTCAGGCTGGCCTCAACTACCTGACTATTCTCCTGCCGCAGACTCCCAAGAACTGGGTGACGGTTGTAAACCACCATGCCCCAGCTACTGTTTTGTTTTTTTAATTTCTATCAATGCTAGAAGAAAAGATACTTTTTAAAATGGTTCTGACTGTGTATATTTTATTCTTTGAGATTTCTATATCTCCTAATACTGGAGAAATATGATCAACATGTGAAGCATTAGAAAAGGACTTAGCAATATGTCTCTTTTGGAGTACGAATCCTTGGGACATTTTAAACCTTGCAGCACACATCAGTCTCCTGGTTACCCTGAATAAACTGGAACATTTGCACTCAACCAGTTAACTTCTTTGAGGAGGAAGTTACCAAGGAGCTTTAAAAAAAAATAAAAGACACATGCAAGTGACTTAATACATTCTTGGAGATTCTGCAATTAATGTGAATAAAAGCAACATCATATAATGAAAAGGAAACTTTATTTCTGAAGATAGCAGCACACTTGAGCGAGAAACTGTTATATAAAGACAGCATGAACTATATGGAAAAGTCAAACTCTGCAGCCTGGCTCTTAAAAGCCTTAGTGCCGAGGGAGTGAGGAACTACAAAATCTCCTGCAGAAAGACAGGGAATCTAATATGCTCTCTTAGTACTCAACTAATTTGTAGAAACCATCAGATGCCCCACACTGGTGCTGGAGACATAGCAATGAGTAAAGGATATAAAAGTACAGTATAGAATTAACAATCTCAAAAACAGCTGTCTATCAATATTAATTTTTAGATTATAAATTAATTTTGAGCTAGACAATTGAATAGGGATTAGATTTCTATCATGTTTGATGAAAATATTTTCTATTAAAGATATGTATTAGTAAACCTACATCTGAGTAATATTTAAACTACTTCAAAGTAAAAGTTTTGAACATTTTTAAAAAATGGATATTAACGAAAAAAATTGTGGCCAGACATACTGGTACATATTTATACTACCAACATATTGGAGCCTGATGCAGGAGAATTATTGTCTGGGCACCATAATGCGTTTGAAGCCAGTCTGGGCTTATATAAGTAAGTCCTGGTCAATCTGGGCTATATAGTGGGGTCCTTCCTCCAAAATAGTAAATGTGAAGGTAAGTATCAATATCAAATTAATATCATTAATAGCCATTAGTTTCATCGCCTTTTAAATTCAGTTTGGAATTTTGGCTTTACAAAAATTTGGCTTAGATATTTTTCCAACATAACATTTTTCTTGAATTTTTGGAATTTCACATAATGCATCCTGATCAGTCTTCCCAGGGCCTCCCCTGACCCTTGTGATCTCTCCTCCAAAGGAAGAAAAAAGATACACCAAGTCCAACGCGTGTTGTCCATATATACTCAGTGGAGCATGAGTAATTCCCAATGGCCAGCCTCTTTGTAGCCACTTGTATTTTAAGGCTAACTGAGTCCCCCAAAACTGCTGCACAAGAGGGTTTGCACAAACCTTCTGGGAACCTGCCCCCAGTTGATTCTGGTTGGTAAATAAAGATTCCAGCAGCCAATAACTGGGGAGAAGAGAAAGAGGCGGAGTTTTAGGTTTCCAGGGCTTCTGACCTCAAGGCAGGAAGGAGGAGAGATTTTGGAGATGAGTTCAGCAAAGAGGAACAGGCAGAGCCACCATGTAAATGGCCTGGGAGAGCATGGCTTAGAGGGCTGCTCAGTTGGGTCAGGAGCAGCCAAGATGATGGAGCATAGAAATTACTAAGTAGTAACTCAGAATTATCAGCAGGAGGTAAATTCTAGCAGCATGGAGGCTGGGCAGTTGCCCAGCTATTGTGTTGCTTAAGGCATATTAAAATATGAACACTCTCTCTCTCTCTCTCTCTCTCTCTCTCTCTCTCTCTCTC
>NW_022196909.1:21506117-21561381 GCF_008632895.1 Mastomys coucha
TCTCTCTCTCTCTCTCTCTCTCTCTCTCTCTCTCTCTCTCTCTCTCTCTCTCTGTGTGTGTGTCTTTCATTAGGAAACATAAACCACTGAAGCAGGAAGCAACCCTGTACTGGGATTTATTACATTATTATTACTACACCCTTAAAGAAAAATGATCCTTACCCACCCCAACCCTTGCCAGAAGCCATCAACTGTGAAGAGTTACACTTCAACATCCCTATCGCAATTTTAAAAAGTTCTCTTCAAAGGCTTCCTGTCTAGACAGTTTCTTTGGGGTCCGGGCATGGTGGGGAGAGGTTGTCACAGAGTTTTCGAAGCCTTTCATTCTCATCTGTGAGTCTGCAATCATAGATACCGCTGAAAAAGAACTTCCGTTGTCATTCATGGTCAGTAGCTGAACGCATCAGGGACTTCCACATGGCCTCTGGTGACAGCATGGACGATAAACTTCAAAATGGTAATACACTGACTGTTGTGATTATAAAAAGATGAAGAGATATTAGAATATGTTCTGTGGAGGTGTGGTGAGGTGTGGGGGAAGAGGGTGCCTCAGCAGAACCATGCCAGTGCATCCCTTCTCCCTGAGGGACCAGCCACACAGTGGGGCATAGTATAGAATAGAGTTTATTCGGGGTATGGAGAGGGGAGTTACGAGGGTAGTAGAAGCAGAGAAAGGCAAAGAGAGGGAGAGAGTAGAGAAGTAGAGGCCCGCCATGGCCATGAGCACGTGGAGAGAGGGGGAAGGGAATGGGAAAGGGATGAGCCCAAGAAGGCAAGAGACAAGCAGGTGGGAAGCAAGAGTAAGAGAGAGAGAGGGAGAGGAGGGGGCAAGCAGCCCCTATTAGAGTGGGCCAGGCCTACCTGGCTGTTGCCAGGTAACTGTGGGGAGGAGTTTCGACAGAATGCTAACACACCATCATGTCCCTTAACAGCCACACAGGCCACAGACATCAACATGGCCTTCAGCTGCAGCACAGACCATGGACATTCATATAATACATGGACATCAACCTGAGACGGTCACTGACCATTGACGTTAACATGGCCTCTAGGACAGCATGACCATGCGTGTCTTTCAAGGAAGCTCATTCCAGAAAATGAACCATTCCCCATCTTACTCTTTCTATCGCTCACTGCTGCACAGCACCTTGTAGGCCCTTCTGTCATACCTGCCAAAGCCACCGCAGCTCCAGTTCTGCTTCTCTCCACCTTTTACATGTCGCTTGGATGTTTTTCCATCTTCCCCACCTCTCCATTGCATATTTGTTGTCAAAAGTTGAGTTGTAAACTGCAGTGTGTCATACAGTGTGTGTGTCTCTGTCTGTGTGTGTGTGTGTTTGTGTTTGCCCAAACACCTTTATTATGCAAATACTCATTGCAACAAGACATTTGTCTCACTTAAGGTTTCTTGTTTCTGAAGTACCATGAAGACTGGACCCTGATAGGAACTCATCTAGGATACCCTGCTGTTGCCCAGAGGCAGGGTGCTCTTGGCTGGGCAGAGTTTATGGAGTTTGACGGGTGTGCGAGCTCCAGGCCACACCACATCTCTGCTCTGCTGGCCACCCTGAGGCTCACGTGGTACAACCATCATGCTTGTAGCCTATGGGCAGTGCAGTGGCACGTGATTCCTTCCTCCCAGCAGGATTAGGGTGGGCTGCAGCAGAGATGATTCCTTGCTCCCAGCTAGCTGTCAGATGCGGATAAGGACAGCCTTATTCAATACCGACTTGTTCTTTGTTTGCCCGGCCTATTGCTCCCCATATTCCCTCCCGCCAAACGTCTAGTTTTGACAATCGTGACTACGACGCTCGAGGCTCCAGGCAGCTATCTTGCCTTTTATTTCGTGATTCCACTTTTTAAAAGCATCTTCCCATAAGAGCTGCCCTTCTCTTTAGTTGTTAAGGAGGTACACGGCGCTGTGCACAGTCCTCCTTCCCTGCTGCACTTCTCAAGGGAATTCAATCTCTTAGTCTCAGAGCTGCACCATGGTCAGTAGGTGCTGGAAGCTGCGCAATCTTAAGTACAAGGGGGTTTGAGTTTTGGGTTTTGGTTTTTGTTTTTTGTTTTTTTTTTTGTTTTTTTTTTTGCGCGTATGTATTTCTAATATGTCCAGTTTGAGTCAATATTCCCTGTATATATCAAGTTACCAGTTTTCCCCCTAGGTTTCTATGCAGAGATATTGTTTTAATTATGTCTTACTTTTCACGATCCTATCAGTCGGCATTAACAGACTGTTAAGAAGATAATTTATAAGTAAAATCTGTTCTATTGAACTTAGTAGCAAAAGGACTTAACTGGAAATCACAGTTCCCTTAATAAAGCCAATTCCAAGTCTTTCTAACTGGTCGCCTCTTTTGGAGTCTGAAGAACTCCAAGGTTCTCTTCCTTTTCATTTCTCCTACTAGAGCACTGTTGGTGTCTAGTGGGGATGGTTGATGGTTGTCTCTAAGTTCAGAGTACTTAGCATAAATAGACTATGAAGCATTAAATATTCTAGTTGCACACTGGGGACATGAAATCATTCCACATTTAAATCTTCTTATACTAAGCATATTCTTAATTCCCAAACGTGTGTAGAGAGAAGCTTGCTAAAAACCAAATCTGTTTTCTAAAAAAAAAAAAAAAAAAAAAAAAAAAAAAAAAAAAGAAAGAAAAAGAAAAAAAAAACCTATTTAACTCTTTATCTTCAACTTTCAGGATTTGACTTTTGCTTTTTGAAAACAATTTAACGTTCCCTATCCAAAAATTATTTTCTTCTTTACAGTTTAAAAAAATGCAGACGAAACTGCAGTTCAAGCAACTGTTAGCGGCTTCCTATGTCTGTTACTCATTTGAGTAGGATTTTATGAAGGGTTTTTTTTTTGTTGTTGTTTGCTTTGTTTTCAGGATCTTTCTAGTGGCTTCTTAGTTTTATTTCCTAAAAAACAAAACAAAACAGACAAAAACAAAAAGAGGTGACTGGACTGGTTAAAGCATTGTTTAGCTTCTGTTAAAATGAAGGTTCTGGTTAGGAACCACATGACATGTGACAGACAGAAGCTCTTCAAGTGCATCTTGTTTTATGAACATGGTCAGTACCCAATAGAGGGCGGTAAGCACCAACAGAGCACAGGATTGTACTTAGGGCTTTACTAAAGAATGGGATATTTTCTCATCCCTCCCCTAAATGTATGAAATTCAACTTTTACTTAATTTAACCATTTGTAAAATACATGCCTTGAATGTTAAGTAGTTTGTTCTCAGTTAGGTTATGAGAGTTCAGAGTCATCTCTGAGAAATATCAAGACATTGTACTGAAACCTAGGAAGTGTTTTGATCATAAATATACTTCAACTTAAAAGGATGCCAATTATTAAATGATAATAAAATATACTCTTGAAATTAAATCATAGCATTAAAATGATGTAGGGAAGCTTGCAAATTTTCACCTTTTATTAATTTTATATAGCTTTATGATTCTTGTGTACAGAGATAAGCATTAGGGAAATCAGGAGATGTTTACCTGTCTTCTATCCAAAATGTTGTAAATGGATGAAATTTACAACCAGGTAGTCTCTCCTATCAGTAGGGCCAGGCTTCCCCCAAATTATCCCGGATACTCCCCTATAGATCTTGAACGATGCTTCTCAGGCCATAAAACCCATTCTTAGGAGAAATTTTACCTGTAGTTTGCAACAACTTAAGTAACTTCTGTGATACCTCAGGGCTAAGCCATCCCCAATTTCCACGGGCTACTTTGTTTACCTTAGGCAGTCATCCTTAGAGCAGTGGATTTCAACCTGTGGGTTGCAACTCCCTTGGAAAGCCTCTATCTCCAAAAACATTTACATTATAATTCCTAATGGTAGAAAATTTGTGAAATAGCATTGAAAATAATTTTATGATTGGGGGGTCACCACAACATGCATTCTATTAAAGAGTTATAGCATCAGGAAGATGGAGAATCACTGCCCTCTGCCATTATCTTGATCAGTATCCATTCTCATGGAAGAAGCTGTATGTACTTTACTAAGAGTTTCAATGTAAACATGTCTTAAGCTGTGAATACACGGGACTGAGTTAATAGTCATCAGAAAACTTTTTTTTTCCAAAAAGTTTTTTCCAAACTTTTTTATTTGTGCTGTGCTTAAATATGGCTAAAATTATCTGCCTGGGGTTGACACCATGAATATGAACCACCACCAGCTAAGTCCTTCTTGTCTCTTGGAGATTATTACTCTGCCAGCTGTAAGCATTTTCAGGAACATTCTACAATGGATGAGATTCATAAAATTTTACTTGCCTGACGGAGGTACATTCTTTACTTTAAGTTACTATAAACACCAGGTCTTATATTGTTTACTTTGGACTACTAAATGCCTAATGAGCAAAAGTTCTAGCTGATGCCAATCATGTCAGTCAATTTAGTTGAAAGTAAATTAATACAAACATATAAAATAATTATTAAAAAGACTTCACATTTCCACCTGCTATTTTGTGATTATAAAACTTTTAGATATAGATACATGCATCTGGGAATTACTTTGTTCCATGTCAAAGCTACACTATAATTTAAAGGAAGATATTCTCTGTCTATCTATCTATCTATCTATCTATCTATCTATCTATCTATCTATCTCCCTCTGTGCATGCATGTGTGTGTATGTGTGTGTCTTTGTGTGTACATGCATGCCATACCATATTGTAGAGTTCAAAAGAAAAATTTCCATGTTACTTCTTTCCTTCTATGTTGTTTTGAGGCATGGTTTCTCTTGTTTCTGCCAGTGCACCACATACTGGCCTGAAAACTTATGGATACTTCTGACTATCTCACATCTCCTTTTAAGATTGTTAGTATTATAGATATGTACCATCACATAAACCTTTGTATGTTGGTTTCCAATCAAACACAGGTCATCAGGCATCCATGCCATGTGCTTTGCTAACTAGTTCTTTGAAAGATTTTAAATATTTTTGATCTATTGTATAAGCTGTTTTTAACAAAATATTCTCATTGGGTATTAATTTCAGAATTAATGTATTTCCATAGTTTTTACTATCATAATCAAGATCTTAAGATAAATTATATATTAACCTAATAAATACTATAATTTGAATTTTATTTATTTTCTACAACTTGTAGGAATTAATTCTTTGAAGATTCTTTATTTTATATTTTGAATATATTTACTTCTCTCACAAGTTTCCCACACCTCCTCTCTTATTCCAGACCCACTCAACTTTGTGCCATTTTGTTTTTAAACCTATTGAGTCCAATTAGTACATGCTTTTAGGTATGTAAACATCCAATGTGGCATAATGGTTAACCTCCCAGGATCTACACCCTTCAAAACAAACTGCCTCTTCTGGTAGCAATTAATTACAATAGCTCCTTAGGTAGGAGTGGACATTCTTGACTCCTCTCTCTATGCTGGGAACTTTGTTTGGCTTGAGCTTCCACAGGTCTTATGTACATTGTTCCAACTGCTTTGACTTCATATGGACAACTGCCCTGTTGTATCTGGGAAATACTATTTCATGCCTCAAACTCACTGTATAGTCAAAAATGACCTTGAATGTCTGATTCTCCTTCCTTCACCTCTCAAGTGTGGAATGATAGGCATGTGATAATATGCAGTTTTCTATGTTGCTGGGGATGAACCCCAAGGCTTTCTGCATGCAAGGCAACCTATCAATTGAGCTATTTCATCAGCCTTTCTCTAGTATTTTGTGAAAGAGAATGATACACTCCATATATCAGTAGATTTGGAGATGATGAGTTTCATTGTGGTACTGCAATCATGTGTTTTGGACCTTAGATATACAATATTTTTGTGCCAATCTTGAGTTCAATTGCTACTCATAGATTTGGGCTCTTATTTCTAGCACCTTTCTATATGAAGTCCAAATGATATGCCTTAAAAATGATTTTTTTTCCAATGTGTAAAGTCTGGTAAAGATTTGTACTTTATTTTCAAGTCGCTACCTACTGTAATGTCACAATCATTTTCATGGATACGTGCTTAAATCCATGGTGGGTGCATTTTGTTTCAGGGAGCTCATGGTAGAGTTCATTCTGTATGGAGATTTTGTATAGATATGGAGGGAAAGATTATTATTCCACAACATTCTTTTTCTATTTGCCACACCAAAAGTCAAAGTGATCTAAAGCATTCTTATAAATAAAGTTTAAGGAGATGGACATGTTTACCATGCTGATCTGATTGTTGCTTAATGTATATGTATATTAAATAGTACATGGAAGCTCAAAAACCTGTGCAATTATTAGCATAAATAGATCTGTCCTTGATATTATTTCAGTTGTCCCACTGAGAGTTACTTTCTTTCATTTTATTGCTCAATAAGTGGTATATATTCAGAAAATGTTAGTTTTAGAACAGGAATATCTTTTTAAATTTGTGATCATTTTTGATCAACTGCAGATTCAAAACTCAAAATGAATATGCACTCTTTCAAATATTCAGTGTGAATGGTGGAGAACCTGCTGAAAATAACCAATGACGGAAACAGAAAAATGTTTTGGAAAATGTGAGGTAAGTATGCACATCATGAAGATGAATGGGGAAATCGTGGTTGTTGGATGCTCAGTATGAGCACATAAGCATGGTTGAGACACGGAGGATTAGTACAGCAAAAAACAAAAAGCAAAACAAAGCAAAACAACAAAAAACTGTTGTTTGAAGTACTACTGGGAATTCCAAAGTGTTGAGGGTACAACTTTACAGTCATTGGGAAATCTGCAGACAATGAATGAAGTAAAAAGAAAAACATCTGTCATGACACAGCAATCTCTTGAGAGCCTTTATTGAAAGGACAACCACAGGTCAGTAACTCTCCAGGTATCCTTAACAGGAAAAAGCTTTTGGGAAAAGCAGTATGTTATAGAGTAGAGCAATGTATGGCTGCAAATTTCATTTGTCAGCAGTTCAAAGCCTTTAGGTTTATCCAGGAAATTTTGCTAACAAAATGAAGATGTGTGGTAGAGTCTGAAGCCCTGGATTCTGGTACTGTGTCTTCAACTGACAACATTTAAGATTATATCTAGAGAAGTAATTAAACTTCCACATGCTTTAGATGGTGAAAATACCACTTCCTCATAATTTGCATAGTCCTGGAGAGGATCAAAATCAGATTAAAATAATGTACATCCCTTGCAAGATTAAAATGTATGAAAATATTTGGAAAAGTTTATTGGTATGACTAAAATTTCTAAACTTTGAGCATACTAATTAAAATGCCCTTAAATTTCCCTTAGGAAAAAAAAATGATTCCACATTCCTAATGCCTGGCAACTAGAATCGTACTGCGGAGAATGTCAGGTGCTGTTGATTTCAAGTAGCAGAATTCTTGGAGAAAAGAAACCAAGCAAGGAAGTAAATAGTGGGACAGCTTTACTTACAGTTCAGAGATGGAATTTTACTTTCATTCCAATTAGCGAACTTGGTGACGCTCCTTTTTTAAAAAAAAAAAATCACAAGGTAGCTTCTAAAAGACGGCAGTTATTCAGCCTCTTAAGAGCATCTGAAGTCTAATTGATGCACTGTGATATTAACTTTAAACATGCTTTTTATAAAAGGTCAAATTTGCATTTAATGGAACCGTAACACTGACAGTTGTCAAAGATATGAAGGAGTGAACACTTTCATACAATCTCTAAGAAAAAGAAGCACTCTAAAAGGGTAGCCTTGATGAATCTCAGTCACAGTTAGCTGGTTCCTTGAGGTTCTGGGGATGTTATACAGCCCTGTACTTCCATTTACAGTTACGCAAGAGGGTACTCAATGGTTCATCTTTATATACACCTTATTTTTTACTGAGTTAGAATATTTTAATAAATACAGTGTTTTTATCATTTTTTGACACTGCAAACAGGGGCTGGTGGTAATGTAATAAATCTCTATGAATAAATTGGTTATTGTAGATGAACAATAAGATACACAGGAAAGTACTGACTATTCTTGTTTTCTGGCAGAATGAGATTTCTATCAAGATAGAGAACTTTTTCACCAAAATCATATTCTACTTAAAAAAGAAAAAAAAGCAGAAGTATGATCCTTTTGTGATTGGTGCAGAATGGGGAGAATTTGGATTATATCTCGGAGGCTTTCAATTCTGGTGGAACTTTGATGGAAGGGCAGGCCAGAACATTCACAGATTCATTTGGGAAAAAGTAAGAACAATGAAGAGTTATTTCATTCCAGATTTTCATTATGAAATTTACTGTAAAGCAAAAATAGAAAAAAGAATGTAGGGTAAAAAAATTCTATATTTGGATACTTTCCACATTATGTTTGAGAGATGATTTTGCTATTCCCTTGAAGGAAATGGAGATGGTTTTGATGACAAAGGAGAGCGGGTGGATGGCATGGCAACTGTGTGAGTTTTGCATTGGTTGATAGAATGCTAATGGGGCAGGGCATCACAATGGACACAAACTAGGAACTTTTCCAGCCACCCAACCATGGGGATTCATTTGAAGCATTATGTCTTCATGCTTGAGAAGAAAATTTAATCTCACTTTTTGTTTACCAGGTCTTGTAAGTTCATGCAGGATCTGTTTCATCAGCTAGACATTTTGGTGAGAGCATGGTAAGCAGGAGAGTCTGTAAAATGAGGTAAAAGGAGTATAGAGATATACTCCAAGATTTTGTCTCCATTTTGGAAAACTCTATGTCTAATGCAAAAGTATTTTTGTAGAATTGACTCTGGAAACCTAGTGTAAAATCAAAACTATGGTGATTAAAATTTTATACCTTGAATACAATATTTTTAGAAGGTACTGGTAGCCATAACCTGGCTAAAAGTCCCATCTGATGGGAATTATACTTGGATGAGGTAGCAGAGAGTAGGGTCATTTGCGTGCTCAGGAGACCAGCTTCTTGTATTCACTTAGACTGGAAAGAGAAGCCATCTAAAACCCTAGTGAAGGGAGTATTTATATTTGGCAGGAATAAAAATGGGAATTGTTTGTGTTCCAGAAGAGGATTACCACAACATGGAATAGCCCAGAGCATGGATTTTTCAGGCATATATTCCTGGCCCTCACATTGCAAATATGTGAGTTTATACCAATATAAACAGAAATGTTGCTAAATATTATGTCATGATTTACTCTGTTTCCTAATAAATTTTATTTATAAATAATAAAATCAAGAGTCCTATAAAAGAAGTTGCAAAGAAGGAGCATTCATCTTTTAGTTCAAAAACATGTATGGAATGAAACTGAAAAAAGACTTGGAACATATCCCATTATAGCCAAATGTATAGACATTTCTCTGGAGTGTCCGGTCTTACCTTACAATGCTTATAAACACGATACTATGTTATAAAAATCCAAGTGGGGGAAAAGAAAGCTGAAATTGAAAGTTATGGAATGGATGCCTAGTGCAATGAAGACTTCCTTAAATATATGAAGGTGACTGAAATGAAGTCTCCAAGAAGAGAGGCAACGTCTCAATAGCCCATTTCTTACAGCCAATTGAGTTGGTGGTCAAAGAAGTCCCATGAAACTCACCAAACTACCCAGCCATTTGCCAAGACAATAGGTTTCTCTCTACAAACTGAAAGCAAGAATCCATTGTTGTGGACAACACCCAAACAACTCGTTGAACACAGAGAGGTCGAGCTAGTGGCTACATCATAGTGTTCTTGGTTATGAACGCACTGTGCAGGCTACCAAAATAGAAAATTAAACACCAATCTAACCACAAAACATTTGATCTGCAATGTCTGCAAAATATGCTAGGGCAATGGGGGTGACACAAAGCTTGTGAGAGTAACCAGCCAATGTCTGATTTAGTTAGGTCCCACACCACAAGAGAGAACTCATACCAGATAATGCATTGGTGATCAGGAAGCAAAACTAGATATCCCAGAGACCTAGGATAAAAGCAAATGCTACTTGTCTAAAAATATAAAAGTAGTGATGAATAACTTCAACTGATGTTCTGCTATACTCATAGACCTGTGCCTTATTTACCCATTATCAGAGAAGCTTTCTCCAACAGTAGATGGGTACAAATACAAAGATCCACAAGCACACATTCTCTCCCTCCCTCCCTCTCTCTCTCTCTCTCTTTCTCTTACACACACACACACACACACACACACACACACACACACACACAGGGGGGGGGCGAGAGAGAGGCAGATCTAAATAGGATGCCTTCATACAGAGTTCAAGGACTCCTACAGAAATGGAGGCGGATGCAGAAATACTGTAAGAGCCAGAGGGTATGGAGGACAGCAGAAGGACAAGGCTTTCTGAATCAACTGAGCAAGGCCCATTTGAACTCACAGAGACAGAAGCAGCAAGCTCAGGGCCCATGTGGGTCTGTTCCAGGTCTTTTATATGTATATTACAGCTTTCAGCTTAGTATTTTTAGGGGACTCCTGCTTGTTGGTAAGGAGTGGCTCTCTGATTCTTGTGACTTCTCTTGGGCTCTTTTCCTTCTGTTGGTTTTCTTTGTCAAACTTCAAGATGATGTTTTTTTGTGTTTTTTTTTTTTAAATCTTATTATATTTTATTACATTGTGTCTTTTTTGTTGCTAGGTCTTAAAGGCTTGTTTGTTTCTAACGAGAGAAAGAAAGTGAGTGGATCTAGAGGAGAGAAGAGCTGTGGTAGAACTAGAAGGAGTAGAGGGAGTGGAATGAAAAACTCTAAGCAGGTATATTGTATGAGAAAAGAATCTGTTTTCACAGGATTGTTTTATCTGGCAACACTGGGAGGGGATCCCCTTGGCCCTGTGGAGGCTTGATGACCCAGGATAGGGGAACTCTAGGCCACTGAGGCAGGAGTGGGTGGGCAGATGGAGGAGTACCCTCATAGAGGCAGGGGGAGGGGGGAGGGGATAGGCAGCTTGTGGAAGGAAAACTGGGAAAGGGGATAACATCTGAAATGTAAAGCAAATAAAATAACCAATAAAAATGAAAAAAAAAAAAGAGAATCTGTTTTTAATAAAAGGGGAAAACGTACCTTATAAGTTAAAGCAAAAATGAAAGCAATAAAAATGATTTATAATTCCTTTGCCAGAAAAATAATAATGTAAAAATCAATTTATTCTTATTTTAAATTTAAATACACCAATTTCTGAGTAGTTGTGAGAAATGCAACATCATATAATTATGGATGAACAGACCGTAGTTTCAAAATTACAAAATTCCATCATCTGTGCTTGTTTCAAAACCTTTGTTAAATTAGCTACCAATTTCTTTGTATTTTGTTTGACACAGGGTCTCTCTATGTAGTTAACTGTCCTGAAACTTGCGATGTGAACCAGCCTGGCCTCAAACTCACATCTTCACATTGGCCTGCCACTGACCTTGGGTGCTGGGATTAAAAGCATGTGCCACCACACCTGGACTTGTTACCAATTTTGAATAGTCATCCTATATTGAAAGATGATAACTGATATTTAAATATTAAATGATAGAATATATGTAACACTTACCAATCAGTATTAGTGTTTCTATATACAGATATATGTATATAGATATATATGTATACACACACACACACACACATATATATATGTGTAATTGTACTGTTAACAAGAAGTAGCTTCTTACAGAGATCTTATGATGCATGAGAGTACCTCAGAGACACTCTGAACTACTGTCATGCTGGGGAGGTATGAAAGCTACGTTTTCAGTTCAGTTTAGTGTCACGGTAGGTTATCAAGTGGTTAATGTAATTCCTCACTTCTGCCCCTGCCCTGAAACACCCCTTTTTCCACTTTCCACATCTACTTGATGTCTCCGATTTCTTTCTTTGAATGCTTGTGGAAACTTTAATTTTTCTAATTAAAATTATAACAGAATTTTCTGTTTTCTCTTTTCTTTCTGAGGCTACAGTAGCGACTGCTTTCTCTTGAACATGTGGATGTCTGTCCTCACAGAGGCAGAATCTTCATCTCATACTGCTTCCTTTTTCCTTGCCTTCACTGAGAAAATGTGGGAAGCTGCAAAACAGTCCTTCAGAGGCCTCAGAAGGGCAATTTCCTGGAATATAACCCAGAATCCCATTGCTCCATGAGGAAAGCACAATACTTGAGAAAACTATTAAGTTATTCTAGAAAAAAGACTTGAATATGTGGAGAATGCCTTTAAAAAAGTCTGTGCCCTTCCAGGAATGATTTCACTCCATTTATTTATTTTTTTAGTAATCATTTTAATCATTTACATTTCAAATGATATCACCTTTCCCGGTTACCCCTCCACAAACCCCCATCCCATCCCCCTCCCCTTTGTCTCTATGAGGGTGCTCCCCCACCCACCAACCCACTCCCATCTCACCCCTCCATCATCCCCCTCCACTGAGGCATCAAGCCTCCACAGGACCAAGGGTCTCCTCTCCCTTTGATGCCCGACAACTGATGGCCATTGATGGACATTGTAGCCATCCTCTGGTACACATGTATCTGGAGCCATGGATCCCTCTCTGTATACTCTGTGGTGGGTGGTTTAGTCTCTGGGAGCAATGGAAGTTGCAAATCCCTTCAGTTCCTTCAGTCTTTGCTCTGACTCCTCTATTTGGGTTCCTATGCTCAGTCAGATGGTTAGCTGTATCACCATCTGTATTGGTCAGGCTCTGGCAGATCCCCTCAGGGAACCTGACTCCTGTCAGCAAGTGCTTCTTGGCATTAGCAACAGTATCAGGGTTTGATGTTTGGAGATGGGAGGGATCCCTAGGTGAGACAGTCTCTGGATAGCCTGTCCTTCAGTCTCTGTTCCATTTTTTGTCACTGTCTTTCCTTTGGATGGGAACATTTCTGGGTTACAAGTTTTGAGATGGGTGGGTGGCCCCATTCCTCAACTGGGGGCCATGTCTGTCTATTGAAGGTGGTCTCTACAGGTTCTATCCCCATTTTGTTGCTTATTTAGGCCAAAGTCATCCCCATTGGGTCTTGGGAGCCTCTTGCTTCCCTGGTGTCTGGGACTTTCTAGTAGTTAGTTGTCCATCTCCCATTGATGCATTTTTTCTAGCAGATTTATGGACCCTCTGTTCTTATCTCCTGTCCCTTCTAATACCTGAGAAGTTTGACTCCAGAGGACCAGATAACCCTATGGGGTACAGAGCTAAACAAAGAATTCTCAACTGAGAAATATCTAATAGCTGAGAAGCACTTAAAGAAATGTTTGAAATCCTTAGTCACCAGGGATATACAAATCAAAAGGAATCTGAGATTCTACCTCACACCAATCAGAATGGCTAACATCAAAATTGCAGGTGACAGCAGGTGCTGGTGAGGATGTGGAGATAGAGGAATACTCCTCCATTGTTGGTGGGACTGCAAGCTGGTACAATAACTTTGGAAATCAATCTGATGGGTCTTCAGAAAATTGGAAGTAGTTCTACCTGAAGACCCAGCTATACCACTCCTGTGCATATACTCAAAAGATGTTCCAACATAAAACAAGGATACCACTATGTTCACAACAACCTTATTTATAATAATCTGAAGCTGGAAATAACTCAGTTGTCCCTCAATGGAAGAATGGATACAGAAAATGTACATTTACACAAAGGATTACTACTCAGCTATTAAAAATAAGGACTTCATGAAATCGCAGGCAATAGATGGAACTTGAAAATACCATCCTAGTGAGGTAACTCAGAAACAAAAGACCAAATGTGGTATGTACTCACTGATAAGTGGATATTAGCCCAAAAGCTCAGAAAACCTACAATACAACCCACAAACCATATAGAGCTCAAGAAGAAGGAAAACCAAACCAAATGCTTCAATCCTATGTAGAAGGGGTAACAAAATAATCCCAGGAGGTAGAAGGATGGAGGGACCTGGGAAGGAAAGAGGGGAAAGAGGGGGGTGCACAGAATAAAGTATTGGAAGTGATAGGAAAGCATATCTTATAAATGGAAAAATATTTGGCAAAATGAGGAAAACAGTGAAGGCAAGTCTTAAAGAGATTTTAATAGTGACAAAATAAAGTATTATACATATTCATATTTTTCTACATCCCTTTGCATTTTCATCTACCACAGCAGATCCCAGCGCAGTTTTTATCTGTATTTACTCCTGCAGTTATATTTATATTTTTAAAGATTTCTGTATCTTCTATACCAACGAATAGATATTCCACAAGAGTAACAGCATACTCATTCTCAAATAATTTGAACAGTAGTTATTTAAAACTTGTTCAAGCCTTTAGCAATTTCTATTGTGCCTAGTGGAAGATTTAAGTTTTTTGCCCTTCAGAAAAATTATTGAAAGACCTAGAAATTTTCAAAGATAAAATAGTACAGTGAACTGACCATCTACCAATCACAAATTTTCCACTGAGCTTTAGGGGCCTTGCTTCATGTTGAGTGGAACCAGGTAGAATTTGCCTTAGTCTGCTCAAGCACACATCAAAACATATTGTATATTTTGTGGCTTAATCTGACCCTGATTTTCTCCCAAAGACCACATTTCTAAACACCACTATAATGGGGGGGGGGAGACAGGACACCCATATAGGAAAATTTTTTCAGCACCTAATTTAACCTTTTTAAAATTAGATATTTTCTTTATTTACAAGTCATACAATATCTTCTTTCCCAGTTTCGCCTCCAAACAAAAAACAACAACGAGAGCACATAGGAATTTGCATGGAGGACACTACTCAGTGCATTAGCATGGCCTCTTGCTAGTTTGTTTCCAACGTTGGTCTTAGCTTTGGACAGCAAAGCATCCTTGGCATGATGAAGTTAGTTTGCTACTGGCTCTGTTCTCATCTTGATGACACCACTATACTGAACAGTTTTCATTTTTCAAAAGCAGCTTGAGGTTCACAAATTTGGGCATAGTGTACAAATAGCTCCTCTGTACCTTCTCACCCCATATACCCTAACTCAGATTGCTAGCACTTCATGTAAGACTGGCACAGTCATTGTAACTAACTCACCTGTGTTGAAATATTATTCTATAAAGATCAGAGTTTATGTTAGGGTTAACTCTTGGTGTGCATTTTGCCATATTTGACTAATACTTCATAGTATGTATCCATCATCCTAGTACCCTAAAATCATCTTCACTATGTTTGTTCATCCCTCTCCCATACAATCTTGGCAAATACTAATCTTTTTCCTTTTCATTTTTTTTTTTTTTTTGCCTTTTTCAGAATGTCATGTAGTTAATTTCATAGCACATAAATTTTCAGATTCTTTTGCCAGTTAATTTTAAACAAAAGTTAAGTTTTCTGTCATTGGTAGCTTCATTGCTTTTGTGACCTGAATACAGTACCATCTTTAGCTGTCTAGATCCTATATTGACCTTATGAGTCTTGGCACCTTGTAATTGTGATCTTATTGTTATGTAAACCTGATTAGATAATTAAACCTTAAGAGTCATGCTTTATTGGGCTCTAGGCATTAGATGAATGATTGTGGGGGTGTGTAAAGAGTTGTATTTGAGTGAGATGTTGCTGCTAGCTGGGAGAAAATAACAAGAACCTGCCAGGACATAATGTTGTGGCTGGACGTCACCGGCACTAGAACGTGTTCTGGCGGGAAAGAGAGTTTGCAGGGTGGATTCGTTTTTTAAATATTCCTGCAAAAAACAACTACGGTTTTTGTAAGTTCCCCATTCATGCTTAACCCCACATATTCTTTTGGCCCTTCTTTTTTGTGATATTCCATCCCTCCTTGAGCTGGTATAGAGATTGCCAAGCAGATGGTGGCTATAGTCCAGAGAAATTCTCTGCTCTTTGTAAAACTGAAGCCTATTGCAATCGGTAAGCTAGACTCTTGGTCCTAACAATACAGTTCTGTCATAGGTAATGGATATACTATACAAAAATGGGAGTTAGAAGAGAGTTCAGCAGTTAAGATTTGCTGTTTAGTGCTTAGTGGACTAGAGTTCAGTTTGCTTGGAGGGCTAGAGTTCAGTTCCCAGAACTCAAATTGGGCAGCTCCCTCCTGCTTTGGCTACAGCTTCAAGGGACCCAATGTCCCCTTCTAGCCTCTGAACATACACATAAAAATAAAAATTAAATTTTTTAAAAGTCATACATGCAGACATATCAGAACAAATATATAAAAATAGTAACACGGTCTTAATTTTCTGGTCTTAGTTATAGGGTTATTTAAAACTTACCTATTAGCATTTGTTCATTTTTGAGCAAATAATTCACATGCGCAGAGTACCACTCTCCCTTAAGCCTTTTCCTCTTCTCTCCCACTTGGGGTTAAATAAGTGAAGAATCCTGCTAGTAACTTCCTGGGTGCTCAAAATCTAGCAAGTTAGAGAGAACAAGAGAACCAAGGTTTGCCTGGCATTATGAACATCTTACTTATATTATTGTTCAGCTCTTTTGTCTCATCTGTGACTGATTTTTTTCTCTCTCTCAGAGAAATAAGATGGTATTATGCCAAAAAGACTCTGAGAAAAATGCACTGGGATCTTCCTTGGTTTCTCCCTAGTGATGCAAATTACATATCTGCATTTTGTTTTTAAGTCCATGCAGGATCTCTAAAAAGATATGGGAATTCATCTGTGACTTGTCTAGGTCTTGTGAAAATATGAAAAGGTTTCTCTCTGTATTGGAAAACTTTACAAGAGTACCAAGTTCCACTCTTCTTTTACTGCAGCAGGTGTGAATGAAAGGATGGGGAACTAAGGGAGATGTGTCACGAAAATGAGACAGTTGTAACCTTTGGCAGCCACAGCACTCTCTTTGAATGTTCTTTGATGAGAATGCAGACAGTGCCAGGATTATGAATGTATGTCAGAATCATGTTCAACTGCATTAACAATGGTGTGTTGTCGATCCATCTCTGAGAACAGTTTGGTGGTTGTTTCCATTCTGATAGAGTTGTTAAATCTCTTTTGTTTTGCTGTAAGGGAATGGCTAAATTCAGTGTTATAATGGCACCGATGATTTAGTTTAACATGAAATAAATAGAAATGGATTTAATCCCACCTTGATTTTTTGTCAGTATTATAGCAGTAATCTCTTTTGCTTCTGATTTTGAGCAAGATCTGAGACAGAAAGGCTTGGCATGCAGGGCTGAAGAAACATCCTGCTGTCTGTCCCTGGGGAGAAAAGAAATCTGTCCTCATTTTGAAATAGCTCTTGGCTAGAGCTCAGAAACACTCAATGGGCAGCTTTAGAAATTGTAGCACTTTTGCTGACAAAAAGAAACAAATCACTGTATGTCTGTGTACTGTTAAAAAGAAGCAGGGGAGCTTAAGGATTAGATAGAGGGAGCATTATAGAAGAAATGTGCATTTGTCTGTGCAACGTAATTTTAAAATTTAGGAAATTATCTGATTTTAATTACCTTGTCCTGTATTCAGATTATATGTTTTAATTCTGCATGAAAGAACACGCAAGAATTATGTTAATTAATACAGTGAAAAGCAGCTGAATCACAGTTGCAGTTTTTCAATATCTTCAGTCTTCTAAAATGCCTTTACCTGAAGTGGATTTTGCAGAAGTGAACTGAAGTTCATACCATCTGAAGTCTATCAATTGTACCTTCCTTGCACTTGAAGGTCTGTTCTTAGATTTCCTTCACCTTTCTGTTGCAGGCAATAGAAACTGAAAAACTTAAAATCAGTTTTGAACTTGAGATTCCTTTCTATTTAAAAGTTATTTCAACAAGGGGGGAAAAATCAACCACAATTTTGTTGTCCTTTAGAAATGGAGAAAACTGACTTGGAAACATGACATTTCAACAATATACTTAGATAAAGCCCTGAAAATTAGTTTATTCTTACACAGTTTGGGAGTTATGAAATAAAAACAAGTTTTATAGGATATAGGAAAATAGTACTTGGAAGATTCCTTGTGGTATTAATCTGAAACCAAGTATGGTATCAAAATGTACGTTCAGACAGAAGGCTTCTTTATCTAGCTTAGATTTAATTTTTTAAAATGACATTCCTTTGACATCAGAGTTATTTTCAGCAAGTGCTGGGAAGGGATATAGACTTTGGATGTAAACACAGCTACACTTAACAACAAATGAACAGGCTGAGCATCTGAAGCCCTGGGGAGATACTGTTAATGTCTTCTTTGAGGGTGTGTAAGAAGAGTTGAGTTGAAATGTGTAAAGAAATCTAATAGTCTTTTCACGCAATGCTTATCCATTAGAGATCTGTCCCTTCTCCCATCTTCAGAGGTACAGAAGAATAAAGGTGCAAGAATGCATTAAATAATAAGTTACCTCTTTCCTCCTTTATGAACTTATATCAGAACTGATAGGAGAAAGTTAAATGTGGAACATCTGGCAGAGAACTAAATGGTTGTAAATTAATAATCTCAAGAAGAAGAAAATAAATAAGACATAAGTAATGTATGAATGACTTTAATTTAGTGTGAATAAATATGTCAAGGAACTACTAGGTATCTTGGCTCTTCTGAGCACAAACACATGTGACTTTAATCCTTAAATTTCTTTTCAAAGGACCAGAAATGCAGGCCTTTATCTAAAACGTGGTCTTGTGCACTGCTCACCTTATTCTTTTTATGCAATTAAAGTGAGTGTTTCCTTAAAAATAAAAGAAACAAACCAGATTTGGAGTTTATAGGCTAAAAGAATAACTTTATTTTAAATTGATCTTAAGTATAATTATGTCTTAACTGAAAACCATAAATATACACAAAATGTGATGAATGCAATGTAGTACATTAGAAGTAACATCTTTTGTGACTACCTTGATTACAGTTTATACAGCACTTATGGAACAGTGTCTCTGTCGGTGAGTATTTACTTTCTATGTATTCTTTTATAATTTTTACCATATTGGGGAACAGTATGTGGACCATCATGTCCATGTGAAAGTCAAAGGGCAACTTATGAGAATATGTTCTTTCATTTTACCATGTGGCTTCTAGGGATCAAACCTGGGTCTGAGTTTGTGCTTGACCAGAAAAACATTTATCCACTAAACCACCTAGCCAGCCTATTGTTTACCAGCTTAATGACAGGATCTTGGGAAAGAAAAATTTTCAAGGAAGGGCTTTAAATTCCAGTGCAGTGAATGCTCAAAAGAAGATCAAAGAGAATGACATGAGAGAGAGATAGAGCTGGAATTCAATGTCCAGGAAAGCTGTCTTGGAGAAGGTAACAACTAAGATCTTCGAAGTAAAAATAGCTCAACTACATGAAAACCTAGAGCAAGAGAGCTCCAGGCAGAGAAAAGAAAGGAAATACAGCCTAGAGAACAGTAAGCATAAAGCCCATGAGGTCATAAGAATCTTACTGTATTCCAGAAAAGGAATAAAATCTATTATTTTTTACTGGACCATTGGTAGGAAATTAAGTTAAATGGATGAGTAGGCTTGGCAGAACTACTTAAAGAGGTCAGGAAGTACAAGAATTCACTAAAGGGAAGCAGGTACAGAGGGTTTTAAGCAGGAAGATGTAATCCTGTGGGTTTAGTTTGATGCTATGTGGAGAATGGATCAAAGGGGCAAGAGGAGAGACAAGAGTATAATTTAATATGCTGTGATGGTAGCCTCAAAGATAGGTGACTGTAACTTGGGTAAATTCTGATAGCTATTAAGACTTTTGTATCAAGTCTGGCAGTAGTTGTGCTCGCCTTTAATCCCAGCACTTGGGAGGCAGAAGCAGGCAGGTTTCTGAGTTCAAGACCAGCCTGGTCTACAGAGTGAGTTCCAGGACAGCCAGGGCTACACAGAGAAACTGTCTTGAAAACAAAACAAATGGAACAAAACAAAAAAGACTTTTACATCATTGTTACACAATACTTGACACTGACAACTTCAGGAATTAATGACTGATTTTGTTCATAATTCAAAAACTTTAGTTCATAGATGCTTGTCCCCATGTGCTTGAGGAAAAAAAATGGCATCAGGAACCCGTGGAAAAAACAGGGTCTTCACTTCATGTAGGACAGGAAAGAGAGTGAGAAAGAGTTAAAGAGTATGTGAAATTGTCACAGACACATCCAACTGACCTGCTTTGTCCACAAGATGTCACTTTCTAAGGTTTCTAGGACATCACAGAGTAAAACCACAAATGGGGCACCATGCCTTCAACATATAAGACAATAGAGAACTGTACTGTGTATAGCTGTTAAAAATATTTTTTTTTGTTCTGTAGGCTGCATCTTAACTCAAATGATGATGTCATTTGCCTTGTAGAAATTATTAACTTCACAAGATAGCATTTATCAATAACCCTCAGTCATCAGGGTTCAGATCAGAAACTTCTTTCCTATACAAATAAGTTTAAAGATATGTCCTACTCCTTCTTCTACCAGATTTGAGATATCAGATTCATGTTGAGGTCTTTCTCAATTTGGAATTGAGTTTAGTGTATGTTGAAAAGTAAAGATCCAGGTTCATCTACATGTAGCTTCTCCAGCACCATTAATTAGGCACCATTTGTCTTTTCTCTAGTGTATATTTTGACCTATTTGTAAACAATCATGTGAATACATATGTGGATCCTTAATTCTATTCTGTTAATCATTGAGTCTTTTTTTTTATACCAATACTGTGCTGCTTTTGCAATAGTAGCTCTTCAATATAACTTGAAATCTGGTGTACCTCCAGCACATTTCTGTTGTCGTTCAAAATTGTTTAGACTCTCCTGGGTCTTTTTTTTCCGTCTGAAATTTAAAGTTATTATTCCAATGTCTGTGAGGACTGTATTGATGTGTATTGTGTTGAATTTATGGATTACTTTTGGTAGGACAACCATTTTCACCACATTAACCATAGCACTTCACGAGCATGGGAGATCTTTCCAACTTTTGATATTGTTTTCAATTTCTTTTTCAGTGTCTTAAAGTTTTCATTTTACAATCCTTTCAGACATGAAGTTAGATTTATATGCAGGTGAATGGATGAGACTGAAGATAGCATTCTAAATGAGGTAAGCAGAGCCAGAAAGGAAAGGAAATGTCCTTGTTTTCTCTCATCTACGGGAGTTAGCTTTGAATCTTTAGATTCTGTATTTCCCTTGAAATATATGGAGAGATTAGGAAATGATTAAGGTATCATAGGGATACTCCCAGGTGAGGGGAGATAAAACATGGTGCTATAACTACTTAAATGGGAATAGCGAAACGGAAAGAGTCAAATGAAATGTAATATAGTGATAGATAACTAATGCTAAAGACATCGAAAAAGTCATATGGAAATATACTACTGCGAAAGCTTCCTTAAATATATACATGCATTTAAATGGAGTTGCCCTTTAGTAGGACAGCAGTATACCTACTAGACACTACAGAACAATAAATAAAGACCCCAGTGCCAGCAATGGGTTACCTATATTGGAATTGTTTGCCAGTTAAGTCCTATGGACCCTCAAACATTAACAGGCTGTTGCCCATGCTCTTGGTTACCTTCTAGAATGTGACAGTAAGGCCCTAGTGCTTAAGACACAACACATTTAAAGCATATGGAATATGGTGAAATCAACCTGGTTCTGAACTGGAACCTTTATTTCTACCAGCTAGCTTTCATGGTGATTCAAGATAAAGTGTTTCTCAGTTTCATCTAGTTATTTAACTTTGTAGGCTACAGTACAGACTTCTCTGACACAATATGTTCACTGGTGTAATGGTGGCAGAAATGTGATGGGAGTAACCAAATACTTTCTTATTTGGATTAAAAGCCTATTCTACAAAGTTGAACTCATACCCGGCTAAAAACTTGTTGCTAAATAGGACATAGACCCCAAGGGAGAACCTGATACTATTATTCTGCAAAATGAGTGTATAGTAAGTGAACTCTTAACAAGTTATTTCTATGTCCATAGCTTAGTATATCCTTCAACTCTCACCAGAAATGCTTCTTCTAATATGGTGATTAACACAGAAATGCACAATTGGTCAAATGCAAAGAATAAGAGACCACAGTGCTCATCTCCAAGTGGAAGATCTGTATTATACATCCCCCTCCCAAGTCCCAGAGAAGAAGAAGAAGGGGGTTCATCATTGAAGAAGCGGGTTCAAAGATTATAAGAAGCAGAGGTAAAGGGTGACTAAAAAGAAATGGCTTAGAGTGATTGTGTTTGTATGCACAAGACCCATGCAAGTTCAAGCCAAAAATATCCTAGCAAGAAAAATGGGTGGTCAGCAGTTGCTAAGTAAGGAGCTATTGGCAATTAATAGTTTCTGGAAAAGGAATAGTCAGCTTTATTTGAGAGGACAAGCCCTGGTAGGCAGATTAACCATGCCCCAGGGGATGAACCTCCCACTGAAGTAGATTTTGACATCACTAATGACATCACTAATACGCTGGGATTTTTTAGAAAAATCGAAAAGGAGAACACAGGGTTGGAGAGATGGCTCATCTGTTAATAGCATTGACTGCTCTTCCAGAAGACCAGATTTCATTTCCAAGCACTTACATGGTGGCTAACAACTGACTATAACTCCAGTTACAGAGGATCTGAAGCCATTCTCTGACTTCCACAGGCATTGTATACATGTGGTACATAGACAAACAGGTAAACCAAACACACACATACACACACACACACACAAACACACACAAACATACACACACACACACACAAACACACACAAACACACACACACACACAATAAATAAATAAATACATACATACATACATATATACATACATAAAAATTGATAAAGAACTTTAAGAAGGACATTCAGTTGGGTAAGTAGGGAAGTGGAATTGGATGTATGATTTGAGGGAAAATATGTTCAAAATATACTGTATGAAATCCTCAAAGAATCAATAAAATAAAAAACATCTGGAGTTTTGGTCAGAATTTGGATTTAGTGAAGAATATATTCTGAGGATGAAAATCAGCAAAGGAGAATTAAGAGTAACTGGGAATTTGAGTTTGAGTAATGGAATCATGCTACTAATTTACTGCCACTTACAGATATGAAAGAGGCTTTGGAAGTCTTTTGGGATAGATTTAGGGCTCCGTTAGTGACTTGGTCCTACCATACATTTTAAATCTTTCTGGAGTTGAATTAATATCACTTTATAATCTTTGTTTAGTTATTACCTTCTTCAAGATGTCCTCTCTGGCCTGCATAGGAGAATAAGTGCTTTTGAGTTAAGCAATAATCTATGGTACATAGATAAAAGCTATGACACTAGACTAATTCCCTCAACAACAAAAGAGAAGATCTGAAACTTGATCATCCCAACATGTATGTATTAAGAATACAAGAATGGACTCAGAAAGAATATTGAAAAAAGAAAGGTATAAAATATGGTATTACAAACATTAATATTAAAAGCTTTACTAGAAAATAGAGTCGTTCTGTGTATAAACATTTCTCTTGAGGTCCGAGGGTATGTTTTAGCAGATAAAGTACTTGCTTCCAGATCTGGTGACTTGAGTTCAACCCCTAAGATATATGTTTTAAGAAGGTGTGGTAAGGAACTTAAAAATAACACCATATCCCACTAAAGGAGTTTGGTGATGAAGATTATGAAATATCGCTATAATGAGTGCGAGCCATGAAATGGGGTGCTATCTCCTTCCTTATATCTTGTTTTATGTTTTAAGTTTCTATAAACCTTTGTTAATTTCCATTTTAAAATATCTTCCCCTTCCCTAACCTCTCTAAAATATTTTGCCCTTCTTATCCACCCAAAATTCCTGTGTTTTTTTAATTGTTAAGCAAAACAAAACAAAAAAAAATGTGCGCACGCACACACACACACACACAAACACACTAAAATTATGGAATCCAATTTATATTAGCTAATTATTCCTTCTACATGAAGACGGGTAGAATGTGTTTGAGGTTGATATACATAGTGCCACTCCATGGAAGAAAATTTATTTTCACCCTTCCAACAACCGTCAGCTGCATACAGCTTCTTGGCCAGTACTGTTTTCACTCCCTCTGCTCCATGCTGGGGTTTGGCTTGAACCTTTAGCAGGTCTTGGACAGGCTGCCCCAATCTATTGTGAGTTCATATGTGCACCGTCCCTGTTGTTCCTGGAACACACTGAATGAATTCTGAACACACGCTGTTTCCTTGGATTCATCCATCCCCTCTAGCTCCCACAGTCTTTCTGCTTCCTCTTCTGCAAATGTCCCTGAGTGTTGAGGGGAGAAGTGTGTTAAATACAAACCATTTACGGCTAAGTGCTCTGAGGTCATTCGGTCTCTTCACATAATCCAGTATGGATCTCTATGCTAATTACCATGTACTCTAAGGAGAAGCCTTTCTGATGAGGGTTGAGCAATGCAATGATTTATGGGTACAGCAATATGCCACTAGGAGTTGTTTTATTGCTATTTTCATTTAACATAATAATAGAAGTTGGTTTGCTTCTAAGGCCCATGATCTGTCTAGTCTCATATCCTTGTCCCCATTAACAGTGTCACATCCATGTTCCATCTCATAGAATGTGCCTTAAATCTAACCAAAATACGATTGGTTACTCCCCTAACATTTGTGCCACAATTGTATCAGTTGCTATATCTTGCAAGCATATTGATAAATAGCTCTTATGGTTCACATCTGATGATAACTTTTTCTCTTTAGGAGTATGTATTGTATCTTTCAGCACCATAAACACCAGTCAATGGGCGTAAAGCTTCAAGTTCAGTGCCAGGTTAATTTCTCCATGTTCATATGTAACATTATTTTATATAACATAATGTTAGTATGTCATATAATGTTTTGCCATCAAGTTGTGGAGGGTAACCACACTTGTAATAGTTTTTAATGTTTTTAGGGAGCCCATAACTCAAAAGATGTAACCCCATTCTTGATACTTGGTGTTTTATTTGATAGCATCTCTGTTTGGGATAGTAGAATATAGTATTCTAAAGGCATAATGGAAGACATTAGAACAGGAGCAATAAATGGGACTGGGGTAGGAGGCAAGACAGAGTAGGAAATACGACAAGGAATAACTGACACAAAAGAACTTCCGAAAATCCATACAGAAGCCTTCTGCTGTAGAAGTTTCCTAATATATAAATGGAGTTTAAATGGTGTTACCATATAACGATGGAGAATCACTCCCCCTCTTCTTCCTTTTTAAAAAAAGAGATGGTCCAAATGACTTGGTTGAGATTCCGGAGAATGCGAACTCAAGTCACCAGTAAAATGGTGACTCTGTGTGTGAATGTGTGTGTGTGTGTGTGTGTGTATGTGTGTGTGTGTGTGTGTGTGTGTGTGTCTATGTGTGTGTACACAGGCATATACATGTGGTTGTTTATAGGAAAGCTAGAACAAAATATTCTGCACACTGCTCTACTATTTAACAACTTATTCTCAAGAGACATGATTTCTCAGTGACCCGGGATGTAACCTGGTGGCCAGAAATCATTATTATCTCCATTCCTCACAACACTAGAGTTATAGAAGGCCTGACTCCCACCCAGATTTTTATGTGGGTTATGGGAATTTAATCTAAGGTCCACAAGCTTGCATAGCAATCACTTACTCACCATCTTATCCAGCACTACAGGATGACTTTAATAGAGAAAGCCTTTGGAGGCTTATGTATGGATCATGATATACAAAGGTGGTACAAGGAATGTGCTTACTTATGGCAGATTAAAGAAATCCATTAGATGCCTCCTTTAGTCTCAATTATAAATGAAGCACATTATAAATGGTGGTGAGGTTTTGTGGGGGACGAGAAGAAAGGTGAATTGCGTGCCTAAATGTCAAAAATGAACAAAGTCAAAGCAATTTAAATGCACAGTTATTAATGTTAACTTTTGCTAATATCTATATATTTTTCCTAAGGCTGCCAAAGCAGAGTATTACTATGTGGGTGGGGTGTTTGAAAACAGAATATATTTATTTTATTGCAGTTCTAGACTCCAGAAGTCAGAAATTTAAACTGTTAGGTAGCTAGTACCTTAAGAAAACTGTTAAACAAACATAGAAGTCTGGCCATATTTTTCCTAGCTTCTGATGTTTGCTGGCAGTTGGGGGGTGGGTGTTAAGATAGAGTTTCTCTGTGTAGCTTTGGCTTTCCTGGAACTTTCTTAGTACACAAGGCAGTTCTGAAACTCAGAGATTTGCCTGCTTCTGCTGCCTACCTCCTGGGACTAAATGTGTGTGTGTGTGTGTGTGTGTGTGTGTGTGACCACACCCAGTGGTGCTAGCAATTTTTAATGTTAATATTTAACATTCTTCCCTTTGTATGACTGTACCTAAATTTCCCACACCATATTGGTATATTATTTCATGTAGGTTATAGGATTCATCATAACCCAATATGGAACTGTTCTTATTTGATAATACTAAAACGATCATCTTTTCAAACAACGTCTCATTCATATTCACAGTTGCCAGATAGATGTGAGATTTGATCTGAAACACTATACCCCAGTTGTTCCATTCTCTCCAAGATGGTCAGTTGTTTGGTTACAACTAGTTATAAGAGGATGGTTGGATTTAATAGGTATAATATTTGTAAACAGCATTATGTTCTTTTTCTATTTATATAAATTTTAGTTATTTAATGGCTAAACTAAAAGTTTAGTAATTTCTTTAGTATATACAACTCATTGGATTTTGTTTTTTTTAAAGAAGTCACTTTGGAGCATAGAGAAATAGCATAGAGTTTAAGAGAACTGGCTACTCTTCCAGAGGTCCTGAGTGCAATTCCCAGTAACCACATGGAAGCTCACAACCATCAGCGATGGGATCTGGTGCCCTCGTCTGTCATACAGGCTCACATACCAATAGAGCACTCATACACAAAAATGCAGAGATGAATCAAGCTTTTAAACAATGTTACTTTAAGTTCAGTTGAAAGTTTTTCAGTTCTGGTTGTTTTAAATGAGGTTCCCCAAACAAAAAGTTCTATATTTTCCATAGTTTGGCTTTTTGTGCACAGCATGAGACCTAGGGCCTTCCTGAATGGGAGACAAGTACTATACTGATTCATAACTCTGGCCTCTGTGGCTTAGCTCTGGATTTTATCATTAAGACAATGGAGAAAGTAAGGAGGGCTGAAGATTCACTTCATCACAACAGAGACCACAGTATGATACGAGTTCTGGAAATAAACTATCAACATCGTTTTTTGTTTTAACTTCAGGCACCTTACGGAATTCCAAACAAATTTCTGGTCCTAACTGTGGGATTGAGAAGATAAAACACAAAAGATTCTGACTGATTTACAGAAGCAGTGCATTTGAATAGAGGCTCAGTTTGCAGGGCCTTCAGTCTTGTGCTATTATTACTCTGCTATGAAATTGATCGGAGACTTCTTGTCTAATTTACAAAATGAGGAATATATACATATATATGTATATATACATATATATGTGTATATATGTATATATGCATATATACATATATGTATATATCTGTATATATATGTATATGTATCCATATATACAGATATATATGTGTATATATACATATATGTGTATATATACACACACACATATATATATGTATATATATATATATATATATATATATATATATATATAGAGAGAGAGAGAGAGAGAGAGAGAGAGAGAGTCAGGAATAAGTAAAACATTTTATAACTGCTAGTTTCTACCCACTTACAACTCACCATAAACCTTGCTTTATTTTTACCCTTATTCCTAATTCCCTTGCTGTGTCACCACAAAATGAATGCATGTAAGTATAAAATGTAATGTTTTGTTTCAGGTGAATGAATATTAAATTTCTTACTTAACCACGAAAATAACAATTTGTATTACATAGACATTTTTAATTTCAATATGCAGGTCATTTTCTTCTGTTTTAATTATATGTAAATATTGGGAAGCAAGGATTGGGTAGAGGCTTTCTGGAGGGGAAACCTGGAAAGGGGATAACATTTGAAATGTAAATAAATAAAATATGCAATAAAAGAAAAATGAGAAAAAACAGAAGAAAAACATAAAAAATGACTTCATTAAAAAAGAAAGAAAGAAAGAAAAAGAGTAAAAGTACAACTTTGTCAGTTTAGAAGAGCACAGGGATAATTTATTTAAACATTTCTAGTTTGCAAACAAGCCGTGGTTGGCTAGCTCTGTTCATGAAGTGAAAATGGAGTCAACAAACTCTTAGTCCCTACAGTCCACACAGAAGGGTAAATCTGTTTTTGAGTTTTACATGATCAACTACATAAAATATTGATGCAGGTAAGTGATGCTCTGCTGTTGCCATCTCCTTTTGCTCAGACTTAGCATGTGTTTACAGAGGGTTGCTGACCGACAGTGGCTTGAAATGGATAGGTATTAAAAGTTTGTTAGGACAACAGATTGCACAATAAAAGCTTATTTTCCCACTCAAATTTTCCATTATCATACAGAGTATGCACCGACATTTTTATTCCACCCTCTTCTCTGTTTGTTTCCCTTTCAGTTTAAACTCATTCCCTCATCCATTAATTCACAGAATTAAGAACCGTAACTGAATTTGATTACCTCTGGTGTGTACTTTCCAGCAGTGTGAGCCTGTGCCAAGCCATGGCTGCCCTGATTCTTCAACAGGAAGAATATGTAGGATGCAGATGGCCATTAGAGTGGCCATCTTCTAATGAAAATCAGCCCTTAAAGCCGAGCTTACCTGCAATAAGAGTTTTGAAACTGTTTGATTGGAGTCACTATTTTTAAGTCATAGGAAGAAAATCAATTAGCACTCTTGTCATGTAGCTCCTAAAGTCCATCATAGCGGCTTCCTAAAGCATAGATAACCTCTTCAAAAAATACTATTGCAGGGTATTTTTATTTCTGCCCTGAAACAATATCCGTCATTGTGAACTGAGAAAGTGGATGTTAAGTGGTCCCGTAATTACAATAAAAATCTAACTGTGCAAAGGGTTGGCTTTCGTTCCATCCTGTGCATGTATTTCAAAGTAGCATGTAGAATCCCTTAAACTTGCTTGAATAAAAATATATAAAAGTTATATTAAGTACTCAGAAACAGGTTTCTTTTCTTGAACCCTGTGACATAAGCTAGTGAATTCTATACTATTACTAAAACAATCTATCGACACAATATTATTAGAAACTGTTTTCCATGTCCTGTTTTGTCTTCACTGGAGTGTGATGTAGTAAAAAGTACTGATACCTAAAAAGACACTGCTTGATGGCTAAAAAGATACCCCAAAGGTAGATTCATAGTGAGTTCTCACTGAAAACACACTATTAACAGAGCCTGTTTTTTAGGTTTTGTTGGAAAACAAAACAAGACAAGACAAAAACAGCAACAACAACAAAACAATATCTTAGACGTTCAGGTCATAATCTGGAGTTTTCCATGGATTCTCCAAAGACAAAGAGGAAGGCTTCCATGAGCTCTTAATCCAACTTCCTTGCCTCTCTGTTGTTAGCGTGCTTGTTTTGCTCCAGATTTGACTCAGATTGTACTGGAGGAAGCAGTTTTGTTCAACCTAAACGGCTTCCTATTCTCTTGTGGCCTTCATAGTTCTAGCTGTTCTGAAGAGAATTATCCCCCACATCCTAGAAACATCTGATCCCTTTATTAGAACAGACAGGAATCTGGGAGAGATGTCCCTTTCCTCCAACTGCTCCCACCCTCCGCCCCCATGTACCAAGTCTTGAGTCCTAGCTGTCTCTTCATAATCAGTGTTCTGATAGGAAAACCATACAACTTTGTTTTTAACTTTCTTATCTCTAAGATAAAAATTTTGCATGACAGTACCATTTAAAGAATTACATGCAGCATTTTGTGTGAAAATATGCATAGAATAGAGAGCACTTTAGATAAACAATACTTTTCCAAGAATCTTTCTTCCAGAATGTGGAATAGAGCCAGGGTGAATGAGGAAGCAATCCTGGAGATTTGAATTTGGAGGATGTTGGGAAATATATACTTCTAACACGTGTGACTGCCCACCCTACTTGAAGGAGAAGTTCTGTCTACTTTTCTATATGCTTTACAATTTTAACAGCCTCTTTCTTTCTTCCTTTCTTTCTTTCTTGTTTGTTTGTCATAGAATGGGAAATCTAGTGCAACAATATTTTCTAGTGTAGGATACCTCTCTAACCAATAGCACTTCTGATGTTCTGCCAATGCACTGCTGGTTTTCCTTGTTGCTTTCTGTAGAATATAGAATAGGAAGTGTCAGAATCTAGTAACAAAATTTACCATGTGCCTTCAGAAATATCTTCCAAAGTATATTGCTCACATTTTTCTAAACACCGCCTTTATTTCTGTGTTACACTAAGGTTCTTGGTAAAAAAAAAAAAATATGCTAAAAGAATAAATGAATTATGCTAGCAGTTGAAATAGGGCAGAGCAGTTTGTGAGTCAGTGAGAGTAGAACCAATAATAATGAGATGGATGAGGGGAGACAGTGCAAAGAATTAAAAACCTCACAGTCTAGCTATTACACTTACAGAAAGCATGATTGAGTTGTTGGAACACTCAAATACTTGCAAGTCATAAAAATAGAGTGGCCCTGAGTGCTGGCCAAGAATCCAGCTAGATTTCATTATCCTTTCAGACTTCCATGCTTCTAGATAAAAATGCCGCACTTTATTCTTGTTAAAGATCTAATCTTCTTTCCTTAAGACTTTCAGTTTGTTTTATATTCTTACTATAGGAAGAACACACACACACACACACACACACACACACACACACACACACCAAGAGGACCTCATATTATCTTCCGGTTCTTATTTTATTTTTTTCCCTTTCTCTTCCTGTGAAGTTCAGCACTGAATTGATGATGTGGGATAAATGCAGTAACATCTCTGAGAGAAGGGAGATAGTACCACCCTAAGGAGAACAGGAGTGGGTCATGGGACGAGGGACTTGTAAAGGTAGGACTGGGAAGAGAGGGGGGAGGGGCTGCTGCTATCAAGATGCAAAGTGAATGAATCAATACATTAATGAAAAAATTGGGGGTACTAGATCATAGGCTAAGGTGGTCTTGGAGCATAGGCATCCACCATGGGATTTTAGTGCTCATATAGGAAAAGAGACCCCTAAACACCACACATAGAAACAGTTAGCATTTGTATGATATATGCTACCTGTCTTGGAATCATTTGGATAACCTGACCCTTCTCCTCTGTCTGGACTAGTGTTCCCTCCTTCTTAGTACTCAAAGGTCGCCATACCTTGTCTTTCTTTTTAGGATACTAACATGCTGTGTCAACGATGGATCTTTTCTTCAGATGTGAGCTCTCTTGATCTTACCTTGTCCTCCTGATGCACTCTCATTTATCCCCTCTTCTTGAGAGCAAAATTCCTTGGAAGTAATAGTTTTATCCTTCAGTTCTTCTCTTACCTTTCTTAAACTTTATTTCAGACATACTTTAATCCATGCCTGCCGTACTCTAAGTCTGCTCCTAACCAGGTCCCCAGTACCACCACACTAGTATGTCACAGGGTCAGTTCTTGGTGTTTAGTCTCAGTAACATTTAGCTCAACTGAGTAAGGATTTCTTTGTGAGACTACACCAGCACATTGAGTAGTTTACTATAGTGGTTGTTACTCCATACACATTCTTCTTGTTTCTTCAATGTGTATGTTTCAAACTATTTTGTTCTTTCTTATTCTTAAAATTCTTGAGTTTCTTGTCTACAATTATCTTCTTTATTATGCCATCTCTTTGATAATATATATATGTGTATATATATATATATCATCATATATATCATCTCTGAACCACCAGCTCATAGGCATGGTTCTCTCTTTTTTAGTATACCGTTGTCAAAAGCCAGTCGAAAGTGTATCCAAATCTTCACTTATTATTCAGCAGATTCCTGCAAAACATGTTTATGTCCTCATTATTTCAATAAATAATAACAATGTTTAGATTAAAAATTATAGTCATTCTTTATTTGACCTATCTGCAGAATATTCTAGCTTTGCTTAAAATATAAACTTAACATTAGTCACCATCTTTATTTTCATACCATTATCTTAGTTTTATCCATAATAGGTCGCAGCTGGTTATGAGAGAAGTGTCCCCCTGGTTTGCTTGCTTTGCTTCCTTCCACCCTGAACTTTATTATGACTATCCTGCCTTAGTAAAACAGAAAAGGTGTTTCATTTCATCTCATGGGTCAGATTGCCATGTTTCCACCAGAGAAAAATCACAGACTATCCAGGACATGGCCCGTTCCTCTGGATTTCCCAGCAGTTTCTGCCTAATCTTTGACTTTTTTTTGTTCTTCATTAAAAGCTTTATACCAGGTTTGACCTCCAGCTCTTTATTATATTTATTTATTTCTTTCTTATCTTGAACCCTTTTCCTCCGGCTATACGTGTTTACCAATCTTCAGGTGTCTACTGTAATGTCAACAATCTAGGAGGACAATGCCTATGTTTCATCCTCGCCTTCCTCCAAGGTCCTTTTTGTTCATTATTTCTTACTTTTTTCTGCAATTCTCTTTAGTATCTGGCATTACCTTCTTTTGCTGTCCAGCTCAAATTCTTATTGAGGACCATATTTTAAAAATTCTTTACTGTATTTGTTTTTAAAACATTAGAATAGTGCATAGTAAATGGTATGTAATGAACTAATATGTCCAAAAGCATTCAGAAATAAATAGAAGTCCCATCTATTCAGGAAATATTTAACTAGGACTTTGTAAGTCATGCAATTTGTATACACACACACACACACATACACACACACACACACACATCAAGGTAGTAGAAATAGGTGGAAATCAGAATAGCTAGTTTCTAGTCTTGGAAGTGTCACTAACCAACTCTGGTTCTAAAAACATTTTTTCATTGTTGTTGTTTAAATTTTCTCATTTGTCAAGTGATATTATTGGACTAGACCAGCAATTCTTAATCTGCGCTGTACTTGGAGCCTTCAGAGAGTGTGTATGTATCTTATTTATTGTATGCAAAAATTTAACACCATACGGAAATGGAAATGTATTGATATGCTGAGTCATTTAAAAGATCTATGAAACAAAAGCTGCTCTTGAAGGAGCTTTTGATTGGGGGGGGTGGGGTGCCGGTGCAAGAGATCAAACCAATGGTCTTGTGAGCTCTGGGTAAGGGCTTGCCTGCTGGATTATACCCATCCCATTGAGGTTTCTTGTAATCCTAACTTCACATTTGTCTGAAATTTAAACTCAGTAATTGAAGATGCTCCAGTGTGGCTGTGCACAGCTAGAAGACAGTCTTGTTTCTGCCACATTCTGAGCAAGTCACCCTTATTCCTGTCAGTTTGGATTTTACTACTTGGAAAATGATAGCACTGAATCAGACGATTCAAAATAGCACTTTCTATTTCTGCACCCAAGTCGACAGAGACAGGCTGAAACAAGACAAAGCAGACGACAACAAATCCTAACAATGACTTGGACAGCACAAGGTGGTCCCAGTTGGCTCAGGAGTGACTAGTGTCCCAAGAGTCCAGCACCTTGAATAGTCAAGAAGGGGTATGGGAGCTTCCAGTAGAAGACTTGGGGATGGGGTGACTTTTTCAAATATGAAACATGCCCTAAGGGTGACTGAGGGTGTAGATATTTATGGTTTCCTCAGAAGGGAACTGGACTCTAAATCTTTAGATGTATAACTCATAGATCTTTGAATAAGTTACAAGAAATATCTCGGTAGCAGTAGGGAGAGAGCTTGGAAGGGTTAAATAAAAATACACACTATAATGCTCTTTTGCCAGTCTTCTTTTTGCTTGCATACTTTGGATTTGTTCCACTCTTCTCTCAGCTCTTCCCCCCTCCCCCCTTTTCCTTGGTAGGCCCCTTTATAGTTGCATAGTTCTTTATAAGTGTGTGAAGTCTGTCTTGGAAAAGAAATCCACAACTAGATTCTAAGAACAAACTTTCACTAAAAGAGATTTTCCTTAAGCCTTCCCTCCCCAGATACAACATGGGCCAGAGTTCAGCAGTTCAGGAAGGTTGATCCCAGCACCTTCAGGCCAGCCTGTGTGTCAAACACTTAAAGCATAATAAGACCTCCCCTGCACCACACTCTCAAAATCACCATAAAACAGTTGGATGCTTCCACCTAGGGATTTCCATTGGATCTACTGGCAGGTGTTTTGTCTCTCTCACTGAAAGGGGGTGTGTCGATTGTGGATATTAAGATGACATGGAGAGTGTCCTTGGCTAGTAGACAAGTTGTCTTCATTACTCTCACCAGGCAATAAGGCTGAATGGAGCAATTTTTCCTGAGCCTGGCCCGAACTGCGCTGTTCTTGGAGGGCCTATTAGGCTGCAGGTCACAGCAGCTGGAGCCCAGGCGCCTGGAGCTGGTCACGCGTCTGTGCTGTCCAGTCCAGGATGCACAATACTGTCATTGACTATTTATTCTCTTCGTACAACAAGGCCGCTGTTGCCTTAATTACAGGAACCTTCTAGCCATTCCTGGGATCTATAAACCACAAACGGACACTCCATGTCAGTAAATCATCTCTTCTTAACTTAAGCCCAGGTCTCCCAGAGGCGGCTAGGCACAGTAAGTGTGTGGTGCATGTGCGATATGCTGTAAGAGAGCCTAGGATGGTGAATAAAGTAGTAAAGAGTGAGGATTTAGATAGGACTGAGTCAGATGTTAGCCAGGGTGTGTGGCAATACTGAGACAGGTTCAGGAAAGATTTTACTTTTCTGAGGTTGCAATGGCTGCAGGTAAAACAAAACAAACAAATAAACAAACAAAATTCAGCCAAAGAAAAAACGCTTCTCTGCAACCTGTTGGTCTGCTGTAGGATGAACCAGAGCCTCTGCTTCCAGAACTTCAGAATTAGACTGGAGCGCTCCTGGGACTGCAGTTGCCTCTGGGCTCCGCTGAGCTTAGGAATTCCACCTGGCCTGCTTCCTATTACAATCCCTTTGAAATTTGTCTCCTGGGCTGGTATGCAGAGCCTGTTCAAGCTTGGCCTCTCTTAAACCTCGAGAATGGTAGCTCACCAACGTCCTCTTGAGGGAACTGCTAAGTCTCCACTCTAGTTAATATTGCAGGTCTGAGGATAACGTAGCAAAGGTATTGAATAGATGTTGACTTTTCTGACCCAGAGGAGAGCAAATCCGGGATTGTTTGCAGAAGCTAATCGCTCCCCTAGAGAAGCCTGAGGAGCCTGGTGTGCTCTCTGCTTCCTGTCCCCACCCCTTACTCCAGGAAGCAACCCTTGGGAAGACCCTAGGACTTAGGCACCCTCCCCCTCCCACTTCCCCTTAAAAACCATCTCTCAATATCTCATATTTAAGTACTTCTCTATGCTCATTTTCCCAACCATGACATCTAGGCCCCCAGGTTCTGTGCTTGTCAGGCCTCAAATTCCCTCAGAGTCTGAAGAACAGAATCAGATATTAAGGGGCTAGGCCTATGTCGAGATGGCCTGCCAGCTTCTTGATGTTGAAAGTCCATTTCTTTTGCTAACGGAGACCAGGAGAGACCAAAACCCATCTAGCCTGAGAAGTGGGATAGAAGTAGAAGGAGCAGAAACCAAGATGATCCTCGCCAACCTGAATTGTTGAACCAAAAGGGTCACTTTGGAGACAACCAGCTGCTCCCCAGATGCTGGCAACAGAGAAGTCTCGTTGCCATGGTTTCGGAGCAACATAAAAGCAGCCAGCCACCCAGAAGCAGAGGCTAAGAGTCCCTTCTTATACCCAGTGTAGCTTCACAGAGCCAGCAATTTCCTTGTCCCTTTTGCCTTACCCACTATCATTCAGAGCATCTCTGTCCCCGTTCCCCTACGCCTGGCTGGATGTGGATGTGCTTGCTAGCAGGGGACGAAATCAGGGCCGAGGGTTCCGGAAGCACTAGTTGGTCAGCACCCGGAATTCTCTCCCTGGAGTTCTTGAAATAAAAGAGTGCGCCGTGCTCCCGGGTGGGCCTGGGTGCCCTGGAGCTAGTCACAGCAGCAGGGGGAAAGAAGCGCGGCGCCTTTAAAGCAAGAGGCGAGAAACTCCCGCCAGGAGGCGTGTCTGTCTCCAGCGCCACTGCTGCGGCTCCGCGGTCTTGGTCTCCGCCGCCGTCACTTGCGCTCTCGCTGGCGGCTGCGTAGCCAAGGCTGGGAGCCGGGGACTTCCCGCTGAACCTCCTCCCGCCGCAGCTCCGAGAGGACTACCCCAGTCCCTACCCTCCCTCTTCATCCTAGCTGCAGGTAAGCACTCGGCAGCGGTGGACCCTCCCTGGAGCTCAATCCCGGGGTGTTCGCTGTGGGTCCAGAGGCATTGCGGACCGGCGAGGAGCGCTGCCCGCTGAAAGGAGAGGAAGAGGCGAACGGCAGCGGGGCTGAGTCGGTGCGCTCCAGGCACCTGCTGGATGCAGTCGCTTGGAGGGCTTTGTCCCACTTGCTGCAGCCAGTCCCCCGCAAGGATGCAAGTGGCTCATTTGGCTCCTGGCGCGCTGGTGTTCTTCACGTAAAATATTTGAATAAGTGGATCTGTCAGACGTGTCCTCTGTTACCGGGACTCAACGCTCAAGGCGAAGAGACGCAGGAAAGCTGTGTATCTTTGTGCCATAACAACTCCTCATCCCTTTTTCGTCCCACTATCTCCCTGATTCATAACTCTGGGCTGAGAAAGTTGAGATTATTTTAACTGAGGACAGTATTAAAAGCTTCTGGAAGAAAAAAAAAAAACTCTCAGGGCATCCCACAGGGGTAAGGACTAACTGCATCACCGAGGTGGATCATAAAGATTCAGAACTTTTAACCAACCGCATTTCCTCATATTTTTAATTCTAGGGGAATAGGAAGGTGTGTGTGTGTGTGTGTGTGTAACAGCAGCTAGAGAGAGAGGGAGAGAGAGAGAGAGAGAGAGAGAGAGAGAGAGAGAGAGAGAGAGAGAGAGAGAGAGAGAGAGAGAGAGAGAGAGAGAGAATGAGAATCAAATGGGACCAGTGCTACTAAGATACTAATATTTGGATTTGGGGGTTGGATGATATTAGAAACTCTCCTCTGGTAACGAAAGGAACATATTACAGTTTGTCATTTCTTCATCTTCATACTGTAAGTATCTCTCATCAAAATTACCTTATAGATTGATTTTTCCATCTCACAAGAATATGGTTAATTCATTTAAATAAGTCTGCAGTTTAGCTTCTGGAAGATGTGCAATTGCATTTTAATTTGGTCTTATTTTACTTCCTTACTTTATAACTTTGCAGAATAGACTCCTGAAATAATAAAGTAAGCTTATGAACTCCCAATGACTGTAGAAACTTAGGAGTTAAAGAATTGAAATGTACAGGGGAAGGAAAGACAGAAAATGACTAAATAGTAAAACACCTATGTGTTTTTCTTTTAAATTTAAATACACTGAAGATTGCACATGCTGAAAATTTTAAAGGGAGATTAACAGACACAAATCTCTTTGGTTCAATTTCATAATTAAGATACATTTTCAGCATCTAAATAGTAATTAAAATTAAAAATATCATTAGCCACCAACATAGCAGAATGTTAATAGAACAGTTGGTAATGTGTTTAGATTCCCAAGGAATAACAGAAATCATAGATGTGTATGCAACAGTGTGGTTTCAACTGATCTCTGCCTTGGACTTCATTCTGTTTTCCCTTTAATGTCATGATTGAGTAGGCTGTTTATTTTAGCTAAGCTTCACCACAATAGGCCACTGCCAGGGAATAACGCCTTAGGTGTTACTATACAGTAAGATTTCTCAAATGTCCCATAACAGCAGGACAACAGTGAGAGGGCCAGCAGAAGCTTCTCACTCGTGGGAGAAAAATCTAAATGCACTGCATATTTGCCATGGAAGAACCTTTGAGATGGTTTTAAAATTCAGACTGCTCTAGAATACACGTTTGCTGTCTCTAGCCAAAGTATAGGAATTGTCTTTTAAATGTTCTGCTATAAGGATTATTACACATTTGTTCATGCCCCAGCAGGTGGCAGCTAACTAGAATAAGATTCATTTTCACCCGGAGACTAGGAAACTAAAATTGCTTCTAAAGTAATAGTGCCCACGAAGAAGAGAGGTCATTAGTGTCAGGTAATACAGAAGTGCAGTGAAAGATGGAGCTAATGTCTTTCGTCGGTCGGTCTCACTGTTGATGTTGTTGTAGGCACAAGCTCTGCATGAACATGATGTCCATTTCCCTCCTTTATTATTCACCATAGGCTTGGTAGTTCTTAGTATTAGCTTTCTCTGATATTTTAAGGCTTTCTTCTAGACTTAGCTGTTCTCTGTGTGAGCATACATGTACGAGCTTGCCGTTTTTCATCTCTGCTTTGACCTTGGGACCCTCAGAGCTTTAGCTCTTAGCAATAAGGATTGCCATGTGGTTGAAATAACTGCAAAGCAAATGAATATATAGGACAAAGCACACATTTTTATGATCACTGAAAACCTAAATCAAGTATTTTTTTTCATTTTCTATTAAGAAGTAAGCAAATATAGGACTGACACAATTTTGAGATAGCTAAATGTGATCAGTAAAATATAGACTAAGAACTATTAATCCTCAAGACTATGAGGATAGTATCAGTATTGAGGAGACACTTCCAATAACTTCAAAATATCCATATAGTAATTAAGTGTCTCCTATAATACTAGATCATTGTGTGTGTGTGCGCGCGTGTGTGTATTTGAAAGGTAAATTTACTGAGTTAATGTTATTGATCGGAAGAGTGAAGCTTAATAGAAAGGATGCTATTAATCTGTTTTCCCTCTTAACAGATGGAAATGTGGAGGTGGGTGATTAAAAGTGATAACTAATAGTACATTTGAGAAATGTTTTAAGCCACTGAATATTGCCAACATGTTTCAGCATATTAAAATTTTTTCATGCTGATTTTTTTTTTTTTTTGGTAAGGGAAAATGAATCCTTTGGTCACCCTGAAGGATCTCAAGTGGATGGATGTTAGTGGCTTTTTTAGGAGTACTGACTGCAAAGAGATCAGTGTTAGCATGTCTCAGATGTGTTAAGCAACACATGACTCACATTGAAAGACACAAAAAACACATTTCACAAAATTGATCTCCTGACTATATGCTCTGCAACGATTCAAAGTACTTGACCCTGTAATAGAAATGTGCACACCGTCACTTCAAATGGCATGCTATCCATTCATTTTATTATTTTCAATAACGGAGAATACATTTGGCTGAGGCGCTGTCCAGGGTCCTGAAGAAAGGTTTGTCCCTGGTATCACAGAAGTTCCATTGGACAGGTAGAGTTGGTATCTGTTAAGCTAAAGCTTTTGAACTTAGTTAAGGGCTATAAATGAACCCAATTTAAAATGTGTGCAAAGTTGGTTCTTTGGAGATAACATTACTAAGGAGAAATTTATACTAGGTCTTTTTTAAAGTTTATTTTGCATGAATTTCATGAACCCAGGGCTTTTCTTTCACTTTCTCAGTAGATAACCAACAATGATGCCACATAAGTAGCTGACAGTGCTAGTTGTAAGTAGGCAAATCACAACTGCTATCACAAATACTGTCATGTTAAAAGAATGCATGAAGAAAAAATTGTGGTACAGTATGCTTACTCTGGCTCCATGAAATGCCAGATACACTGCAAAAATTGTAGAAATTAGAGTAGTTACAACAGATCATGCTGTTTTCAGGTAGTAGATATCAATTATATTGGAAAATGAAAACAACCAAGAATGTGTATTTTCCCCTGCCTGTCGTTATTATCTCTACTAGAGTGAAGAAGTAAAATGAACAAATAGAATGGGGAAAATGAGACAGCAAATACAAGATAGGATATGTTGGGCTTCAATGTGTTTTATAAGTGATGTTTCAAACATGGACTGAAGGAGTCGCTAGATACCCTTGGTTTCAGCACTAGATGTTCCTTTTAAAGTGCTCAAATAGTGGAATTGTTTGATGAGATTGCTTGCTAGACTGCAGAACAAGCTTTTCATGATACTTATTTTTGACACTGCAGTTATGCCTCCATCTTTAAAAAAAAAATCAATGTCTCTTAGTGCATTTGAAAGTGTATATTTTTTCAATCAGCACTTTATAATAATGTGTTAAGAAAATATATACAGTAAAAACCTCACCATGATGAATGAATAGATTGTGGTGTCTTCTTGCTATGTAGAAAAAATATAACCATAGTAATATGAGAACTTAAATAGTACTCATACTAGTCTTTTAAGCTTAGGTAGTCTTCAATATGATGAACTTGTATAATTTTATAAGATCTAACTTAAGCCCTGTGTGTTGATAATGAACAGAAATTAATAGTAAAATACAAGTTCAACAGTTTGCCCTTTGAACTTCTTAATAAGGTTATAGTGTCATCAATGGTGTGGTTTTCCCTTTCCTCATTATCTCTCCCTACTATTGTAAATGGTAGTAGTGGATTTGGGGATAACCATAATCCTTGGGCGGTATATTGGCTATTTCAACAAAATAGTTTTCCTATTAAAACAAATGTGCATTTCTATAGTTTTTTTATTGTATAGACTTCTACTTGTGAGTTAAGAGAGGAAATGAATTTTAAAATTCCCATCAGAAAACTAGCCAATGACGAGATTTTTTTTTTAGACAAAACTTTGATCTGATTAAAAATGCAATAGCATTTTTAAGGAAAAATAAATAAATTTTAAAAAGGAGAAAATGTGAGCACAAAGCGTTTGGAATATGCTGTCGTAGCTTAAACACCATTGTCTTGTGTAAGATTGCCTTAGGTGAGATAGTCCCTCATTTCCCCCTAAAAATCCACCTGAAGAAATTTTTCTCCACTAATCAAGAAATGTTCCACTCAAGTTTTAAAGACCGCCTTCAGCTCTCCAATTGCATCCCACTGTGTATTTATTCTTTTCTACTCAAAATTTAAAAGCGTAACTCTTCTGGAGCTTAACAGCAAGTGAGATTGACAGCACAGTCCTCTCTGTTTTAGAGCATTTTCTTTTTTGAACTACAACTCCTAGACAAAGTGACTTTGACTTAGCTAGTCAATTATTAAAATTAATCAGCTGATTGTAGGAAGTCTGTTCGCAGAGTGTACCAGGCACTCTGTAGGGTCTTACTAAAAATCAAGCAATTTTCATCGAATCGTGTAATAAATCTTCCTTTTTTGCTACTCTAGGCGGGCTATCAGAGAATGGTTGCATAATATATATATTGGGAAGCTCAGTGGCAGGAAGCAGCTATCTCAATTTTTCTCACTTTATCTTGGCCTAACGTCAGAAGCTGTGCAGCAGTGCAGTGGAATAGGGCCTGGCGAAACCCTGAGAGCAAAGCTCCCTTTGTGTTGGGACTGTGGCTGGCTTTCGGACACCTAGTCTTTGCAGGGCTGGACTTCCTTTTGATTTTCCTCTTCTTATGCTCTACCAGGCTCGCGCGGCTGGACATTGTGATTGCTGGATTTTTCCCGGATGCTCCCGGACTAACATGGATGTCCCACCATCCCTTGCAGTGGAAGCTTGCTCCTTGGCGCAGTGAGTGAAGAACATGCAGCGACTGCTAATGGGTTTGGGAAGCGGAGACTCCTTCCTCTTTCTGTGACCATGCCGTGATTGTGTCTGCGGCCACTACTCCACGCATCCTCCTTCTCGTCCAAGCCCGGAGCCTAACGCTAGATCGGGGAAGTGGGTGCCGCGAGCGCAGGCACGGAAACATCATGAAGATTATTTCCCCAGTTCTAAGTAATCTAGTCTTCAGTCGCTCCATTAAAGTCCTGCTCTGCTTATTGTGGATCGGATATTCGCAAGGAACCACGCATGTGTTAAGATTCGGTAAGATTCCCCGCATCTCACGGTCGCCTGGTGTAGGCTCGGAGGCGCCGGATGTAAACAGGCGGTCGCTCTGCCTGGCGTGGGCTTTCCGCTTCCAGACCCGGCTCCCTCCCGGTTTTAAAGACCGCCCCCTGCTTTCATTTATCCTCTCTATCTTCATTTTATTTTGGGTCCCGGGAGGGTGAAGGAGGTGCCAGTGCGTGGTACTACTAGCCGGATGCATCGCCTCACTATAGCCTGCCACGGGTGTAGCAGTGATGGGGGGCACGGCCAGCCTAGGCTGCTTTGGTCTCCCCGGGAACCTTCCAACTGTCTGGGTGCCGCGGTCTGGGACTGGCAAATCTGTAGCTTGTGCTACAGAAGAGTTAACGTCTGGTAACTCTTCCCCGAGTTGCATGTGTCCGCTTCTGCCGGGACCTGTCCAGGTCCTTACTTGGAACCAGAAGGCACCAGCCCTTTTGCTTTCTTTTGTAAGAGGAGCTTATTGGTCAGTTTAATCTTTTTTTTTCCCTCCTCGATGGTGTTTCTGATATGCAGAGCTTTAAGAAATATTGTTGTATAATTTTAGGCTTTATTAATAACGGGAGGATGTCACTCAGCGCGCAGCCAAATAGCGCAATCATGACAGGTTTCTTGTTTGTTTTGTTTTTTAACTTGCTGAGTTCTTTCACAGCTCTCCGCACCCCCTCCCGCCCCGCCCCCGCACAGAGTCGGGACCTAATAAATAAGGAACCTAGTAACTGGAGGCAGAGGGAGGAGGGGTGATGAGTGTGTGGGTCTAAGTGCATCTTTGTTTCACTCTGACATGGATAAAAGACCCCAGATAGTCACATTTGAGAAGGATTTATAGCTTTCCCAAGAATATGGGCTTCTTTTTCTCTTGAAAGAAAATCTAAACGTGGGTTTCCAGTGTATTCCCTGGTCCTTAGGTTTGCTTGAAGGAAGTGAAGTGTGGGAAATACTTGGCTGCTCAGGATGACCAAATGGGATTTTTAATAAGAGCAGAACTCATTAGGGGACGTTCCCTAAAGAAGGGCATTGGGAAAGAGTCCACAGGGCAAAAGCTCCCAATCTCTGTGCTGCATCTGTCAGTTCTAAGGGAATTTAAGCCAGAGAGGGGAGGAAGCATGTAATACAGACTATGTGTCTTCGAAATAAAATTGGACACATTAAGTTATTTTGTTTGATATATAGCAGAGGCTGCCTGCCCCTTCTGTAACTCTAACAGAATCTCTTATTTTTTTACCAAGTGATCTTTCTTTAGTGATAAAATTCACTGTCACCCCCAACCTTTGTGGAAATAAAATAGGAATGCTCTTACATGTATTTGAAAAGGTAGCCCCTCCCTAAATGTCACCTACAGCCAAAAAGACTGGTAATAACAAGAGACAATAGACTATAGCTAGATTCTAGCTGGAGTATTTTCCTGCTTTCTTCTGTCTTTAGATGGTACTTAAGCATGTTGCTCTTAGCAACAAGCATCCACAGGAATGCCTGCTTCTTTAGACAGGATTAAAGAAGTCCTTATATTCCTGGGAACTGTGTGTGAAGACATGTATAAGTGTGTGTGCCACAGCCATTTGGCCACTAATATGGGAAGTGCTATACTATGGCATTAACTTACCCCCTGCCCCCAACACATTGTTTTGAGTAATTCAAAGTACATAAGCGATCTTGTATATCTTCTCCTATGTATCCGTAAGAATGTACATGGTTGGGGGGAGGGGATCGGTGCTTGAAAACTGCCACTAATTCTCTCAAGATTTAATTATCGCTGCTCTGGTCTTGGAGCCCAATAATTGCTGAATCATTAGATTGTTACATTTGCTGATCATTTCATCTGTTCACATTAAAAAAAAAAATCTTGGCATCTGTGGCAATGTAGCAGCTTTCCAAAAGAACACACACACACACACACACACACACACACACACACACACACACAATCTTTCTAGACAAACTCTAAGAATGTTCTTAAGAAACAAGACACTAGGCAAAGATCTCCACTCCAGTCCCTTGACACCCTAGACAAACATCCTACTTTGTAGATGATCTGTTGTTATTTGCTTGTTTTGTTTTGTTTTGTTTTCTACCTTAGCATCAAATGCCTTCCACCTGGAGTTCCATTTTCTCTAAATCTGACCTGAGTTGCCAGGAACGATTGTGAACAGTTGTAATCACTGGAACATTTCCCTGTTGAGACTATTTTGATGCAGTGGTGGGAGTTTTATTTTCTCCTGGGGGTTAAAAATGTACTGAGTGGATTGGATGGTTAGTTAAATGCCTATAAGTACCTCTTAAAAATGTTTATTTTACACTTTCACTCTGTAAAGTTCAGACGTTTCTGCCCTCCTGCCCTGGGAGGAAAGAGTTAGAATTGTTGTTGAGCAACTGTCCTTGGGCTGTGGTGGACAGCTGGGTGTGGGTGAAAGCCACTGCCTTGCCTCAGGTGTCTCCCGGGAGGCAGTCTAGAGTGAGGCTCAACAGTCTATCCTGGAGAAAGGCTTGGGGCTGCCAGGCTTCTGCTGCTATGGCAACCATGAAGCTGGCTTGAGGCCATCCCACCTCCTCTTCCCCTCAACTGATGATGAAAATTCACCCTCATAAACTATGTGGTATTCTCCCTGAAACCAATAGATCGACCGTTTCTCTTCCTTTCACCTTCTGGAAAGCTAGGCTTTCCCACATCTCAGGGTGTCTCTGACCCCGGAGCTTCCTTTCCCTGCCTATTAACTTCTGCCTTCTCTTGGTCATTCTCTCACTCACCCTTTCTCTCTCCCTGTGGCTTTTCCTCTCCCTGCCCCCAAACATAGAATGACAGCGGCTTCAAAAGGTCTGGGGAGGGGAGGTGTGGGCGGGGCTGGTGATGGGGCGGAGGGGGAGTTGGGGGGATGGTGATGCAATCTGAGCCTCAGCCACTACTCAGAAACTCAACCAAACTTTGCAGCAGCACGGGGCAACCTTTTCCTACCCCAGGCCAGACTCTGGGCAGGCTGTGCACTCTGAAAGTAGCTGCTAGGCAATTCACTCGGCAGTGCTGACCCTTGGACACGTTCCCAAAGCTGTAAGGCCACATGGGTAGTAAGAAAGGCTACCCAAGTGTTGGCTACATGTTGTCTACTGGCCAGTGGGTATAGGGGTCTTTTGTTTTGAGTCTCCGTTTCACCACCTCGGATTCTGAGAAACAACTGGACTTTTTCAGAGGGTGCGGGGTGGGTGGTGGTGGAGGAAGAGGAGGGCAAACGTGTTTTTCAAGGGTAAACTGTCCAGCAGAAAGTCAGGCCCCCAGCCCAGGTCAGGTCAGACATCTGCAACCTCTCCTGTTGGGCCCAAAGTCCACCACTGCCCCCAGGCGTTTCTCCGGACCTTGCACCCGCAGCCACACTCCAGTGCCTAGCCATAAGGAAATGCGACATCTTTGTTCTTATTTAGCTGCATCTGAAAGTGGTCCAAGGCTATGCTCAAGTGGGTGTTGCCCTTAGAATGAGGCCCAGGAGCAACAGCACTCCCTAAGACTTTTCTTCAGCCGGTCCTCTTTCTGATGCTTCTGCTCTGCTCTGCTCTGCTGTGTCCCACTCCCTACTCCCCAGGAACGTGCAAATTGCAAACAGGCTTCATTTCTGCTCTGGATAGCCTCCCGCACTGTGGACTGTGAGGCTTGTTTGAGCATCCTCTTTATTGGCACTACCGCCCAAAGGACTACTCTCTCTGATCTTGAGGTCCGATTATTATTCAAAGCCATAATCTCAATTGCAATTGAGGACACAGGGAGCACAGACAGCAACCAAAACTTTGAAACCGAGCAGTATCTTTAAGACCTTCCTTTTCCGTGCGCCAAACAAATGTTCTGTCACTTTTTTACTATATTTTGTTTTGACCTTTTATTTTTCTTTAAGCCAGTTGGCAGAGTGGTTTTGTTCAAAAGTTTTCGAGTTTAGGTCTTCCTTACCAGATGCGCTGGGATTTTTCTGGGCACTATACCTCAGTTCCCTACAGCCTCACCTTGTATACCTAGTGCACAACCCCTAGGAGAAGGCAAGAGGCCAGGAACGGCTCACTAGATAAAACCCACACCCTGGAGGGAACGAAACCGGTTCTTAGGGAAAATCTCTTGTGCTCCCAGAGACAATGTTTTGTGACAGATGTACTTCACCATCGAGGAACTGAGTTCAGAGACTGAGAGCTGGGAAGCTGCCACTTTCCACAAGTTCTTTGAAAGAGATTTTTCTTCCTTTGGGAGGTAAAGTAGGAGGGAAGGAGGCGTGGCCTTGTGTCTGGGAGCTTGAAAACTGACTCTTCCAGAGAGGAGATGGGAGTGATAGCAGCCAGTATCTCTGCAGAAGATAAAATTTGCTCATCTGAGCTCTGGATGGCAGGAGAGGGAAATCTTTGCAAGGATCACCAACAACAGGCACGACTTTTATTTATAAAGATCTGTTTTTCTGATCTATTCTAGCTTAGTTTTAAAGCCTCAATGAATAACTTGATATGATCCATCAAGGGAGGCACGATCATTTCAGAAAATGACTTTGAAAAATGGTCTTTCCGTCCTCTAGAAATAGCTCTCTACCCAATCACATGGATCTCTAAGTGTTTTCTGGCTTCGTAAGGTTGCCATTAAGAAGTGAACAAGCTTATATATCAATGGACATTTCTTCAGAGACGGTTGGCTTTTTGGTTCATTTTAAGTGATCAGCACAAGTGTGTTCATTACCCAGATTCTCAAATGACACTGTTTCACATTTATTCTGCTAGGAAAGTTAATGTCAATTGCTTCCACATGAAGGGGAAAATACTACAGATTGGTGTTTCTCAACCTCTCAAATGCTGCAACCCTTTAGTACACTTCTTCAGGTTGTGGTGAACCCCAACCATAAAATTATTTCCATTGTTATTTCATAATTGTAATTTTGCTACTATTATGAATTGTAAATATTTTTTAAGGATAGGGGCTTGCCAAAGGGGTCCTAACCAACAGGTTCAGGTATGGATGAATGAGGATGTGGCATGGATTATCAGAGTCTTTTAATATCCCCCAGATTATAAAGTATTGTCTGTGATAAGATGATGTGATCTTTTATGGTATTTGATTATCATAATTTCTGATAAGGAAAATGGTTTTCTCATTTGTGGTACAAATCTCACACTTACGAAGATAAATGGATTGCTGGATTTAGGATTTACTCTGCTCCCACACAAGGAGCCCAGTGTTCTCTACTATCCTTCAAGTGTACTAGGCTGGAAACGTATCGGCTGCGAGCATACTTCTTGAGGTACACAGACAGGTCCTTTTGCTACCATGGTAGCGTGTGTAGGGATGTAGTCGTTGCATGTTTTCCATTTGAGTGGCGGACTTTTGTTTTCTTAGGGTTTTTGTTTTGCAGCCCACTCGTCCAAGTATTAGGAGTGCTCGGAATGAATCTTAAAGTCTAAATCTTAGCAGGAACGGGAAGGCCGAAATCCTCCCAAAAGGAAGGAGGAAGTAGGTGTACATCCGCATAATTGACGACTCTGGGTTAAACAAGGGATAGGTAGACTTACATCTGACAACGTCACGGAGGCTTCCTGTTTTTCTTTGCTGCTTCTGCTGACAATTGTGTAAGGTAATTAAATTGGCTGATTGAAGTCACAGTGGTCATGGGGCGATAAAGACCATTTGGATTTAATGGAATTTAAAACAACAGAGCACCGAGCACAACTCTTACCGAACAAGAATTTTAATGGCCCATTCAGGGTGCTGACTAAATAGAAAGCCCTTAACAAGTTTAATTGAAAGGGCAAGGCAGATTAGCACTATATAGTCTTTATGGTTGAAGATTGGGGAATTAAAATTATCCCTTTAAAAGACTCATTAATGCATCATCAAGATTTAATGTAGGTTAAATAAGGCTTCCTTAGACCTACATCATGTACTGCGAACCTAGGTTTAGGACCAAGTTTCAATAAAGAAATATTTTTAAGAAGTTGACTTAATAAATGGAATTGCAGGCCTCTCTCTTCTCAAAAGCAAAGAGCATTTCAAGTTTTCTGAGTATATAGAGCACATAAAGGATAAGTCTCCAGGATAAATCTTTTCTTTGTTGTAACTGTAGGATAAAATGAGGCAAGCAAACATGCTTGACTTCCCTTTGCTCAGTCTTGGTGTGGTCAGTTTGTTTGTTTTGTTTTGTTTCGCTACAAACAAACCTTGCTTGGGGTAGGCAAACTAGAGATAGCAAAGGAAGCTTTTCTTTCTGCAGTTTCATGACAGTAACGGTAACAGATATTGGTCACTTTTGTGTTGTCTTTGACCTTTGACCTACAGCAGCATTTGCCATCTGTTTAACACTTGAGTCACTAAAGTTAAGTGCCTTCATATTTTGTGGTCCATTCCAGTCCTATAGGAACAACTTCTTGTTTTCCATTGGAAATTCTCAGGTGTGGTCAGTCCCAAGACAAAACATCAAGATTTTGTCTGTGAGCCTCTTGTAGGCTCATTCATTCCATTGGTCTCATGTTACCTGGAATTGCCTACTCGAGGTTGCCAATTCCTTGGATATATCCAGAGAGATGTAAAAACCTCAATTGCTGTTTGTAAGTATCCAACATTTTAATTGTACACAGTCTTGAAAATTGTTTTGAAAAGTCTGAATTAGACAAAACAAAGCCATTAGCAGGTAGGATGGGTCCCCAAAGTCACCAGCTTCAGTCCCCCAGCCTACCTATTCATTATTCAGGCTTCCTAAGGCTCACCTGGTCTTCTCACTGGTATATAAACAGAAAAGCTTATTTGCCTTTTGGCTCATATCCATTACACCAAACAATTAGCTAATCTGATAAAAATCAATCTTGGTAATGTGAGGGTTTAGGGAAGACCCATAAAGCCTTCCTGCAAGATTTTTTTTTTTAAAATTCTATTTTAGTTTTGTATTTGAGCATTGAAGGTTTTGTTCAATGATGGTGGTGTTCAAATAAATTTTTTCTTGCCTTATTTTTATTGATCATTGTAAACCATTTATTCTCCAATTAAAACTCAACAGTCTCTTCTATATTTTGTAGACAGCCAGTTTACTAGCCAATGGGGCCACGTGTGAAAATCTGAAAAAATTGTCTGAGATAGTTTTGTCTTTCAGATATTTGCCCGACTGGTGCATGTAATTTGATCGGTCATTCTTTTTGACTAAGCTGTCTTGTTTGTTGTCTCCCATGGCCTTGTTTTAAGATAAGCATATTCTGGAATATACTGTGTAGCTGGGATGAGTTTATTAGATTTATCGGTTCAGTATGTGAAACAGATGCTCACATACAAAGGATACTGGGTGGCTAGTGGAGTGCAGAGTATTTCACACTCATAGGACTTGGTGGCTGAGAAGAAAGGACAGAAGCTAAATGACATGTTTTCTGGATTCACTGCCACATACCTCAGGGTTTTGCAAATTTATCTCTTTAAAAAAATTTTTTTTTTAGTGGAAACCTTTGAGCATATGTGATTATTTTAAATACAGGGTTCATGATGTTATATTGACATGTTATTATCAATCATGAAAAACAAACTAAAATGTCTTATGTTTTTCAACCTCTTTTTAAATCAGTCAGTTAACTTCCCTTCTTGGAATTGCGCAAGCATTTGGAAGGTATTGCCTTCAGTTCCCATTTCTAACTCGAGATCATCTGTCTTCTGTGCTCTGAGGATAGTGCTCGCTATAAATTGTAAAATAAACAAAGCAACTAGTAAGGAAAAGTTCGACTTTTGAAGTTCCAGTGTATCCATAGACAGTTAATTCCTGGGAGGTTGGCCTTTTTCGATCTTTCCTTTTACTTACTCAGTCATCTGCATTTGTATGAGCAATGTTATCAGCTCATGTGTCCGAGCCCTTTCTTCCCTAGAAGGAAGAAATGAATTGGGAACTCTCAGGATAAATGAAAGCTGTAGGACCTTAAATGACATGAAGCAAGTGGACTTCCGAGATCAAGTTTCAGGATGGATCCACCGGGACAGTTAAGCAGCCTGCTCCCGGTCTGTCCGATTTGAGGCCGGGCTAGTGATGTGCTTGCTGAATTAAGTCATCCTCTCACTGTGGCTTCCTTCGGCTTTGCCTCAGTTCCAGGGAAAAGAATAGATTGCATTAGCCCCCTAGATGTTTGTGTTCTTTTTCTCCCCATCGTCTCTTTCAGAGAACATTCTTACATGTTATTAAATTGGTAGCGCTTTTCATACCTGTACTTACCTTCCTCTTCCCAGTGCTTAAAGCTTTTGTCACATCTATTCATTCCACAAACAGGGTCAGGCAGTTCAGAACTAGGATTTGGAGACTGATATGTTGCTGTAAAAATTAAAGAGAAAGGGTATGCAAATGTCACGTGCCATTAACATGGTAAGCATATCAGAATCTCCTTGGAAAGAAGTTATTTTGCTTTTGAATTTTTATAGTAGTTGAGACTTTTTGGGGGGGCCTAACAAACCTAGATATGGAAGAGGATTGAAAAAAATGAGGAAGAATTAAAATGAAAGAACTTAGGTAGGAATTCAAAGGCAAGCTTCTTGGGAGTTAAGAGACAGGCTCTGTGGTGACATAAATAACACCCTGGTTGCATGGAGCTTTAGCATCTGGGTTACGGGGGTCTTTCCTAGCAAAGATGAAGGACTTTTGAGTATAGTGCTAAAATGAATGCAAGGGTTGCAGTTTATCATTGAAATCTTTAACAAACTAGATGACTGGGTTATGTGTCAGTGGTAGAGTGCTTACCTACCTAGTGTACCCAAGGGATTTAAACTCCAGTACTGAAAAAAAAAAAGTTCTTCATTTGAGATTGCAGATTGCATTAGTCATGATCCCTGGAGAAACAGGAGCCACGTAGGGAGGGCTATCGGCTTTCCTTATTATTAAAAAGTGAACCTCATCAAGAGGCATCGTCATAGTCAGTTCCAGAATGTTTGACCAAATGTTTGGGTACCCCGTGCTCCAGTCAAATTGGCACAGAAAGTAACCCCTCATGAAGATTCTTCCTGAGCAAAATTCTGACAGGAAGTAAGGGCTCTTTCATTTAGTGGGTGACCAGATGAGGTGGGTAAGCCAGGAAGTGTATTAGTTAGTGTGAAGAAGAGTGCACTGAAAGACAACTTAAAAGTTTTATTTCCTTCTTTGAAGGAAATAGTAAATTGTCTGCAGGGAATTCTCAGTATTTTATACCCTGATCTAAGACAGCTGTAGTATTTGAGACATCCAACTTATATCTGTATATGTAATTAATAATTATATACATCGTTATGCATATAATTTGTGTCATTTTGCAAAAGTTAGTTGAATCTCTAAAATCAAATTTAAAATATTTCACTGAAATAGTTATAATTATATATGAACCCATGGGCTTGTATTGTGAGTTTAATAGTGTAAGTTCTAATCTTATGGTAGTCATAAATTAGGAGGTATAATTAAATCTCCTTTCTGGGGAATGTTTATTACTTTCCATCTGCTAAGCTTCAAGGGTGTTGGAATTAATAGAAAAATTCATAGACCTTCACATTTTTGTCTGTAAAGGTTCATTTTAATTGAAATTATGTTGGTGATTTAGTATGTATGTGTGGAATAAACTACTGTTTGTTATCACTCATGAACTTTTTGTTCAATTTCTTAAAACTGTGTCTAAACATTTAAGGTAATCTAATTCTCTAAATTACTCTTGATAGTCTTTCTTGGAATGTACCAGAATCTATTACAAACAACGAGGAAATGGTTTCTTGAGTAACAGAACCAATTTCTTTCTGGTTGATTAGTTTTATGGAAGAGAAGGTCTGTAGTTTCTGCTTCTTTTCTCAATATCAGCACTTTAACTGTTCTTCTCAATACCCAGAATATAAGTAGGAATCAGAACAAAAGAATAATCAAATAATTCATGCGGAGACAGGTAGCTTAAGGCTTTCTATTTCTAAGCAAGAACATATACACACAGAACATTTCTGAAAGGCTGTGCTTGCTTTTGCCCATGGTTTATGTTTCACCTTGGTATGTGACGAAGTAGTTTTATTCAGTGCTTAACGTGTGCTAGTGACTGTGTTTTGGACATTTGTAATGAATCAAGAAAGCCTCAATGTGCAAAATTGTTTGAGATGGTCCAGAGGACCTGTTTTATGGTTTCGGTGAGTGCTTCAACAAGGAGTTGTCTTAGACAACATTCCAGGACTCCTCTTTAAGGTGAACAGACTGACCTGTTCCTAAGACTTCATTTCCTAAGACTACTCTGAGGGACTATTATTTATCTGTTTAAGGAGGTGATCCATTCTTGAGGAATGAGCATAGAGGTTGGTAAAAAGAAATGAGTGATGAACAGCCAAATCCTCATAACAAACGTTATCAGATGGAATAAGTAGACCATTTGGAAAATAAAATGAACTACATATGCTATTAAATGTAGAAAATTATGTGTTTATTTGAAACATTTATAACATGATTTTGATTAGAAAAGTTTTCTGACTATTGCAAATACTTAAATTAATCAATTTGTTTTATTTATTTATTTATTTATTTGTTTGTTTGTTTGTTTGTTTTTTGAGACAGGGTCTCACTAAGTAGCCTTGAGTGTCCTGGATCTCACTAGGTCATGAGGTAGATCAGGCTAGCCTCTAACTCTTGGAGATTCACCACCCTCCCAAGTGATGGGATTAAAGTCATGTGCCACAATGATATAATAGCTGTTGAGTTTTTAAATAATTGGTTTTCAAAGATGTCAGAGGACTTTTCTTTTACACTAAAGTAGAAATAGACTAAACCCTAGTATTATGAAATATATATGCAATTTTAAGCTAAGTCTAGATTTTTTTAACTGTTTCATTAATCTTCGGTTCTTTTCAAACCCTGTGTCTTCTTTTAATTCTACATTAATATCATTTTAAGATCTGATCTAAATTTTGTTTTCTTCAAAAGGTAGAATCTTAAACAGGTGTGCTGCCACCTAAACTCAAGCCCTGATTAGACAGTTTCTTTGGGTGAATAGTTCTTCATTTCTTTTTCTCACATCAGAAGTGGAAGAGGATAAATACTTTAAATCCTGATCCCAATGATGAGCTTTCTGTGGTTGAAGATGATGTAACTTTTTCATAGACTTGTGGCATTTTTCTATTTTTCTTTAGTTTCTTTCCTACAGTTCTTGAGAGTTTGCAATGTTATTTTTTTTTCTTTTTACATTTTGGTTGAATTTATTTCCCAGTATTTTATACAAATTTCATAGCTTTATGGCATAGGCCTTTCCTTTCTTCTTGCTCCCTCTATGTAGCTGTGCTTAACAAGACAAACATCTTCTAGGTAGATGAATAATTTTCTGAATTAGATGGGTTTTATAATTTTTAAATTATTTTCCCTGTGTTTATAATTGGCAGGTTGGGTGGACAGTTGATATTTATGTTTAACTTGCACAAAATAGTGAGTAAACTTGACAGACAATGGCTGGGGATTAGATATTATGTCACTCAAAGAAGATTTGTCCTCTGAAGAGACAACTCATCCTTTAAACCTGAGCACAAAGAATATTTATACATACCACCCCATAGTACAAAGGAATCCTAAAAAAGTTGTTGTTTTATAAATATTGTCTATGATGATGTACGGTTGTGAGACCTTTTTCTTTTCAACTTTCCACAAAAAAAAAAGCTTGTAATAATCACTTGCTAACCTTTACCTCAGACATTTGATTTAATCTAATTTAACAACATTTATTTATATTTGGGGACATTTATTCTTTAGTATTTAGAAATTATACTGTTAGAAACATATACATGTGATTTCATACCTGAGTTTGTTCAAACAATCAATATTCCAACTTCAATTTTATTGTTTCCAATTTTCAATTATTTGTTTATAAACATTTCACTAAATATGCAATGTAAGACACTACAATGGGGCAGCCCCACACTATGAGTAGCCTTGACTTTTGCATTCCCCCAACCCTTGCTCCTTGGCCTGTTCTTGACAGGCAGTTGGTTTCTCTAACATCTCTCACTTCTTGGGGTTTCTATTTCATATTTAACTTCACTCCTATAATACTGTCCATTGCCTCCATAGAAATTATATCAGTTGGAAACTGATCCTGCTGTGAATTTCCTGGCCTCTCAGGGCTTTTCCTTGCAGTCTGAATGGGACTCTTCATGATCCCTTAACTCTTACACTCTAGATGTTTCCAAACTTAGCATCACACAAATAATGATAAGGTCTCCACTGCCAGCTCATGGGTTGGCAGTACCCATTTGCATACATGACTACCCTTGGACATCTGAGCGCTGTGAAGTTAAGCCTGAGAGCAACTCGAGAGGTCCTGTACAGCCCTGCTCTCTTGTAAGAGTTTTTCCGAATGTGCCTACACTTACACCCTTGGCAGTGTGATGGGTTGGTCAGTGATTCTTAGAGTATCCTCAAAGCATTTTTACTCTTTTCTCACAGCAAAGTATTCCAGTGCTTGGCTTTCTTCAGTTGTTTTAATTTCTTGATAAATAGTATTGTCCTGTGCCACAACTTTATACTGGGCAATTTAATCACAGTGCAAAATTTCGTATTTCTGAAATGCTTTCTTTCCGCTCTTGATTCTCGCTCTTAGCACTATAAAAGCAGATCGTAACAACTATGTAACAGCCTGAAGGGGGAAAATTTCTGGAAATTTTCTTTGCCAAACTAATTAATTCATTTCCTTCCAGTTTATTCATTCATTACATCTTAGGGGATGGATAAAATGTGGATAGCTTATTTGACAAGTTCATAACATACATGGTCTCTGGTACAATACCCCATAGGATCCTCATTCCTTCCTGAAACCTTGTGAGCATGTTGGTCACCAGCTGTGATAGGTAGCATAATTGTCAACCTGACAAGATCTAGACTCGCTTAAGAGATGGGCCTGTGAGCATGCCTGAGGGCAATTGTCTTGATTACATTAATTGAGGTGGAAAGACCTACCACAGTACACTTCATGGCTAACATCATAGACTATATAAGTGGAGATGGGGCTGTACTAAATTCATGTATTCCTTGTTCTCTGTGGCTCATTATGGATTTTTTTGTGATTATGTCCCTCAAGCTCCTGTCACTGTGAGTTTCCTACTATGATGAAATGTTACAGAGAACTGTGAGTCAAGAGTCAACCCTTGCTCCCTTAAGTAACTTTTGTCAGGGTATCATATTATTCATATTTTTATCAGTATTCTGGGCTTCTCTTACCTCCTTCTTCACTCTTTCTGAAATTCATCCCACAAACTATTTCTAAATGCTTCTGAATTACATTGTCAGGGATAGTAACTTCATGGCCTCATTCCTGGTGTGGTGTGTGTGTGTGTTAGTCTATTTTTGTTGTTGTTGTTGTTGCTGCTGCTGTGAGAAATACCTGAGAGAAACAATTTTCAAAAATTTTCTTAAATGTGATTGTGAATTACATTGTCATGGATAGTAAACTTCATGGCCTCATTCCTGGCATCATTTGTGTGTGTGTGTGTGTGTGTGTGTGTGTGTGTGTGTGTATTTATTTTTGTTGTGGTTGCTGTGAGAAATACCTGAGAGAAACAATTTTAAAATTTTTTCTTAAATGTGATTTGGGATTATAGTTGCAGAAAATTTAGTCCAGGGTATCCTGGCCCGGTTTCCATGTACCTGTTGATAAGAAGTACATCATGGAAGACTGGGCATGGTAGAGCACATGCTCATTGTTTGGCTTCTGACAAAGGTGCAGGAGAGAGAGAGAGAGAGAGAGAGA
>NW_022196909.1:21561391-21594924 GCF_008632895.1 Mastomys coucha
AGAGAGAGAGAGAGAGAGAGAGAGAGACAGAGACAGAGAGACAGAGAGAGAAACAGAGAGAGACACAGAGAGAGACAAAGACAGAGACACAGAGAGACAGAGACAGATAGATAGATATATGCAAAGACAGAGAGAGACAGAAAGAAACTCACAAAGACACACAACTTTCACCTAAATCTCAACTCCTGATCTTCACAACTTCTCAGTAATGTCACAAATTCATGAAACTACCAAGAGATTAATCCATTGATTACACCAGAGATGTCAGGATACAGCCACTTTCCAAAAGCCCATACGGTGGCAGTCAAGCCCTAAGTACATGAACCTCCAGGCCATGTCAGATACCAAGAGACAAGGCTTTATGTGGGGACATAAAGAGTGGCATATAGATATCAGAGTCTCTCCACCGCTGAAAGAGAGATAGAATCCTTTTTGAGGCAGAGAAAGCAATGTCCAAGTGTCTGCCAGACTGGCTCTTTGGAATGCAGCCTACTTACCCATTCTTGCTTAGTGTTGGCTCTGACACGATGGGGAAAGGAGTGGTATGGTGCTGTGAACAGGAGCCTTCCGTTTCTGATTTGCTGAGCAAATTCCATGTCTTACTTGCTAATCACACTATTATCCTTGATGCTTAATTATTTTCTGTAGGGAAATAGAGTTGTTTGAGGTTTTCAGGAAATTAAATTGAACTTCAAAAGCCACTTCTACATAACAATTAACATTTTGAAATGGGTAATTCCTTGGGGTTTCTTGCTTGGTGAGTTTACTCAGTTCTTTCCCCCCACCCCCTTTAGGAATTCTTCTTTTAAATAGAGAATTTATTTGTTCAATTAACTTGAGATTTTATTTTTAAAAGTTGAGGGTATTAAAGCTTCACAAGTCTCTAGTAAAATGCCACAAAAGGTAATGTATGACTTCAATGTTTGAGACAGACCAGTACTGAATGATCATTGTGGAGAGGAGACTGTAACCAAGGTCTCAGTTTATCGACAGAAGTGCAGTCAGTGTGAACACAATAGGGCCGCCTATGGCCAACTTGACCATGTGGAAGAAGGTCAATTTACATGTAGCTCCTGTAGAATCTACAGTCTCAGCACAAATGTTTTCCTTCCTATTTCAATAAGTCAGGAATTCTAGAGAGAAGTTGCCAGGCACATTCTGAATGCCCCCTCCTCTATATTCATTAGGAATTCTTCTAAATCCTTTCAGTTTTCTTTCAAGCTTAGTATTTCCTGATTTTCTGGTACACAAATGTAATGAATTTAAACACCTTATCGTATCCTCTCTTCAGTCATAGAACTACAGAATTCTCCTTTGATTATTGCCCCATGGATTAGCTACCCAGAAACAGTATCAAATTAGAGAAAACACAGCTGTCAATCTACTTTATCAACTGGTAATCTACTTCATCAGATGCTGTTAGTGTACTCTAGGAAAGCCACAGAAAGTATGGCTAGAAAATTGTGCTTCTGGGGCCAGCTCTATCACTTTGAGACAAACCTTGAGCAACAGCCCTTTCTTGAGAAATATAACTAATCACTCCTGGCTTATGTGTTTGCTCTAGTATTATATGAACAAAATCTTTTTTTTTTTTTTGAAATATCTAAATTCCCTCTTTTTTTATTTTTTTGCGCTTCTGAAATTTTCGGGTTTAAGGAGCTTTTGAACAGCAAGTAGCTCTGTATTCTGCAAGAGAGCCTGCCTGTCAGGTTCTGTTCTGTGTGTTTATTGACTGCTAGCTTCAGCTTCTGTGCCGCTGAGCTACAAATTCAGCCTTGGGCTTTTATCCACAGATCTAAGAGGATGGAGGCAGGCAGGCACCTGTAATTATATTGGCAGTGATGAGCTGCAGCTGAATTGCACAAGTGCATTAGGACTTTTCTGTGCTATTGGCTCTGGCTTGGCTGTAGTGACTCTCGAGGTGATAGGCAATGGTTTACAACACGTTTCTCCTTCTACCGTCCATCCTAAAATAAACCGAGAGTCTCCACAGATGTGCAGGGGTACTTTTGTTGTAGATCAATGATCCATTTTTACAAACGGATATGTACAGAGCATAACAGCCCTTTTGTGGATGCCACCAGATTACATATGGAGGGATGGAGTGAGGATTGCTTCTTCCACTGACATTTGCAAAATCTTAGATTCGAGGATCCACGATTAAAAATATTACCCTGTCGGATTATAAGACGCTGTGCTCTGCAAATGATTTTCTCACTTCTTCTGTTCCTTTCTTCAGGAATGGTCATGGTCATATCTGCTCACTTGGTCTATCTAAGAGGTGCTTTGGGGAGAGTTGGACTCTCTCTGAGGTTAATAATTGTACAGGTGACAGAAGCTAGTACAAGGACCAGTTTGTCCCTAGTGAGAATCCTTTCTCAGCAATTGATGAATATGTCCCTACTTCCCTAGCGCATCGTAACAGAATTCTATGCTCAATGTCAATTCAGTGGGAAAACCGATTTCTAAACAGCATCTGCAAAATGATATTTATAAAATCAAAAGGAATTGATCTCCTTGACTCATGCTAAACTCTATTTCCCTTTCTTTAGTTGAAAATTCCTGCAACAGAGTCAGAATGATGTGATAAGTAGATTTATAAAAATTTTCCCAGAATTTAAGTATTCTGTTTTGTTTGTTTGTTTGTTTTTTTCTTAAACATCTTAATGTCTATATGACTTCCCTAGAGTTTAGGAACAGAGATAAATGTTAGCTAGCTGTATCCAGGGCAGGAAAAATAAAAATCTTCATGTATTTTACACTGATTCTCTTTGACTTACATTTTCTGATTCATTCTGGTGGACAAATATGTTGCCTTGTCTTTTCTTCCTTCTTAAGGTAGGCACATGTCTTATCTGCATCTATGCCTAGGTTTCCTCCAGCTTCCTTTACCCTGCTTCTCACTTCCTTGTGCCCACCATCATCCTTTCTGAGTTTCACTCTTTCCCTCTTTTGTGGTCTGTAGCTAAATTCACCAGTGGCATACAGGCTAGTGAGATGCTAGGGAGGGCACTTGGACATTCTCGGATGGCGTACAAGTATGGCTGCGGCAGCTACAGACACAATATTTTAGACCCTAAATCAACACACAGGTATGGCTGGTTGGGTGGACTAGAAGGACAATGAAATAGTGTCATTGCAACATACACTGCTTTGTTGTATGATTAAATAACATTTGTGTACTTGCATACACATATTTAATTTCTTATATCATAACTGTGCAAAAGTAGTTGCAATTAGCTTTGTTTTACATCCAAGGAAATGGAAGTTGAGAAATGTAACTTCCCCCATGTCCCAAATCTCATGGCCTTGGAAGTTGCTTTAGAGTTTTAATACTGTCCTGTGCCCTTTTCATTTCAACAGGTCTTAGATGAACTTTAGAGCACGTCACTACTGTTTGGTTTTGAGGTTTTAGAGAGTCTCTGCTGTAACAAGAATGGATGTTGCCTACATCTTAGTCCATGGAGCAGGACTATGACCCCTAGCAGTATGAACCCTTTTGAAATAAATCCTAAATAAATCCCTTTCCAATCATGGTTTACTTCTTATATGCAGAAAATATGTCGAAGAGCATGCATTATCCCGTCTCTAGAGCGTAGGCCACTATCAAAATAACACTAATGATACATTTAATAATGGTGATGGTCATACTTTCTCAAGTTTCTCACAAGCTAGGTACTATGGAGTTTCAAAACATTGTTTCAACTAATATTCAAAGCAACGGCTTTTTTTTCGACAATTTAGAGAGTGAGGAAACTAACACTTCAGGAAGATAAGTGATTCACTTCATATTTCTCATTTGGTAAGTTATCAGACTCGGAATATCAGTAGTTTTCTCTGGCTATGGAGAAACTGTTCTCTATTCTTCTGTATGCACATATTCTGGCTTTTGGACAAAATAGAGAAAGTGCTCAGGGGTTAGTGTCATCAAATGCATACTTTTTGTGCTTCCTTCCTGTCATTCTATTTCTGTTGGGTTCTGTTCACATCCGGGACATGCTGGAATAATAAAGAGGGAGCAAGTAAACGTCTAAGAACACTACAATTAAGAGTATTGAAATTAAGTGTTTGGTCAGCCTCTACCATCTGGTTGGAGCAGCCACCCAACTGCTGCTACTTTCTGTACCAATGGGCTCCATTTGTTTGGCAGATGGCAAGGATTCAGAACAGACTTGATTCTAAAACTTTCTTCATTTGATAAGGCCTTTAATATGGGCTGGATGCTGCTATTGCTTTTTGTAGTTCAGGGGTTACAATTGGGTTTAGCCCTTGAAGGACTAAAGGAAGGAAAATGTGGTAATGGGGTTCAGTGGGTATGAAGGAGAGTGTGCAGCCTTCTCATTGATGGGATATTGTGTCCTTTAACTTATGCTCATTATTCCTTCATTACCCCTAAAGGAAAAACAATCCAGAGACGTTCTTAATACTCTTCCATTCACCAAAGCTCACAGTTCTTGAAGATTCAAAGAACTCTAAGCATTATTTTTGAAGTCATCATGATCGTAGGTTCATATTTTTAAATTCTTACTAGACATCATTTCTCAAACCAACATTTAAGCACACATCATGCAGCTTGAACAAAGCCTAACTTTTTCTAAATCATTACTGTGTCACTGTCTCCAAAAGGAATAATCTGTTGAATGGTCTCTTAAAAATACTAATTTAGTAAAAATTCAGGGAAATGAGTACTGATTCTCATCTAGATCTCCTCCCCAATACTTGTAACCAGTTAAGAAACTGACAGAATATTTATAATAGCATTAGAATCTGAATACGGGCCTGGCGGTGGTGGTGCACGCCTTTAATCCCAGCACTTTGGAGGTAGAGGGAGGTAGATTTCTGGTTTCAAGGCTAGCCTGGTCTACAGAGTGAGTTCCAGGACAGCCAGAGCTACACAGAGAAACCCTGTCTGGAAAAACAAAATCAAAAACAAACAAACAAAGAATCTGAATACAGAAAGAGGAAGGATATTCTGTAATAATTTATCCTTTAAATACAGATAACACTTTTTATGACATGAAAAAGGTTGTCTATATTATTATATTTCATTTAAATTACATTTCCAGGTGTAATTCTGGCTTGATTCAGTAGAAATGACTCACACATGCAAATGGCAGTTAATTGTGAACTTAGTAAAAAGCAACTCAAATGCATGTCAGTGATGAAGAGCAGATGCCCTGTTTCTAAGAATTCAGTTGAACGTTCAGATAATCAGCCGAGGGTTCAACTCCAGTGATTGAGTTAGATTTCCCCTGCTTTAATGTGTGTGTGTGTGTGTGTGTGTGTGTGTGTGTGTGTGTGTGTGTGTGTGACATTCTAAAGGTTATGAAGTCATTGAGGACTGCCCTTGGGTGGTATTATTTCCTTGAATCCAGGATCCAGACTCTTCTCAATGCTGCCTGAAACACAAATCATATTTTTTTTCCTCCTGAAGTCCTTCAGAAATTCCCAGAGTATGCCCAAGTATTACATGAATAATTCATTTTGTTCTGTACACATTACAGCACTTAACAAAGGCTGCGGCCAGAATCCCCTCCTTAGGGAAGCTAATTTGAGCATCATTACAGCTGTGATTCTACAATGTTGAGCAGTTTTATGACCCACCTGATGAAGTCCTCCCTTCTTGTTCAGACCTTTTAGAGAAATACTTCAAGTTAAAAATTTCACCGAGTATATTCATAGGCTTTCCAGTTTGTTCTACTCCCACACTTGAATAGAAGTCACTTTTGAATACAAACTTAATCCCTTCCTCACCAATATTTTTTACCATTAAAAAAAAATCAAATGACATAATCTTGATGCCATATAAATATTTTTCTCAAGTAACTCAATATTTCAATCTTATTCAACCAGGAAAAGCAGTTATGAGAAAGTATGTATAGATATCACTTAGAATTCTCTGTGTACCTTTTCTGCATTTTTATTTTTACTGTGAGCTTTTTATAGATTTCTTATAGTAACTCCCACAAACATTCACATGGCCATAACACCTCAGTGTTCTCTCATTTACAAAGTTGCCATGTGTGTCTGTGGAGAGTAGATAGGATTTTATGAGCCCTCAACTATTCTCTTTCCTAGATACGTCATTTTCTAATACAGCAACAGTATCTAATGGTTACAAATTCCCCTTATCTTTATTATGATTTGAAAACATTTAAAAATAATAATCTGCTATGTGTGAGGTGGTATCACATTGTAGTTTTAATTCATATTTTCTTATTGATATATAATGCTGAAATTTTTTTTATGTATCTGTTGGTGGTTTCTGTGTATTCTTTGGAGAACTGTCTATTCATTGTCCATGTTACAATGCTAAAATAAGATTATTATTGTTCCTGTTGAGTTGCAGGTGTTCCTTGTATATGTTGGCTCTTAACCCCTTATAGTTACCAATCTTGTTTCTGACAATTCATTCCGAGGTATTAAAATCCGAAGTTCTAATGGTTTTTTTTGCAGCATTATTTCAAATAGAAAAATTTTGGAAATAGACTGGTGACAATAAAAATATAGCTGGGAGGTGGTGGCGCACGCCTTTAGTCCCAGCACTTGGGAGGCAGAGGCAGGTGGATTTCTCAGTTTGAGGGCCAGCCTGGTCTACAGAGTGAGTTCCAGGACAGCCAGGGCTATACAGAGAAACCCTGTCTAGAAAAACCAAAAAGAAAAAAAAAAAAAAAAAAAAAAAAAAAAAACAACCCAAAAAAACCAACCAACCAACCAACCAAAACAAAAAACAGCAGATATACATAGTAGAATGTAATTCAGGTAATTCAGCTTTAAAAAGTATAAAGTCTTATTGATGAGGCTTTGTGGGTATATCTTCTGATATTACTAGGAGATAAACTTTGAAAACAAACTCCCTAATACTCTGACTCATACAATCTTTCTGCCTCCTCCTCCACAATGTTCCCCGAGCCTTATGTGCAGGAGTGGTTTGTAGATGTATCTATTGTGACTGGGCTTCACAACTCTGTATTTTAATTGGTTAGAGTTTTCTGTAGTAGTCTCCATCTGTTGCAAAGAGAAGTTTCCTTGACGATGGGTGAAGACTCCACTTATCTATTTGTTTGTATAAGGACAAATGTTTGTATATCATTGTTAGGGGTGATATCAAGTGAGTAAATTAGTGGTTGTATTGATTATACCAGTACTGATTAGTTTGCTCAGTTTACAGTACCAGGCATGGTCTCCTCTTGTTGAGCAGACCTTAAGTTTAATTAGATGCTGGTTACCAATAAGGCATGTGTGCCACTACTATACCTTTTTGGTTATCATGTCATGATGCTCAAACTTGAGCTGAACAAGGATGACACCAATGAACATGCTGAACTAGACAGAGATAAGCCGACAGGCCTTAACCCTACATAAAGAAATGCAGGCAACTAGGAAAGCTGGAAATGGGGGAGGTTGCCTTCCCCAGGGAAAAAACACACAATAACTGGTTGCACAGAATCAAACAGTCAACCCTGGAAACTTAATGAAGGTAGGATTATACAGACTTAGATTGTACTTAAGAATATATTTGTATACACATCTGTGCATCTAATAATAATTAATGAAAAAAGAGGGCATGAAATTGAAGGACAGTGGGAAAGGGTATATAGTAGGGCTTGAAAGGAGTAAAGAAAAGGGAGAAATATATTTAAATTATAATCTCAAAAATACCGAAAACTCCTATTATGTGAGAACATGGATGGATCTTGAAAAAATTATAATAAACCACAGGATATATGCTAGACTATTACATTTACATGATGAATCTAAATGTGTCCATCCCATGGAGCTGAGAATAAAATGGTGGTTTCTAGATATGTGAAAAATGTAAAGAAATAGTTATTAGCCAGGCAGTGGTGGCTCATGCCTTGAATCCCAGCACTTGGGAGGCAGAGGCAGGTGGATTTCTGAGTTCGAGGCCAGCCTGGTCTACAGAGTGAGTTCCAGGACAGCCAGGGCTACACAAAGAAACCCTGTCCCAAAAAAAACCAAAAAAAAAAAAAGAAAGAAAAAAAAAGAAAAAGAAGAAATAGTTATTATTTAATAGCCACACCCTTTTGCTAGATGCCCTAGCTCTACGGTTTTATTGTACAACACTGCAGTCAAAGGTAACAATGTTCTAGTGTTTACTTACATAAGAATTTGACTGGAGGGTAAATAAACAGTGAGTTAAAGGTGGTTATTAATGCCATGAAGAAAAGGAAAAAAAAATAATACACCTTAGGAGTGTATTCTTTAAAGACATAAAAGAAACTAGGAATACCTTAGGAGTGTATTCTTTAAAGACATAAAAGAAGTGGATTGTCCTCATTTTTCACAACATTCGGTCAACGTACATATGAAAATATCCATAGAGTTTCCCAACGGCCAGAGAAAGGCAATTGAAAACAAGCAATATATCATTTCATACTCATTAGTTTGTCTGAAATGAAGGAGAGCTATCAGCTCCACGACTGTCTGCAGAGTGGAGGAAAGACTGCTTTCATATATTCTGGATAGAAATATGAAGCAATATAAGCTCTTTGGAAAGCAATCTGGCAGTATCTTTCAAAATTAATTATATATGCACACAAGCAATATACTTACTAGATCCTATCTCATGGAAATAGAAGTACTATTGCCGAAGACATAAGTGAATGAACATTTGTTTTAGTGGTGTTCGTTGTAGCCAAAAAAAAAAAAATTCATTAGGAAGATATTCAAAGAATGCATTATAGTATATTCGCAAAATATATCACATTATAATGAAAATATTACGATTACACCAAATGAATTGGAAGAATTTCCAAAATTAATTGTCCGTTGAGATAAATGGGAAATAAAATATAAATAATATAATTTTTATTCAATTTGTATTCAGTGTTTTGTTCAATAGTCACAACCCCCCTGTATTCTATGTCATTGTATAATGTGTGCTATGCGTGTTTTATGTTCATGTATTAGTAAATACAAGTCTGCTTAAGATTATCAAGATATAGGTAATGACCCGACTGATTTTTAACATGAGTGTTAGGAGGGCAGAGGTCATGGATACATGTGGAGATTGCAGATATTTGGAGAAAACGAGAAGTGACAAAAGAAAAGAAAAAGGCAGGGAGAAAATTATCATATTTACTCATGTGCATATGTGGTCCCATACATATGCTATGCATATTACATATATACTTATATACCTATATCATGTGTATGTATGAGAAATACATGTCATTACATGCACAAGTGAGTATGTCCAAAGAAAGAGAAAATGGAAATGGAAATATTCCTGGGGCTCATATTGGTCATTACTCACTTATATAAACTGATTCCTCCCTCCCCCATTTTGACAGGGGTCAGAAGATGAGAAAGAGAAATTGCTTAGGCACAGGTATTGGGAGAAAATGAGAGCAGGTCTGTGGATGTGGAATGATGAGTTTGTGACTCCCAGAACGACTGTGCTTCTGGTGAGCAGACACCATTTCTCTGTGTTGACATTCAGCTGAGATTCGGTCCCTGTGGGAGCAGAGGTGAGCAAGCCAGGGCCACGCTGAACCGAAGAAATTCTGACTTCTACAGCTCATTATCCACATTTTGGAGAGTAGATCACACGTCTACGGATACAATGGTCTTTGGCATTTGTAGAGAATTAGGTCCTTTCATACAATCTGGGGCAGCTTTTTCATTTTTAATGAAGTATTCATTAAAACTCTTGACATTTCGGACAGTATAGATCTCTTCCTTATGTAAAGTTTTTCCACCTCTGGGGTGGAGGGAGCTGGGGAGGAGCAAGTGTCTAAGAGTCCGAGGAGAACCTTCACAGCAGGTTTTCTTCTCTGAAGACAGTGTGCAGCATGCGTAGTTGCTATGTATGAAAAGAAATGGGGAACTAATTTTCAGTAGCCTGTCTTACATAGTCAGAAAGCACTGTAGGTCTTACCCTATCCAATTTTGGGGGGGGCAAGATTAAAAATTAGTAGAACTATTCAGTGCAGTTAAGACTGTAGAAAAGTTTGTTACATTAATATTGTGCAGTTCTGTGGTATGCCAATGCAAATATTTTTATGAGATCTTTCTGAATTTCATGTTTTGTTAAAAGTCATCTCACATCCATCAATTCTTTCCAGATCCATACACACTTCCCTATTCACCTTTGTGTGTGTGTGTGTGTGTGTGTGTGTGTGTGTGTGTGCATTTTCTCCTCCATTAAAATTCTAACACAATTAGATCTGGCAGATCTTGAAAGGACAAATTTCAACTTCCTATAGAAACACACACACACACACACACACACACACACACACACAGTTATAGCTAAAACAATCTTGATAAATCAAAGTGCTGCTGGAGGTGTCATTATCCCTGATTTCAAGTTATACTACAGAACTATAGTAATAAAAACAACATATTGGCATAAAATCTACCATATTGGTCAATGGAATCAGGCTGAAGACTCAGACACTCAAACATAAATCCACATACCTATGGACAAACACGCATATACACACACACACAATTTTATTGTGCTGTACACTTATGTATAGATATGTATAGATAGATGAGTGTCCTTCTGGCATGTGGTTGACATATCAAGGCTACACACTTAGAGAGAAGTAACTGTCTCTCTTTCAGAAGCTATTAACTAGCATTAGCCTCTCGGCCAATGGACCGCTTTATGCCTCCTCTGCATGCTGGGGATTAGTGTGCCTTGAGCTTACACAAGTCCTTTGCTAGGCCAGTCATCATTGTAGCACATAGACTTCACAGTTCGATAGGACTAATGATTCCTTTTCTCTCCTGGCACTGTACATGACAACTAGACATTGCCAATAGCCTGTAAAGTTTAGAGAACTAAGGAAACTCATTGTCCAATAACTTCAAAAGAGCAAGTCTATTCTTAGCACATTTTTTTTAGCCTGTGATTTCTTGGAGATATATTTTCATCCTACTATAGGGTGAATACAATTTAACTTTTTGCCTTGTATGTGTGTGTGTGTGTGTGTGTGTGTGTGTGTGTGTGTGTGTGTGATTATCAACGTCCTATTCTGAAAATGCATTTCCTGTGACACTAAACTCAAGTGTACTCCGTAACTTATCCTTTATCAGATTCAGGTCTTACGCTGAGGTTCTTGATTCACTGGGAGTTGCTTCTTGTTTCTTCTACATATAGATAAAAATTTGACTAGTACTATTTGTTGAAGATGCTATCTTCTTTCCAGGAGGTATCATTGGCATTGGCCTCATTGTCTATTAGTAGGTGGATATAGGAATGTACAGTTTTATGTGTGTCCTTAATTCAGTCCCATTGATCAATGTATTTGTTTTATGCCAGTGCCATGCTGTTTGAATTGTTATTGTTTTATAATATTACTCAAAATTTGTTATGGTGGTACCTCTAGCAGGTTTGTCACCTTTTACGTTGCTTCAGGCTATTCTGGGTCTTCTGGGCTTCCATATTTTGATGAGAATCATGCCTAATGTGCAGGTTGTCTTTAGTAGGATGGTTATCTGCACGATATTAATCCCACCAATCTGTGAGTATGGGAGATCTTCTCAGCTTCTGGTATTATCTTTAGTTCCTATTTATAATGTCTTAAATTTTTTATTAATCTAGCCTTACATTTCCTTGATAATATTTACTCCAAAAAACTGAAGCCATTTTAAATGATATTCTTTCCAACACTTCTTTCTTGATATGTTTGTTGTTTGTATATAGGGATGCCACTCATTTTTGTGTAAATAACATGTATCTTGCTATATTGCTTAATATGTTTATCAGCACTAGGAGTTTCCTGGTAGATTCTTTAGAGATTTTTATTTATAAAACCGTGTAATGTACAGTAAGGAAACTTTGACTTCTTATGTTTTAAAAAATGCATTTTATTATAAATTTTATAATATATAATTTTATATATAATTAGGTCACATTAAGCATAGAAAATTCAGGTAGTAAGATGCCATTTCCAGTGAGGACTAGAGTTCCCACACACGTTGGCAGTACTTCATGTAACTCTGATACTATTTTAACATACTCTTTTTCATTTTCACCTAAATGAAAATTTTTCTAAGTTTTAACTTAAAATTTTCACTTTGTATATAGTAGACATGAAATAAACAGTTTGAAATTTAAAGACAGTGGGCATATTCATTTTGAAATAATGAATTTTCCCCATCAATCCCATGCTTCTCAGGTAACTGGAACTTGAAGATGGATTTTTATTTCAGACTTTCACTTGCCCTGCTCAGTCCTGCTCTAGAACTTTGTATGTAAATGTTTCCAGTGTTTTCAGCTGTGACCTCCGCAAAGGAAGAACTGCTCAGAGTACAGAGCAACATTCCTCTGATTGTTCTTGAAGACTTCAGCTCTGCCTTCTGATGATTTGTGATGATCTGAATGGCCTGTGATTGGTGGGTTTGTTGGGTCTGAGGTCATCATCTGTTATTTCTAAACTAGCTCATCCTGAGAACTTTCCTCTTCCAGACTTGAAAATGCAGAGGCTCTTTGATTTTTACTCTGTGGACTCTGTGTCTCTAGAAACGCCACACTGTTAACTCTGTGTTACAGCTACAGCAGAACTGTAACTCCAGTGTTACAATTCCTAGTTCTAGTTTTTCTTCTTTCCTTCTTTACTTACCGAGGAGCAGAGACACTCCTGTCATGCTGGCTGTCCTTGGAAGCACTCCTTTTGCAATGTTGTATAGGTGTGACCTTAAACGCATCTCTGGTCTGGAGAATGGGGAATATCATAACTCACAATTTTTAAGACTGTACAGTGTCGAATATGCACTAGGTAATAAAAAAAAATGTGTGACTGTCATAATTGATTCCTTTCTTTCCCTCTATGGTCTATCCTGTGTACTGACAAGCTGATTTTCTTAAAATGGATTTTTTTCTGGGTAGCATGGCTTTCTTGCCTTTTGTTTCCTATCAGCCTCCAACTCCTAATTACTAAATGAGATCTTCTCAGATTGGCATGTCAATGCCTATGTAATCAGATTTCTGGACCGTTTCCAGTTCTTGCCTGTTGTGCATATAACGACATGCTTCCCCCCTCCCCCCAAGAAACATAGTTTAAAGGTAAAATACAATACATACAGTATCTTGTAACATATGGGCATAGACCATAGGCTGAATCAGAGTGTTAGGAAAGTGGACATCAGAATTGTAGTTCCTTTATTGTGGCAGGCCCCACGAAGAGTCTTATGCATCTGAGATGGGGGATCACCCTGTGGGGCATTGCTGCAGAAGCCCATTACCACCTGGTATAGATAGAGATGTCTGTATCTTTCAATATCTTATGTGGGTGAGCTGAGGCAAACTGACCAGCCTACAGTGTAGATTTCAGAAGAGCCCAGTGAAATGTAACTTCCACGGTCCTTGATCTAACTTTCTGACATTCCATATCCTTTTAAATAATTCTGCTTTAGTAGTTCCTTTTGGTTGTTACTTATCTACGTGAACATATATGATTGATGAGTAATTGGAAACCTGCTTAAAGCCAGTCCATCTTTACTGAACAGGAACATTTCTATACTTCCATTTTTCTGTTGCTGTTTAATATTCTTGGGCTTTCTGATATTATTGAACATTGAATAACAATTACTAGGTTTAGATTATGATGATATTTTGAATATTGTCCATGGGATTTAAAAAATCTAAATTAAATGTCATTTAGACAAACAGGTCATTCACCCAACTGCAACCCTGGATTATTCTGTTCTTTGTATATCATTCATTCACTCACTCACTTTCTTCTGCCTTCAATGAGTGTCAATGATTCACAGGTAAAGGGTAGTTATTGTCTCTATGTTATTGCCAAATCTCCAAAGTAATCTGGTTGGCTCAGAGACAATTTTACTAAGACAAATTTGCAGTTGCTTTTCTAAGGTGTAACTTAGAAGCAGGTCTAGAGACACGTCTTACTCATTGTACTCTATGATTACGAAAGACTATCTGTTTGAGGCAACACTCCATAGTTTGTCATCTATAAGCAAATATGACAGTGATTATTTTCAGATAAACCAGACATTATAATGCCTCATACTTTAGAATCACTGACATTAAAAATGAAGCAGAAAATCTAAATCTTATTCCAGGGTTCTTTTGACTTTGGAGAGTGCCTGGTCAACTCTGTTGGCTAACTGCATCTTGAGAATTTTTCAACACAACTTTGATTTGTTAACACATAGCTTTTAATGTTACTACCATTCTCATCAGAATTAGAGAAATGCATTTCTGCTAATGGTAGCTATTTTTGTAGCATTAAGTAAAAGGAACAAAATTGAGCATGCATTTTGTCCACGTAGAAGAAAAGGCTGAAAGCTTTCAGCATATAAAAAAGATCTAACCTTTGTGATATAATTTTTAAAATCTCAGTAGGATATTTCTCATTTGATTTTTAAAAGACTCATGGAAACTTTGATAAGCCATAAGGGAAACTATATTGAGTTCATAAAAGAAATTATGTAAGGGAATTTTCAATATTTTGAAAATGTCTATTTTAATAAACAACCAAGGGTGAAAGAAAATCTGTGCTAGTTATAAACAACACCCCTCCCCAATCAATGCAAATATAATGATCTAGTTAAGAAATCTGAAGGCTGGCAATAAGAATGTGAAAGGAATTAAAAAGTCTAACAATGTATTGAAGGTGCAGTGCAAAAGCATAAGCTAGGGAGCTGGAGGAAGACAGGCCAGGGAGCTGGAGGAGCACAGAGCAGAGAACTGAAGGATCATTGAACTAGGAGTTGAGAAACTAATCCCTTCCCTTCTTGTCCATCTGACATTCACACCCTTTCTTTCCTGCTATTCTTCTTTTTCTTCCTCTCCCCATTTCCTCTTCTTACTTCTTTTTTTTTTCCTTTCCTAATTTTCTCCTTTTCTCTTGTCATCCCACATGCAGGCATTAGGTTTCGTCACAAATTTTTTTATTTTTAGTTTTGTGTGTGTGTATGTGTGTGTGTGCGTGTGTGTGACTGTATGTTTTTATGTGTCTGTGTTTGGATCTGTGCACATGAGAGCAGGTGCCTGTAGCAGACAAAGGAGTCTGATTTCCCGGAAGTGGATTTGCTGTGGGTTACAATGTGGGTGTTAGTCATGGAACTTGAGTCCTCTGAAAGAGCAGTAAGTTCTCTTAACTTCTGGGTGTCCCCTCCCTTACATTTCTTTCTTAGAGACTGCTAAACAAAATTCTAAGATAAAAGCATTTCTAAGAAAATCAATGCCTTCTCATTTTATTTGAATTATTTTTCTAATTAATTAATCTATTTTTTGTTAGACACTACTTTTAAATGCTGGCGATTAAATCAAATCCCTTGTGGAAACTTATGGGATTGGTGCTGTATGCTTTTAATGCCAGTGCTCAAGAAGCTGGGCTAGGAAGATGCAAAAGAATAGGCCATCCTGGCCTACATACTGAGTTCCAGGTCACCTTAGAATATATAGTACATGCTCATTTCAAAGCATCGAGACCAAAACAGAAATTGAAAAACAATATAACCCAACAAATTAATACAGACTATTAAACTGTCTGCACGTTGACATTTCATTGTAAGTTCCCTTGAGAATGGCAAACATCCATGGCTTAATAGTCTCCAACTTCTAATGGGGACCAGATCATCAGGCAAAATATTCCATGAGTAGCAGCTTAGCTTACATTCCTAATTGAATCAATGCCTAATTGAGGCTTTGTAGTGCTTTAAGAGGAGAATCACTTTCAGATGAACGGACACTTTCACCTAGGAGCAGAGACACCCTTCTCACTTACGTGCGTTTCATTAACTCCTAGGAGATAGATGCCATACACTTGTGACATTTACACTGCTCTTCCTTTGTGTTTTGAGCAGAATAATTTACAGCTGTGTATCAGAATGAGAGCATAAAGGCTTCAGAGGTTTGGATAACAGACCAAGAAATAAGCTGGCAAAGAAACGAAGAACAGCTAGTACTGAGAGCCTGAAAATAAAGTCCAAACTAGATAATTAACATCTCACTCAGTGACAACCTGGAAAAGGTTCTTGGTCTGGAGCCATACAGAAGTCTCCAGCCTTATAAGTAAGGGGGTGGGGGAAATGAAAACCAAAACCAGACTGAAAACCAACCAAGCAAGCCAAAACAAGCCAAAACAAAACAAAACAAAACAAAACAAAACACCGGCCCTTGTCACAGAGGAGGGTTTTACTTATTTGTGTGTTCAGTGAATGTGTAAAAATGAATGGGAGAGAGATCAAAGTAAAGATAACTGTACTCACTTCAGATAACAATTTCTGTCTAACATCAGTTTGATCATTTGCAAGCAAGGCATTACTAGAGAGGGTGTGGTGACACAGGCTTGTAATCCCAGCTACATGAATTCCTTGTAACTGTTGATTGACCATTCTTTATGGAGAGAAGCATTTGTGAATTACTGGATACTCAGTTGAAAGGCAAAACTTCCTGCCCAGACACCACTCTGTAGTGTAGTGCTGACTAACTTTCTTCAGACAGATAGATGTAACACTCTATCTATGGGTGAGCCATATTCCACAAGAAAATTCCTCATTGGAAAGTTATAGCTTCATTTTCTTCTGCAATCCACAGAGCAGATTTTAAGGAAATCAAAACAAATAATTAGGAATCCTAGAACTGTTTAATTGTTGTTCTCTTATTAGGTAGACCCTGTTTCTCTTTTCCACAGATAGCAAGTTTTTGTCAACTTGACATAAATCTATACATAATCTTGTATCCTTGTTAGGATACAGTTGCTGTTGCTGTAATCAAAAGTCATTTGAGGAGAAAAGAGTTTATTTGGCCCACACATTCTGAGTCACAATCCACTGAGTGAAGATAAGGCAAAATTTAAACCTAGCAGGAAACTGGAGACCGGGGCTTACACAGAGGCCAAGGAGCGGGTCTGCTTATTGGCTTGCTCGGCTTGCTTTCCTCATTGGGTTGTTGTAGTTTCCCATTGATTTTAAGCACAGGACATGGTAACATCAAGCCCTCAAGGATCTTCTGCATTCCGGACATGATCCTTCTTTACAACTCAGGACTACTAGCCTTGGGTGGTACCAGCAACAATGGACTAGACTCTCTCCTGCCAATCACTAATCAAGAAAATGCCCTACAAGCTTGCTTAGAGCTTGGTCTTAGGAAGGCATTTTCTCAATTGGAGTTTCCTTTTGCCAGAGGACTTTAGCTTTTGTCAAGTTGTCAGAAAACTAGCCAGCACACCTGGGAGAGGGGACCTTAATTGAGGAATTGCTGTTATTAGACAGGCCTGTGTGCGTATCTATGGGGCATTTTTTTTGATTGCTAATTGATGCAAGTGGTGCAGCCCAACGTGGGCCATGACATCCTTAGGCTGACAAGCCTTGGCTGCATAAGAAATGTGGAACGAGGATGTAAGCAGTGTTCCTCTGTGGTCTCTTATTTAGTCCCAGTTTCCAGGTTCCCACCCAGATCAATGGACTGTGACATGAAGTATAAGTAGTATAAAAACTTTCCTCTCGAAATTGTCTTCTATCAGTTGTTTTCTCATAACAATAGAAAGCAAATTGGGGAATCCCATGTATACCCTTGGGTCTTTTCCTGAACCTATTTACTCATAATTGAGTTAGGTCTCTTTCCATATCTTGTTATACTTTCGATTTTTCTCTTCTGCTGCTATGAAGAGTCATTTACTGAATCATTTATTCAACTTACATTAATAGAGTTCTTGGCTGCTCCTGAATCTTCATTGGGCACTTACTGGAAAGACACATCTTTATTCTCACAGTTTTTTGAACTGGTCTTGATAGTTATTCTAACAAATGAATTTGTTGATTCTTTGTCTATGATATCAGTCCCTAAAATTGTTCCCAGTGATATGTATTCTACTCTTAGCAGTTAACCACAGTCTACTGAGTAAATAGTGCTTGAGCACGTGACTTCAGCCATTTGTGACACAGCCTGTGAGCTTCTAGTAGGTTGAGATGACCCGTGACAGAAGCCTCATGACTGGCTTTCCTGTAAACTAAGGACAGCAATAACTGCACCAGTGGAAGCTCTGACAACCCTGCACTCCATAGCATATAAAGTTGCCAATAACGTATATCTGGAAAGGCCTGTGAAGTAGAAGTGAACTCCACATATTTTCTGGTTACTATTTGGTGTAACTGAACTCATCCTTCAAGCTTGAAAAAAAGGTTGATATGGCTATGTGACCCTGAAAGAATTGCTTAATCCCTTTAAACTTCAATGTCTTCATCTGCAAACTGAAGTGCCTACTTTCCATGATGATTGTGAGTGCCGAGGACATAAGTAATGATCCTAGTCTAGTCCCTTATACATGACAGAAGTCAATGAATGCTTATTGTACTTGAGAATAGAAATTTATATTTTCTTTGTTATCTTAATTGTCCAAAAGTTTCCTATAGCTTTCTTCATTAAAAGGCACCTATCTTACATATTTAGCTTTCCTCTATTGATCTAATTTTATCTTCTGTATTTTGAAGAGCAAGATACATTTTAAAATTTCAAAACTGAGCTAATGGTCCAGGAAGGGCAAGAACACTTCACTGTGTCTAGAGGTGAGGAGTCTGATTAAAAGAGAAAGGTCTACATTTATTTATTCCTTATTTACTTGAATTTGCAGTCACCCAAATTAATAGTCACCCGTTGCCTACGTAAATTTCTCACAGGAGTATCTTAATGACTGCTTTATGAGTCGTACAGACCTGGAATAAATCTTAAAATAGATACTGGTGATTTGAAATCTTTCCTTCCTATGTTAGATTAAACAGTGCATAACTAGTCACAGCAGTTCAGTAGCCCTGAATTTTTCTATAGCTCTGGGACACACAGGAATATAGAGAAACTGACGGTCACTAATGAATTCATAATAGCATCTGGCTATGGCTTATTTTACACACTGGACAGAAAAAGTGCAGAGAGCGTGCATCCGTGCTTGCTTTTAGTCCTATCGATGGGATGGGTCCCTTGTGTAGCAGAATTCTGGAAAAGTAGCTTTGACTGGAAGAAAGGAGATAAGCAATAGAACACAAGTGCTAGCAAAGACTCCTTAAAGGAAATATCAGGGGGACCTATTTCACCTCTCCAGGGAATAATCTCTGTCTTTTTTTGTTGTTGTTTGTTTGTTTATTTTGTTTTTGTTTTTGTTTTTGTTTTGGTTAAATTTCACTGAATCTGGGCTGCATATGATCTCGAATAATGAACCCCAAGCTAAACATCACCATGCATTTTCGGTGTCTGACTCAGAGGAAAGAACCTGTGACACAAGGTCATTTCTTATGAACTTAAATTTTTATTTATTGTTTTAGAAGATGCAGGAGTTAAGGCAAGTCATTGTAATTTTTTTTTTCCTATGAGAGGTTTATGAATCTTGTGCAAAATGATTTATACCTATTCCGCTTAATGGTTTGAACATGTATTCTCTCACCCTACCACTTTATGGAAGGAGATTAAAAACTTTGAAAAGGGAGGGGAATTTCCTCAACTTCTCTGTAGTTGCTTACTGTTATGTAACCCAGACTTTTGTGTGAACAGCCCTTTCATTTTAAGGTCAAATATGTTAGCAGAGGGTCATTATAAGTAAGACACCTCTCTCCCTAGTGGATGACTGGGATTCCTGGATAAGGAAGAAGCTCCATAAGACATACATAGGTGTTTGCTTATTTCTATCTCTAGGAGAGTGTTTTGAGTCTTTGGCACATTCTTCTTCAGGAATCTAAAGAGAAAAGAAATTTTCATCCTGTGTAATTTAGGCTATTCAACCTGAGCCAAGAACAAAGAAAACCATAGGTCACATAGTCCCAGTTCTTAGAGCTAAAACTGCTTTTCTTTCTTGTCTATTGATGCTACTTCTGCTCTCCAGCTATATGTTTCTAGACCAGGTATTTGGATGCTCTCATTCAGAACTAGAGGATTTTGTTTCTGCTTTCTCATTTTGTTGACATCAGGTGGTAAAGCCACACTCAATGTGTCCTGTGCTCGGTTCCCTGGTATCTGTCTGTTATGGAGCAATTGTTAGTTTTACTGTCCATGTTGTTATCTTCTGCCATTCAGAGCAGAGATCAAGCCTCTATGGAGAAGGTTCAAGGTCCCTGCTTTGACATGTCCCAAATAAGACTGTTCTTCAAATTAATTACAGACATTTTGAAAGCAGGGTATATCCGTCCTCTTACTCATCCAACCTCCTATGTGCTACCAATCCAGTTTTTCTTTCTGGCCCTCAAACCTTTTACTCCCATCCCACATGTTGCTGGAAATACCTCTAGGAATGGATCAGGGATTTTTTTTTTTTTTTGCATATATGATTTCTAAGCCTGTAGGTTTAGTTTGCCACATCATCCAAAGTTCTACTGATTTTCTTTCAGGTTAAACGAGTACCCATTTTGTCTTCCCAGATTTCACTATTCTGAACATTGTCACTGACATTCTTTTATTATTTGAACTTAGCATCGTGGATTATTTTTCCCGACGTTCTTATTCCTTTCTTATGCATTGTTTTCAAACTTGGACATACTTCACATTCCCATGGTTCCTGGGCCTAGAATGCCTTCATACAGAAAGCAGGCATGTATAGATAGCATTGCAGATGGATGACGCTGCGTTACTGTATAATTTGTTTCTTTATCTTTACACACAAAAAAATCTTGGTTAAAATATTGAAACACAGACACACATACACTTTCTGGTGATATGCTTATTAATCACAAAAATTAAATCTAAGGCCCTCTAAATATAGTCATCCCTATTGAATTTTAAACGTGGTTTGATTAATAAACATCTTACCGAGTCAAAGCAAAATTTCATAAATAGCACTTTATATTTTATATTCATATAGTGACATTTTATGAATTTTTATGTCATAAGTAGCCAGGGAGTTTAAGCTATGATAGAAGCTTGTGTGCCCCTAGACACACAAATATCTTTTTTGTTATATTTTGGAACAGTATAAAACAGAAAGTCTCACATGTTGTTGATTTGTTTTCCTAACTGAAGTTTTGGTGACATTGTTAATTTTTTCAGCTGCAAAGGCTATGCACTGAGGCATTTAGCTTTTGTCTCATGAAAAAAAATGTTCTATGGCCAAGCTTGAATATAGCGGGGGTATATTAAATAACTTGCTTTCCCCCATATTTAGATTTATGTTACCCTTGCTTTTACTACAGCAAAATTTTTTTTGTGTGTGTGAGCAAGTAATTTGGAAGAGCTGGCATCTCTTACTGAATTTCAGATTCCTTTCAACTGACTTCATATATATGTTCATCTAGAACTAAATAACCAGATATTTAGATCTTAAAGCTGCTCTTTATTGTTCCAAAATTAGAGGCAGTTTGGTTCTTTAAACTATAATTAATAATAATTTGAAGGAACTCTTAGGTGTTGAAAACTTATTGTAAAAATATCTGTTAAATGTAGTTCAAAATGACTATATTTGGGTTTAAATGAATATATGAGCATACACATTGCATTTTGGAAACTAGTTAAAAAGGTTTCCTTACTGTGATCAATAATGACAAAAACCCCTAAATTTACCAAGGCCTAAAGGGAGAGAAATAAAATTCCTGTCACTTGGTGATGACAAGCAACTAAACAAGCCACATTTCTGGCTTATTTTTGTATTCAGAAAAAATTATCTTCAGTTTCACAACCCAAAGGATATTAGTAAAAGTATTCCTTTGCGTTTTCTTCATGAGACCCATTTCTTTAATGGAAATCTTAGTGCGTTCTTTTTAATTTTCTTGATAACGGTCTGCCTTCATCACAGGAGCTAATGTGGTACGTGTCTGGTATGTTTTACACCTGCCCATAGCAGTGCCGCAGAAGTTAGGACAGAAAGAATTCCTCCGTTTTCAGTCATTTCAGAGACCTGTCAGTGGCCATAGAGTAAATATTATTATTTAAAAATCCTACTGTTTCTTTATTATTATGTTTTGAAAACATGTAATTTCATAGGATTTATAGTAGTGTTATAAATAAATATGGGCATGTTTATAACACTTTAGGGAGTGGGAAAGAGAGCAGCGTACTGGTTTTCATATACTCCATAGCTTACAATACTGTCTAGTTTTCTACAGAGGCCAAAGTGCCTAATTTGTCATCAAAGTGACCTTGAGCATTAGACATAATCTCTAGGACTGTGCTCCTCGTTGTACAAAGGAGTCATCCTATCTACCATAGGATGACTATGGTAAGTGGATGAAATGGGAGTATATGAGACACCTCCAACAGAGTACCTAACACTTTCTCCTGTAGACATTTCCCAGATCACCTCTAATGTCCCATTCTCCTCTCAATCAGTTTGTGTAATTATTGTGAGAAACAAATCTATTCGTACAGTAACAAGGAAATAAAACAGAGAAATAATTAAAGACTGTAATGGAAAAGAAAACTGGCAAGAAGTCCATACTTCCATACATACCGAATTTCTAACATGTGTAATTTTGTCACTAACAGCTTTCAGATCTTTGATCACAAGTTCATTCTGGGTCTCCATTTTATTAATCAGCCAAAGATTAGCTGAGTATTCATTGATTAAATACCAAATCAAGTTATAAAAAGAAGGCTCACTAACACTTTCATGAACTCTTAGTGGTCATTATGTATTTAAATATGTAATAGTGGAATATGTGGAAGATATGGGTGCACGGAATAGACTTTAGAAGATGATTAGGATTTTTCTTGCTCAAGAGATGACATTTTTAAAAAATATTTCATCTGAGTGAAGCAAAATGCTTTAATTTTCTACACAATGACATAATTGGCCATAACAATTTGTTATGAAGTGACAGTGCCTATTAATTTAATTACTTTACTTCTTTAGATGAGTTTTATTTGGGAGATTTAAATCAAAGCACAATGCATCTTTTGAGTAGCTTCAGTAGACACTGATCAGTTTTTATGTGGAGATCCTGAGTGGAACATAGATCTTTCAGATACTCTATCCTCTGGAAACAGGTGTCACGTGATTTGTTCATCAACAAATTTCTCTTTCTTCTTCTTCTTCTTCTTCTTCTCCTTCTTCTTCTTCTCCTCCTCCTCCTCCTCCTCCTCCTCCTCTTCCTCCTCCTCCTCCTCCTTCTTCTCCTCCTGCTGCTGCCACTGCCTCCTCCTCTCTTCCTCCATTTAAAAAAGGTTCTTATATTTTCCTTTTATTGAAAATTGATTCTTTTCTCACATGTATAAATTATGTTCTCCCTCCCTATACTCCTCCCACTTCCTCTTCTCTTCCCATCTCTTCCAGATCTATTACATTTTTGTCTTTCATTAGAAATGAGCAGTCTTCTAAGAGATAGCAATAAATTATAACATATAATAAGATAAAACAAAACTCATCCAGTTGGACAAGACAAACAGAAGGAAAAGAGATCAAGAAAAGGAACAGGAATCAGAGACCAACTCACTTGCACAATCAGGAGTACCATAAAAAACTAAGCTGGGAGCCATAATACATATTCAGAGGATCTAATGTAGCCCTGTGCAAGCACTATGAATGCTGCTTAAGTCTCTGAGTTCATATGCACATTCCTCATGTTGATTTAGAGGACCTTGTGTTTGGTTGTCTTCTAAGCCCTCTGGCTCTTGCATTCTTCGTGGTTCCTCTTTTGTGGGGTTCCCTGAGTTAAATGGAGAAATGCCTTTTAGGGCTGAAAATTCCAAGGTCTCCTACTCTCTGCATAATGTCTGTCTGTGGGTCTCTGTGTTTTGTTCCCATCCGGTGGAGAAGAAGCTTGTCTAATGAGATGGTAGCTAATGAAGGCACTGATCTGAATATGGCAGGATATCATTTGAACCCATTTTATCACTACATTTTCTAAATTGTTCTTTTTTGTTTGTTTGTTTTGCTTTGTTCTCTTGTAGTATTTGGTTTTACCCTAGGTCCTTGGTCTATCTAGCCTCAAGAACATGTAAAAGTGACATGTCAAATGTGATTAGTATTTTTCTAAGCAAAGTAATAGGGAACAATTTGATTTTTTTAAAAAAAGTTCTAAACAAGGGAACTTTGAGAATCACTCAGCACACAAATTATAATATAGCTTCTGGAACAGTTTAGATTGATTAGGGAGGACAGATCTATATTGGCATGAACTTTTCTAAGCTGTAGTGATTAGACCATTTTTTTTATTAGATATTTTTGTTATTTACATTTTAAATGTTAACCCCTTTCTTGGTTTCCCCTCCTAAAACCCCCTATCCCTTCCCCCTAACCCCGTTCATCAATCCACATGCTCCTGCGTCCCTGCCCTGGCATTCCCCTGGACGGGGGTATCAAGCTTTCATAGGACTAAGGGCTTCTCTTCCCATGGATGTCTGACAAGACCATCCTTTGCTAAATTTTTGACCTTTATTTTTATTTTGTAATTTGGATATTCTGCCTATATGTATCACCTGAATGCCTGGTGCTTGTGATCCCAGAGAAGGGTGTTAGATTCACTGGGAATGGCATTTCAAATAGCTGTGATCTACCTTTGGGTGCTGAGAATCAAATATATGTTCTCTGAAAGAGCAACCAGTTCTATTAACCATCAAGCCCTCTCATTAGCCCTTGTAATTAGTTTGATGAAAATAAAATAAAGGTTTAGAATGAATGAGTTTTATATATGTAGTTGAGCTTGGTTCACAAACCCAAATTCTTCTTTTCTTTTTTTTTAAACTATATTCAATACAATACATATTTTATACCATTCATAAAAATGATAGACATGTTATTGAGTGAACATAAATAGATAAAGTCTCTGTGTTTGTTTGTTTGTTTGTTTTGCTTTTAGTAGAGCTAAAATCTTTGCTCCTTACTATGGTACAAACCCAAAATAAGAACAATTTTTAGACGTTGGAGTTCATTGTAATAAGACTGTACTTCAATGTCCCTCACATCACCAAAGGATTTTACCTCCATAGTAACTAAGCTAAGAGTTGACAGTTCTGCTGCACAAAGGAATGAATTGTAGGCATTCATTGAATTGAATTGAATACAGATTTCCTGGTATGGTCAAAGCTATTTGACTTGAGTGATTGTCTTCATTCTCAGCCCAACAAAGAACAGGTTACATTCATTTAAGAAATGGTGTGTGTATTAAGATAGTCTATACATGAAGTCATTCATCAACTGTTTCAATGAACCATTGTTCATTGGAGGGTGGCACAGACATAGGTGAGGGTAAGATTCTTGTTCTTACCTGTGATGATTTTGAAAAGCATTCATCTCAGAAAGAGAGTAACTTATAAAGTCCTCTTCAAAGTTGATACAATAATTATAAATATCAAGCAAAGCATTTAGTTTCACTCTTTGTCGTTCTCTTTGAAGCCACCTCCCAAATTAATTGTCTATGTTTCTTTTGCCTATATGAATAATTTTGAAATATGTAAGCTGTTCTGAATATCATAGTGTAGTGTAAAAACATCAAATAAACAATCCTACTACTAGAGAGGCTGTGATAGGAGAAACATGATTTCAAGTCCATTATGTGGTACACAGCAAGACACTGTCACATACAAACAAGCAGAAAGTATATATGGATTGTACAATATTAGACCTATTTCTCCAATTACCAAATTAGAGAGACCACTGGATGACAGTCAACAAATTTCTAATCCCTCACATTTTTGAATTTCAATCAATTAAGATATGTTGGTAATATTAATTTTCATATTAAGAGATATTAATGAAAAGAGATTGATACTTCCTATTATTTTTGTTGGTAGAGGTGGAATTATGTTTGTGTGAGTTTGTTGAAAGATTACTTTTTTGCTTTTTCTAAGGTGTAGTTTCACTCCTTATATTGATTGATGTTTTCCATCTATTATCCTTTGTAGGGCTGGATTTGTGGAAAGATATTGTATAAATTTTGTTTTGTCATGGAATAACTTGTTTTCTCCATCTATGATAATTGAGAGTTTTGTTGGGTATAGTAGGCTGAACTGGCATTTGTGTTCTCTTAGGATTTGTATGATATCTGTCCAGTATTTTCTAGCTTTCATAGTCTCTGGTGAGAAGTCTGGTGTAATTCTGATAGTCCTGCCTTTATATGTTACTTGACCTTTTAACCTTACTGCTTTTAAAATTCTTTCTTTGGTTAGTGTCTTTGGTGTTTTGATTATTATGTGATAGGAGGAATTTCTCTTCTGGTCTAGCCTATTTGGAGTTCGTTCTATAGGCTTCTTGTTTGTTCATGGGCATCTCTTTCTTTAGGTTAGCGAAGTTTTCTTCTATAATTTGTTGAAGATATTTACTGGCCATTTAAGTTGGGAATCTTCACTCTCTTCTATACCTATTATCCTTAGGTTTAGTCTTCTCATTGTGTCCTGGATTTCCTGCATGTTTTAGGTTAGGAACTTTTTGCTTTTTGCATTTTCTTTGACTGTTGTGTCAATGTTTTCTATGGTATCTTCTGCTCCTGAGATTCTCTCTTTTTTTCTCTTGTATTCTGTTGATGATGCTTGCATCTATGACTCCTGATCTCTTTCCTATGTTTTTTAACTCCAGGGTTATCTCCCTTTGTGATTTCTTTATTGTTTCTAGTTCCATTTTAGGTCCTGGATGGTTTTTGTTCATTTCCTTCACCCGTTTGATTGTGTTTTCCTGTAATTCTTTAAGGGATTTTTGTGTTTCTTCTTTAAGGGCTTCTAACTGTTTACCTGTGTTCTTTTGTATTTCTTTAAGGGAGTTATTTATGCCCTTCTTAAAGTCCTGTATCATCATCATGAGAAGCAATTTTAGATCTGAACCTTGCTTTTCTGGTGTGATGGTATATCCAGGACTTGCTATGGTAGGAGAATTGGGTTCTGATGATACCAAGTAACCTTGGTTTCTGTTGCTCATATTCTTATGCTTGCCTCCCACCATCTGGTTATCTCTAGTGCCACCAGCCCTGGCTATATCTGACTGGAGCCTCTCCTTCCTGTGATCCTGGTTGTTTCAGAACTCCTCTGAGTCAAGCTATCTCTATGATCCTGTGATCGTGACATCCTGTGTGTTGGAGTTCCTGGGTGTCAAGCTGCCTGTGGGACCCTGAGGTCCTGGTGTGACCACGCTTATGGGATCCTTGGATCCTGTGATCCTGGGCATGTTAGAGTGCCTGGGAGTGTTGCTTCCTCTGGGTGTTGTGGGACTGATTGTGGAGTTTGCATCACAAAATGTCAGTAAAAATGGAGAGAAATACTGGGTTTGATAAAGAAATGAACAAAGTTGAAATTCAGCTCAGTTCTTTAGTTTAATCAGTCATTACAATAATCCTGCCAAGACACTTGAAACTCTGTTTCTTTACCCAATGCTTTGGGTCCACAAGAACCTTAGGACAAATGCTCATACAGGCAATCGATTTAATTAGTCCATTCTAAGACCAGTCAACTTCAAAGGAAAATCATCTGGAGAAGAGTATTAATCACAGTAGGATATAACTAGACTAAGGAACCATAATCTAAAACCTGCAGGAACCATTACATAGGACATGCTAAGAGCATGCCATATTTCCCTAGTTTTTCCAGCTATACAATTGAAAGTGATCCTCAGATTCTAATTGAAGCCATCCTCATCCCTGTAACATAGTCACACATTTCTATTCAGATTGAACTTAGGACCTAAAATAGATCAAAGCTTTTTGTACAGATATACAACATGGCACTTCGTCATGCTTGACTCAGTGCCTTCCCAAGTCATAGAGACTTAAAAATTATTGTCCTCATTGCCAAATTCCACAGAAATAAAAGGTTTATAATAATAATGCCATTGAAGACTTATACATGGAGTATGTTAGATTTCGGTCTAGGGATTCTCTACTAATATGTCTTTCACGTTCTCTCTGAGCTCAGTCCTTTAAACAGTCACTATGACTAAGTATTCTGTGCCCTGCTGTGCGATACATTCTCAAGTTTAGTGTTTGTCTCTGATCCTTGCTTTTGAAGGGTTGAACCCTGCTGTACCAGGCTAGATATTTGGGAATGCTAGTCAGTTTGGTTCTATTTTGATACCACAGAGAATGAAAAGGAAATCATAGTTTCCTATGTTCCTAGAAATGATTTTGATGAATCTAGTGAGGGGACAGGTTTTTCATGTTTATTTTGTTTTGTTTATTGTGAAATATGATTGTATGGGCCAGGACATGGTGATACCTGTCTTAGAAGATGATTTATCCACTTGAGAGAATGGAAAATCAGTAATTTTTTCCTTGATTAGGCCTGGCACAATCCTAGGAAACAAGTCTGTTTGGCCTTATTTGGTGAATAGAGCAAAGCGACTCTTCATAGGGAAGTTTAGCTACTTATCTTTTAACCAAAGAAAGGGGTATGCAAAGAGAGGTTTTCTACTCTTCAGATAGAGAACACATTTAGAGATAAGGCTGAGTGGAAGACAGTTTTAAACAAGGAAGCTAGGTTGGCTGAAATTCTAAAGTCTGCTGATGGCAACAAATGGACAGTCTTGGCTTTAGCTACGGAGGAGATCGGAAACTTGGGTTTTTGCTCAGTTTGCTGACAAATCTCTTGAAAGCCATGCCAGAAATGTGTTTTGTGTATGCCAACAATATAGCTTCATTTACAAAACTAGATGATGGGCAAATTTGGTCTCACTGTGGTGCTTTTTACTTTTTGCTAGATTTTCTCCAGATACGTGAATCAGCATGTTTGCTTGCTGGGCCTCTGGTTATCTAGACAGGCTTTCAGCAATAGAGAGACAAGATAATTACGGTGTCTCACAACAGCAAAGGAAACCGGAGACACAGTTCTTGTGTTGTTCCTTCTCTATTTAAAATGTTCCCTATAGAATTGGACATGAATGGCTTTGATTTGATTGTTCTCTCTGTTTGCTTTCTTTGATTGCATTTTCACCACACCTCTTGAGGTAATAGAATATATCCCAGAACATCACCTTGAGATTCACTCCTTCTTATTTGTAAGTATCCAGAGTGTGAAAAAGGGTCTTCAAGGAAAGGTACTCAGGTTAAGAGAAACATGCAGTTTAGGAACAAGGGGCACTAAAAGCATTCTATGTGCAGGTAAAAGAGTGAATAGCTGCATATCTCTTTTCTTATCAAGAATCAAATGGCTCACTTATGAGGGAATCTAAAGGAAAATGCCACCAAATATGTACTACAAGCTAAATCAGTTAACTCCATTTATAATACTGAAATACTGTTGCATAGAAAAATGTTATAAGATAACTTACAGAAAAAGCAGAATACATTAAACATCAAAATATGAATTATGTGGTGATATTATGAGCATTCCTCAAGGCAAAGAAATAGATATGTGTTTTTGAATTTTAATCATGGAGTTCAGTCAGGAATTCCATGCTCTGAGGTGACAGATAAGTTAAAGTAGTGCAAGTTTTAGAAGAAAGGAAAACATTATTAAAATTGTTTTAAATGGTATTATTATTATATATCAACAATAACTGTTACTATTCATTTTCTATTATCATTTATAATATAAATATTTATATTATATCTAAACATATATTATATATAGGTATAGTAGGTTAGATCTTTGAATATGTACATATATACAAATAATTTCCAACTGAAGTCAAGTAATTGCTTTCAACTCTTTTTCTTGTTTACTTACTCCTGAAATACAATTCCACTCGAAACATTTGTACTATTGTAATCATTAGCTGTACCTCATCTTAAGGTATATTCATTCTTAGATTATTTTCTATCTTCTTAAGGAAAAGTGTTTCCATATGCTGAGGTAAAATCTTGAAGATATACTTGCATTTATCATTACTTTGATAATTTTAGAAATATATTACATTCATATTAATATAGTGAGACATTCAAATATTTCATCTCTAAGTGGTTTGATAAATATATAAAGGATTTTGAATCAAGACAGAAAACATTCTTTTTTGTAACATCTTTTGGTGACTATTGGAGTATAATTTTCTTTGAAGTGCCATAATGATGCAGATTCACAAAAATACCTTTAATTTAGATACAAAGTTCATATTCATTACATTTTGTTAAAAAATAATATTTATTCATTAGGTATAATTTACAATATGGTGTAGTTGTCCTTTGCATTTATTTAATATCTGCACTTTATTAGAATAAAAGACCAGGTGTTTACTTTCCCCGCAGGGTGCATGCTACTAAAAGCTTTTCCATTAAGGTCTTTCGATCTACTCAGTTCTCTGTTTCTCTATTGAACTATGGTCATTAGTCTGTGCCTTAATGGAAAGTTCCTGTTTACTTACCATATCACCTTGTTTTTTTGGGTTCTGCCATCTCTGACTTGCAGGCCCACAAAGCTGCTCTCCTCCATGTATCCTTGCTTTACTACTTGATTGTCTCATTAAATTGGGGACAAGCTCATCATTAAGTTGAACTTTTTCTTGGATGTTTTTCTGTGTTTTCTCTTAAAATTACATTTATCTATTTACTTTTGGTGTGCAGGCACACATGCATATTCTGTTTATCTGATCAGAGGACTACTCACAGGATCTGGACCTCTCTTTCTACCATGTGGACCCTTGTATTAAAGTCAAAATTTTAGACTTTGTGGCAAGTTCCTTTACCCATTGCACCACTTTGATAACACATGTTCTGCCTTCTTATTTAACCCCAAAATACGATGTGGTCCCATTATGTTTTTCGCCCAAAGGCTCATTTGAATCATTTGGTCTCAGCCCCCTCTGAACTTTCCATCATCACTGTACTCTTCTCAGTTGCTCATATTCCATGTCTAAGACATCTAACTCCAGTTTCTATGAACACTGCGTCTTACTCTCATAAAGAACTCATTTATTTCTTCCCCCTCGAGCCTTTCTGTCCTTCTCATATGCCCTCTACATCTTATTCCTTCTGGTTTATCTGCTTAAATGCTCAGCTTGTACCCTAGGGAGAGTCACTTCAAACCACATGCATCCACTTTAGAATCTATTATCCCTTTGATCCTTTAGCAGTTTCTTTCATCTTTCCATGGCCCAGTGTATTCTCCCGTGCCATTTTCTTTTGCAGAAGGCCAACAAATTTTATTGACATGGATTATAGCCCCAAATTAGTGCTGCCTGGCTAACACCAGTGGGAATTCTTACAACTTTAACAGGAATTGGACCATAGCCATATTCCTGTCGTCCACGCACTTAGTATCTGTCCAAACAGTCCCTCCAATTTCCGGGACTGGTGAGATGTTTGCTCTCACCAACACACTTGGAAATTGTTTCTATATGACTCTGTTGAATGTGGTCCATGTACTGGGTTTGTTTATATTAGTGGGCATTAAGGCCTAGTAAGAAGATGTGTGTGAGGATGCAGTGTTATAGTAGCACTGTATACGTAGTGTTATTATCATCTCATAGGCTCATCTTACTCCCAGCTATTTATAAATGTTATTCATTCTGGTATCTGTGTATATTGCTAGTATTGCCAAAACGTCAAGAGAGAGCCTAAATACAATTTTCTTTTTCTGTATCTCTGCGAACTTACCACTAACACATTCTTACTGGTTTTGAACAGTTGACATATCTATCTTAAATAATCCTGCTGTAAAATTCCTCGCTCCTTGAAACTAGTGGTACATAGTTCAGTGCTCTGCTGAAGCTAGCTGAATAAACTTTTTGCTGAACCAAATTAAATGGAAGGATACATTTTGTAAATTTAAAAATGTGTTATCAAATGTGTGACTGAGTGCGGATTATAGGACTTTGAGGATTCTCCATCTTCATTTATACAGTTCCTAGTTATGCTTGAATACAAAGAACAAATTTAATACCTAAAATGAACCATACAGTGTTTTTGGTTTTAACAAGGTTTCTGAATTCTATTCTCCAGTGGTAATACCCCTCTTATATATAATATTAATCTTATGGTCTTAGTAGCATAAATTAGTCACCTTCTAATAGAGCTAGGTCATGTCAGGTCCTCAGACTCATGCTTACAAGTCAGATTTCTGAACAAGCCCTGAGAAAGGAAAGCAGATTGATAGATTACTTTTATCATCTTCTTTCTGGAAATAATAACTTCCCTCAAATGAACCATATAGTTTCAAAATTGCCCTTAGAAATTCTGGACCTTGAAGGACAACTGGATTACATGTCAAAACAATTTTACAAACAGTCTGTACATATGGTTTTATTAGTATATTTGGGAAAAAATTTATGGAAACCCCTACTTTGTTTTAGCAGAGTCCCTTCGGTCACCTTTTCTCTTTGCTTTTGACTCTCACACACTAACTGTAGAAAGGACTTTATGCAGGCACTATGGATACATGGTGCGGTACTTCAGCTTTTGTCTTGCCAATATATCCTTCAAGAAGATCAGATTTCAAAGTCATTGCTTTCCTACCACAGTAGAAGTGTATTGGAAGAATCGGAATCTGGGTGACCTGGAAGGAATTGTTTTTGAAAGACCTCTGAAGTTTGTAAACTTCTCCTCAAAATGAGGGCTTCCTTTACATAAGTTTTCAAGAAGAAATTTACATTATACATTTGAATATTCCCAGATATTTTACTTAATAAGACATAGTATTTTTGACAGACTATTTTCTTTTCTTTTCTTTCTTTCTTTCTCTCTTTCTTTCTTTTTCTTTTCTCTTCTTTTCTTTTTCTTTTTTTGTTTTTTTTGTTTCTCTGCGTAGCCCTGGCTGTCCTGGAACTCACTCTGTAGACAAGGCTGGCCTCAAACTCAGAATATGCCTGCCTCTGCCTCCCAAGTGCTGGGATTAAAGGTGTGTGCCACCACCGCCTATTTTCTTTTTCAATATATTTTTCAAAATAAAAGTTTAATAGGGAACTCTATATTTTCTTTCTTGATATTCTTAGAATATCTGGTTCTTAGGGATTTTACTATAAATTATTTAAGTAGATAATTTGGAAGCTTGCTCATTTAGGCCAGTGATTGATTACACAATATGCAAAAACTCTTTGAGGCACATATGAGAAATATGAGTTGGTCTGATGGCTGTGATTGTGTAGAAACATGAGCAAGAACTGAACATTCGTGTTGTTCAATTGTAACATCTTTCAAAACCTCCCACATTTATCTTTTCTTCCAGTGCCACCATGGACACCTCTCTTGGATAGCATTAGTTACTTTTGGATCCTACTCCTTTGGGAGGAAATTATGTTGTTGAAAAATTCCTTTTTAATCCCTGAGTTGATATTTTGTCTACATAGTACTTAAAGCCAATTACATTTGGAGCTCCTGAAGACATTACTCAGTACTGACCAATCTTTCAGGCTTCTCCTCAGAGGTCCACAGAAACATAAGGGGTAAACTGTGGCCATGAGGTTAAAGAGCAGTGGAGAACTATACTTACAAAAACTTCATGCTAATGACTAAATTGTATCCATTCCTGTAAAGTTTCATTTTCTAGGTATTGAAAGTCTTAGCTATATATGGTCTTTAAACCTGATTATTCTCTCTCCTTTCTTTTTCTGTCCCCCTTTCTTTCCTGACATGCTCTCCATACATAGAGCATCACGTCATGCACAAACAAATCCTTAAAGCAAGCACTTACTTAATTTCTTGAATAAATTACCCAAAATTATTTGTGGTGATGGCAGCTGTATATATTTATATTTTACACACATACACACACATGTGTGTGTGATAGCGAGAGAGAGAGAAAGAGAGAACAAGAGAGAGAGAGA
>NW_022196909.1:21594934-21636188 GCF_008632895.1 Mastomys coucha
AGAGAGAGAGAGAGAGAGAGAGAGAGAGAAAGAGAGTTGGAAATGGAGACAGAGACAGATAGACTTGGCAAGCAAAATCTATCTGAATAAACCTAAAGCTGCTATGCTGCATACATTAGACTTTCAATATAGTTTTTAGTGTTAGATGCAAAGAATTTTTAATACAGAAAAAATCCTATTATATGAAATTTTGCTCTCTTTGGATTTCTAAGGTGCTCATAAAAGCCTGTTAAGAACACTAGGTCTGACCAAAGAGAAGTTTTTAGGTTGATGTCAGAGCTGCTACCTCATATCAGTGTCTGGAAACTTTACTGTAAATGGAAGTTTGAGGAAATGACTTCGTTTAATTTCCCCCTCTTCCTTTTCCCCACTTTTGAGACAGGGTGTTGTGATATAGTGCCCTTGATGATCTGAGTTATGTTATGTAACCAGACAGGGCTTGAACATGTGTGGCTCTTGTGCCTTTCCTTGATTTTTAAAATTTATCAGCCAATCAAATAACTAGGGGAAATTCCCCTACATACATTGACTTAGCATCCAGTCAAATGTTTATTTTCCTATTTGAAGATGGTAAGTTAGAACACTTGTTCCCCTTTTCTAGACAACTCTTCAACATTTATTTTCACTTACAATAATTATAAAATGCCTTTTATTGTATTCAAATGAATAAATACCATAAAATATGTTTCAAATATAGAAATGTATAAATATAGTTATTGCTTTTATTTATTGTCAAATCCTGGGCATTTGTGTGTCAAGTGTTTTAAAAGCTTTATAAGTCATCACTTCTAAAATTACTCTTTCATGGAGGTGTGACTTCAGTAACACAAATGCTAATACAGAAAGTTAATAATCAAATCAAATAACTTTAATAAAATAAGTAAACACATTTATTGCTTTGTAATTTAAATCAGCATAGAACATAACTTACCTTTCTAAATGCCTGAGCATTTAACACCTTAACACTTACTACGCTAATAAGCAGATAGGATAACTTTTTCTATGCAACAATTGACTGAGGTACCTGTAACACAAGCAAAAATGATTAAACGTGTCAAGGTTTGAATATGAAAAATATACAGAAGATCCATGTCTTGTGTTATCTGGGGAGGTAGAAACTTTAAATGGTGGTCTCACTGGAGAAAGTAGACTCCTGGCAATGTTCTTTTTATAGCTGATCCCCAGACTTTTTCTCTTTCTTGTTCTTGGCTATCATGAGGCAGTCAGCTTCTATTTTGTGTTCTTGACATAATGATTGCCTACTCAATGGGAGGCCTGTAATCTGTGGACTCAGAGACTAAAACCTCCAATGACAGGAGCCAAAGCAAATAACTCCTCCCTACAAATTGTTTGTGTCATAACAATAAAATATCTGAACGACTACATAAATGGATGTCAGAGAATTGGTCTTATTGTTGTCCGTGACCATGCTAATGTAGTTCTTAAGCCTTTAGAACTGTTTCTTGAGATGAATTTGGAAAAGAAAATGCTTGGAGAAGCATAAATGTCATAAGCACAGCTCAATGGCTACTTCTGGTGGGATCTCAGGATGAAGATGGAAGTTGAATGGAATATTAGGTTGCTCGTTGAATTTCTGATGGAAATGAGAAATCTATTGGCAACTTAGCCACAGGATATTTTTGTTATATGCTGACAAGGAATTTGCTATGTTCAATCCATTTCCTGATGATTCAAGGGAGGCTCAGTTTAATTTTGGTGGACAAATTAACCTGGTGGAAAGAAATTTTGATGGCAGTTTAGGATTCAGACTAAAGTGGCATGGCTGTAATTGATTGATTTTAGCAAGAATTGTAGTGATAATTGGATACAAAAAGTAGAATAGCCCATAAAAAGCTTGTAGCTAAGGCAAAAAAGTAAGTTGAATTAAGAAAAGCATGATTACTGAAGTGATTAAACTTTTAAAAACATGCCAAGGACCTTTAATTGAAACAGCAGGAAGCACACTTTTAGAGCACCCCAGGAATTGATCAGACTACACCAATCAAAACAGCAGGAGTATGAAAGACTAAGATCACTTAAAAGATTTTCCTTTAAGAGTAGAACATGCATCCGTGGCACCCTGATAACACAGATATGCCTAAAAGTTGTTTCTGTGGATCTCTTTCTCAGCGACCTAGGGACTTTTTGGCCAAAGAGCCTATGTTCTTATGCGGCTTAGCTACTGATTGACCTGCTAACAAACCTTAATATAATCCAGGTATTGCTGGAAATAAAGGCATCCATAAAACAGAGAGTTATGGGGTCCCTGGTGCTTCCAATGATATTTCAAAGAAAAGTTTAAAAGGTCAGGCAATACGTGAGAGTTCTTGTAGGCAGCCACTGAGGATGAGATACATGAAACTTTTAGGGTGAATACTCAGCTGCAGGAACCTGTAGGAGTTACAAATGCATGGAATTAGGACTATCTGTACTGGAAGTAAGTAGACATCCACTACAAGGACTTGTAGGCTCCAGCTCGTAAGACTGGAGGGTTGGGACTCCTGACCTTTAGAGTTCACATTATAACACCATTTCTCCTAAATACTAGGGATGGAGGTACAGGATCTAGTGCTTCCCCTGTCTGGTTTTAGCCTTGCTTTCTAATTGTTTATATTTTCCCTTTGGAATGGGAGTTCTCTGTGACATGGTATGTTAAAAGTAAGTCATTTTCATTGTAACCACATGGTTTTCCTTGGATTTCGGAAGAGACTTTAACTTCCACTGTTGAAAAGTAATGGTATTTTTAAGAGTTTAGAAATTTTTAGAAATGAGCTAATTTAATTTTGAATCGTAAGATGGACATAAGCCTGTGAAATGCCATGATTTGAATCTAAAATGTCCTCTCCATGCTCATGTTTTTAAGGTTTGGTTCCTAATTGGTGGTACTATTTAGGAAGGTGGTACAAGTTTAGAGGTGTGTGGTCATGCTGAAAGGTTGTGTACTGTGGCTGGACCTTTGGCTGCTTTGTGGGTTCTTTTTTCTTTCACCCTTCTCCACCCCTCTCCTTCCACCATATCAATCCCCTAGGAGAGAAAACAGAATAGGAAGGAAAGGGGGCATTGTTATCATTAGATTACTTCCTGTTGTTTAGGGGCATCGAGTTCCTTGGGGCGAGTTTGATCTTCGCTGTCCCAATATCTAATTTCTTCTTTTGTCTTCTCACACATAACTTTACAAACCACGACATACCACAAACATAGTTGGTATCCAACTACCGACTGGACAACTAGCCATAGTAGCCCTGTCTCTTAGGACTCTAGCATTTATGTATTCCCTGGAGTCTCCAGAATTCCAAAAGCTACACACTTGCTGAAACTATCTGCAGATTTCAAAATCATGCCCCTCCTAGAGCCTGAGGTAAATCATTATCAGCTGCTGTGGACAATCTGATGCAGCCTCATATCCCATTCCTGGGTTTAAAATGAAAACATACTATTCCATAATTTTCCTGTGCTTTGTAAAGAAAGCAAAATTCTCACTAAACTTGTTCATGGTTCTTCTACTAACACCCTGCTGTCTGTTTCTTGTGAAGGGAGCTGTTCTGCTCTCACATGCCCACCATCCTAGAGCAATCCATTAAGCCAAGAGTAATATAAATCTTCCATCTGTTAAGCCATTTATATTGAGCAATTGTCTAGTAAGAAAGCAAGAGAAATGTTGTGGGAAATATTAAAAAAATAACCCGCCAACTCTCAGTGGGGCTAGATCATGCTCCCTTGCTCCTGCCACCAGCAACTCTCTGGGGCAAGCTCCCCCCAACCCAGGTGATCTCACTCGCTTGGTCTCTTGCCCTGCCAACTCTCTTGCTTCCATGCATTGTCTCATGAACCCCTGATTAGCCATCTCAACATCTAATTACCTGGTATAATTAAGACTCTTAAGCTTATAGTTGACCAATTAAATTTATGTATTAATAATATCACATTTTACAAGATATCAATACAATACTTTCATAGTCAATTAATAATGATAAAACTTTAACCCAATTATTCTAACCTTTATTATTTATTATTCTAACCATGTCAGCCTCCATTCTGGTTCTTCTCCCTTCTCTCTCCTGTGACCTCTCTCTCTCTGTCCCCCAAAACTCCTAGTTCTCCCTCCCTATTCCTGTCCAAACACAGGCCTGCTACTGCCCTAATGTGACTGGGACAGAGAAAATCCTGCAACAGAGAAAAATCATCAAAACTTATTTAATGCAAGTTTTATGACATACAAACTTTTAAAAAGAAGAAACAACTGTGAAAATTTCTGTTTTCATGTTGAGTTTTGATAAAGAGTTGGGTAATCACAAAAAAGGCTAATTAAAAAGAAGGATGCGAGCAAAGGATAATAGAGGGGAAAGTTAGGAAGTTGCATTTTTCTCTTTGTCATTACTTCAGAAATAAGGACTTTTCTTTTCCCCAGGCTCAGAGTACTTTTCTCATGGGACATGCTTCAGGGGAAGGCAAGGCAATCTCTTCTAGGTTTTATGATCTGCATTGAGAGAGAAGAGCAGCTTAGGCGAACTTTCCTGTTTCAATAGTTTTCTCGAAGTTAATGCCATGTTTTGAGCCTGAACAATATCAAAACCATAAATGAAGATTCATTCGTAGATGAGGATAGTGGTCTTGCATAAGAACAGCACCAACAGAAGGGACATGGTCTTAGCAGGGATGGAAATAATAGGAACCTGTAAGTCAGTAAGGCTTTTGTTGGAGCAAGGCTACTTAGTTGAGATTTCCCTAATTATTACTTGAAAAGACCATGGGCCTGTCCCATTGAAGGACCAGTGTGGGATTTGCATCTTTGACAAAGCCTGTATCACAGTTAGTTTAAGAGAAAACCTGATGAGTGCCTCCCATCAGGTATTCTGATGCTGAGAGACCAGCCTACTTGAGTAGGAAGGAGAGGTCTTACCGGTTATGATTACGAAGTGTGAAATATTTCATCTGACCCTATAGAATGATTTTGTATTCACTCATACTGTGTCTTTTCTAACATAATGTGAAAGGTGATAGAAAAGAGTTTTGAAATTATGTGCTAAGTATCTTTTTATGTGTTTGTGTATATTGTAGATTTTACTTATAAAACACACCCAAAGTTTATTAATATTTAGTGCAAGGTTAATGCCACAAAAGGTTTTTCTACATTTCTAAACATTTTTATCATGACTTTTTTTAGTCAAAAAACCCTCCAATTGTTATTTGGCAACAGTCAAAGCCTTAATAGTATTTCATGAAAATATTAGTTTTAAAACAATCTTTCTTAAGGTGGGTCACTCACCAGAATTATGAGAAACTTGAATCCTTAGTAATGCCTGAGGTTTTATTTGAAAACCACTTAATTGATGTGGATCTCAGCTCAGTTAGAATTTTCCCTTTTCTTAGTTTCCTCTCATGTAGCTGGGAATGAGAACTAGTGCTCTCAAGTATCAGATAAGACACCTTCCTTTAGTTTCTCCAAAATGACTTGAAACTGTATTTTTCCCCTAAAAAAGGTGATGATGATAGTATGAAAGATGTTTGCCCTATACTTAAGGCAGTTTTAAGCATCAAAAATTAAGGTGCCTTCAAGCAAATCCTAAATAATGCAAACTCTGTATTTTATTCGAGAGCAAGTTAAGATTCCATTTAGTATGCTTTTTTATTCCTTTCCCATTTTAAGGATAAAAAGCAATAACTGCAATAGAAACCCAAATGGTTCGAGGAAGGTTGCTGAAACACTGACAGAGCTGTTTAAATGTAATCCACAGATGCATCAGCTCCCTCTAAGTCCCCACATCACACATATCAACATTCTAACCTTGTAACTAATCATCACAAAAACATTACAGTTTTGCTTTGATGAGAAGCTCGTCTCTCTCGGTAACTATAAAAATGCAGTGTCTGTCATGTGTGTGTGCTAAAGAGATTGCTTGTGGAGTGGTGTCCATGCTCCACTTTCACATTCCAAAATGAATATCACTTCCTACATTGCAGTGACCTCCGAAAGGTAATGTTATTATTTAGCAGCAAGCTGCTATTAAGAGTAGAATGAGAAAGAGTACTTTATATTGGCCACCCATCCCCGCACCCCTACATTGTGCTTTTGTTCTCAACCCAGTAATTTCCTTTCGTTAAAAAAAAAAATTCATCTTCATATTTATTCGTCCTTGGCAATTCTTAGCTAGAAGAAACAAATTAAGAAAAAAAATTAATTGACTTTATTTGCTTTAATGCTGCCAGCCCATATTATCTGCTTTCTTAAATGAGTTTGGAATTGCCTGCTTTGAGGGTATTAAACTACATTCTGGACTGCTGCCAGCATATCCTCAGCAAATATATTTAAATCAAGGCAAAGCTGCTTAAATATTCATGTTAAGCTCTTATTATGGTTTAGAGAAATGTGAAACCATTTAAGATTACATGGCCAAAAATGTATTTGAACTATCAGAAGTACACTTTAAATTGACAGCCAACTTAGTTTAATGTGGAAAAGTTTTCTGTCTCATTAGTTGTGATGCATCTCAATATATCATTTGCTCACGCTTTTCAAATCACTATAGTGTAACAAGGTAACTCTGTGCTATTGTCTTAAAATATATGCTAGAATTAATTCCTGGTATTGTTTAAATGTTGTAGACTCATTTCAGGTGCCACAGGTTGGTTCCTGGATTGTGTACGCCCTCTTTGTCATCTATGCATTACATTTGATTAAGTTAATTTTATCATCTTGCCTTATGGACTTGCTTCTTCAGAAACGTACGTGTGGGCTGGGGATATGGCTCAGGAGGTTTGAGCACGTGCTATTCATGCACGAGGACCTGAATTCAAATATCCAGCACCCAAGTGAAATGCTAGGTATGATTATACGTGTGTCTGCGACCCCTGTGCCGGAGGGGACATTGCTGATGCTTCTTTGCTGCCAGCCAAGCTCTGGTTTCATTGAAAGATCCTGCGACAAGCCTCATCTTCTCTGGCCTCTGTGTCTATGCATGGTTATACAAATCTGCGCGTGCATGCATACACACACACACACACACACACACATACATACATACATACATACATACACACACATGTACACCTTATATATAGACCATATACACACACATACATTTTAAATTTCATATAAAACCCTGACTTAAATTCTAACAAGTTGTGAGGATTTTCATTCATTAAATAAAACATGACATATAAAAAGAGCCAATCAAGAAATGCTAATCATTACAACAGTTACATGCAGAAGAGGATTTCATTGTCTTCCCATAGACTAAGACCGGACGATCCGTCTTTGTGTTGATTCCCTACTCCTAGTTCCCTTGCCTTTGCTTGCCCTCAGACTCCCCCCACCCCCTCCCATGGCCGCACAAATGGTTGCATACTTTAAGCACCTGGTTTGGAAGAAAACAGGCTTATTACTTTCACTTTCTCTGTAGACAAAGAAAGTATTCACAATTTATAAGTCCCAGAATGCCATGCTCTACATTTACAATTATAGCTTCTAATAATAGTAGAATGAACAATGATTTATGAGTTGGAGCATTTTAAAGCATTCTGAGAAATTCAATATAAATTCATGAGACACCAGTGAAAACCTCCATTGTTCCTCTTCTAGTTGTCACATGGATGTGTGGTCAAACATGCTAAACCTTCCCAGCAGAGACAGGATGGAGGCTGTTTTACACTTTCTAGTAGTTAATGTTCTGATTTCAACCTAAGGGATTAACTAGTTATTGTCGAAGGGCGGGACACTGCAATGAATATTTAAAATTCTTAAAACAAAACCTTTGAACTATCTAATCCAACCAGTATTTTACATCAAATTCTGAATTATTTGTTTTACTAAAGACAGGTTTAAATTTGTCTATGGAATAAATTTGTCTATGGAGAAACTACAAATTAGGTTTTCTGTATGTGTATACGCATGTGCGTGTGCGTGTGTGTGTTCGCTAGGCATAAATCTTTCTGAAGCAGGATATGGAAGGATCCCATGAACGGTAGTATTGGTGTTTAGCTAAGAAAAACTTATGATTATATTAAATTTGGTAGATTCTTGAGGTAGATTGATAGTAGATGTTAATTATATCAATGTAACTGAATATTCAAGATTTTCATATGTAGCAAATATGCTCAAATTAATAATACTATTTCCCATGACTTGCTGAATTGAATCTGGTGTTTGAAATAATTTTTAAGATGCTCTAATTCAGAAAAGTTTTCAAACTTTATTATTTTGGTGAGTCTGTGCTTGCTGGCCAAGCCAGGCACGTTAGATGCAGGCTGACAGAATAGGATACCGAAGAAAGCAGAGGTGGCTTATGACAAAGTGACTTAATTTATTTTGTTTTGTTAATTTTGTTTTTGTTTTATGAATAAAAAATAAAAAAATAAAAATATGTAGTGTATGGTAGAACACTTTTTTTCCTATTCATTTGTAATAACTTTTAATAGTACATTATATATGTTGATTCTTCTTTCTAAGAAAGCCTGCACAATTCATGATAGTATCTATCACATGTCCAGAACAGTAGAAAGGAAATTCCTCTTAGAAGTCTGGAGTTGGCAATAGGAAGCCATTTAAAAAAATCTTGTTTTCTAGCTGCCTACCTGTTCTCTCAAATTGTTCCCATATCATTGTTTCTAGAGTGCCATGAGCCAAGAAAATTCATGTAACACTGTTACGTTCTGCTGTGCTACATAATAATTATACCTCTGCTATATTTATGCTCATGTTAATTGGAATGAGGTGTAGATATTTGGGAGAAGTCTATAAACTGAGGGTGAGATAAATTTTCAGAAATTTTGTTCAGTGGTATATTACTTCACCAAAATGGATAATTTGATTTAGAAATCGTAAAAGTGGTATACAATCACATTGATCATGCACTCCTTCATAAGTATTCCAAGAGTTTTATAATGGGGAGGGGAGCATAGCCAATTGTTTGTTACTGACCCTTGTTTCCTTTGCATTTCTGATGTACTGTTGTGCCTCAGATGGTGGCTGCCATTAGAAACTAAATCGTTACCAGTAGGTCTGCTCAACACCTAAGTGGGTGGGCAGCTCACATCTTATTTTGAATTGAGACTAAAAAGTCAGAAGGTGAGCATGAAATTAAGACAGAACTTAAATTTACTTTTGACGGACTAGATGTAAGTTTTTAAGAAGATTAAGAAACACTTTGGCCCAAATTACAGATATGTAAATGAAGGAATTTCACATCATGGTTTTGACATACACTCAAGATATGAAATGACCTTTAAAAACAGGGTTGTCCTAATGCCTGAAATTTCAACTGTTGTAATAATTCCCGCAGTTTAAGGTACTATTTCCAGATAGCTCCCATTAACATGTAATATAGTACCGTGAAAAGTAATCCATTATTCCAGTAGGACATATTAGCACATTATCTCAGCTTTTCAGATAAACCTGTTTTGCTCATTAGAAAGATATCTTGGAGGGAAGTTCATGCTGGGCCCAACCCAGACCAGGCCCCTAGTAAATGTTCATATTATTTCACTAACGTGCATGTTTGATTAAGTAACTTGATTTTTGAATGTGAGCTGTTTCTAATGTAGGACCAGTCTTGTGGACCTTGGATTTGTAAGCTGTTGCAATGTTGTAGGAATTGGTACAGTTTTGTATGGAAAAGGGTATGTGAACATGAGAGTACATCAAAAGGAAGCCTTGCAAAAATGAAGATTTATATTATTACATATGGCATTAGAGTAACAAGAAAGGATATTGTGACATTCTAGGATTCAGGCATACTATAATAGAGTATAGAAATAGCTGTTGATACAACTTAAATTTGAGTCTGTTTGATTACTATTTGATAATTTACACTCACTGTTGTTTATGTTAAATATTATTTGTCAAGGAAGCTACGTAGAGGTAGGGAGTGAATAGTACAGCAACAAAGTCTTGGAAGTTATAGTCTTCAAAATAAAATTCTGGAAAATAAAGTACAAAATTTTGTCAAGTATCAAGTAATTTTATGAAATAAACACTCTATATTTTGCAGTTGTGAAACAATGTATAGAAAGTAGAAAATGGATCATAAGTTCTGTTGAATAAAATTAGTATTTTAATTGAGTTTAAAATGTGTTCTTGCTACATGTATTTATGGGCATTTATGTAAGTTTGTATAAAAACAATGTTATGGAATATGAATTAATTTCCATATTTCTGGATTTAATGAAATATGTGCTTTTGAACCGCCAGGTAGGACTTTTCACTTACAGTCATTTATGTTTTTAAATATTTTTTGTTTATATATATGTTATTTTGTTTTAGTTTTATTTTATGTGTATAAGTGTTTTTGACTGGACATGTGTATATGTACCATATACATGTCTGGTGCCTGAGGAGGTCAGAAGAGGGATCTGTTCCTCTGGAAATGGAGTTACAGATGGTTGTTAGCCTTTTGTCCAGACCCTTGTCTTAGTTATGGTGTTATTGCTGCCATTATATGGCAACCCTTACACAGGAAAATATTTAATTGGGGCTGGCCTTCAGTTCAGAACTTTAATCATGGCAGGATACAAGGTAGTATGAGGGCAGATATAGTACTGGAGAAGGAGCGTAGAGTTCTACGTCAGCAGGAGGAGACTGTGAGCCTTACTGGGCATAACATGAGCCTATAAGACCTAAAAGCCCATCCCAATGATGACACATTTCCTCCAACAAAGTCCCTTCCATTCAAAAATGGCCATACTTCCTTTTTTGTTTTGTTTGTATTTTTTATTTTATTTATTTTATTTGTTATTATTTTCTTTATTTACATTTCAAATTATCCCCTTTCCTCATTTCCCCTCCAAAAATCCCCCTATCCTATCCTCCTTCCCCTGCTCACTAACCCACCCACTCCTGCTTCCCTGTCTTGGCATTCCTCTATACTGCGGTATCGAGCCTTCACAAAACCAAGGACCTCTCCTCTCATTGATGTCGCACAAGGCCATCCTCTGCTGCACTTGTGTACTCTTTGGTTGGTGGTTTAGTCCCTGGGAGCTCTGAGGGTGGGTACTGGTTATTTCATATTGTTGTTCCTTTTATGGGGCTGCAAACCCCTTCAGCTCCTTGGGTCCTTTCTCTAGCTCCTTCGTTGAGGACCCTATGCTCAGTCCAATGGATAGCGGTGAGCATCCACTTCTCTATTTGTCAGACACTGGCAGAGCCTATCAGGAGACAGCTGTATCAGGCTCCTGTCAGCAAGTATTTGTTGGTATCTACAATAGTGTCTGGGTTTGATGACTGTGTACGGGATCCCCAGGTGGAACAGTCACTGAATACTTCCTAATATTTCCTAATAGTACTATTTCCTATGGACCTATGGAGGCCAGTCCTTTTCAAACCACCATACCCCAATATTTTTTCACCAAGAAGGAAAAAGTAAATTGTTTTCTTGGTTTAAAATATATGTGGATGAACAATGATACAGAGTAAGGCCAGAGATGAGGTGATTTCCAAATTTTTTGTTTATTCCCCAAACAGAAATATTAGTTGCCTGATTAAACTATGACAGAAAGTTACATTCCGGTTGTTGAACTGATTACAAAATGACCTAAAGGAAAAATATGTAGCCTTTTGCATGTTGTCTTATGCTTAGGCAATGTTTATAATTTCAGTAAAACTGGTATTCTTATTAATCTGCAAATATATAGCAATCAGGAGATTTATATTTATATAGGAGATTTTGAGCAAATTCTGTTTCCAATTTCCTTGCATACAATTTAAATATCAAACCATATGGTAGGTAATTGTATAAAGTATTCTACATTTGATGATGTATAAGCATCAATTAACACCTCTTAAGTTCACATACTAATTACAAACAAAGCTTGTTACCTTTGATGTGTATTTTTAATAGCGTAAATGCTTGTAGACATTGTAGCAGAGTACACCAATGAAGATTAACAGCATGACAGTATGACATTTAGCATAAATGAGATGTCAATAACTCTATGCCTATCTACATATAATATTTGCCACAATAGTTTGTGCTCACTTTGCTCACATGGATTAATTTTTTTCATTGCTAATCCTGCCCTAATCATCTATAGAAGTTCAATGGGTTGTTTCAAATTTCTTTTTCATTTTGAGATAGAAGCTGATTCTATATTCCAGGGTTCCCTTGAACTTACTGTGTAGTCCAGGCTCTCCTCAGTCTTGCCATCTTTCTGTATCACTCTTCCAAATTTCATTATTATAGACATATGCGAATGCTAATGATCATGTCACTTTATTGAAATAGGAATTATAGCTGCATTAGCATGTATGGCTTTAATATTTCAAAACATTATTTCTTTAAGTATTCCTATGTATTTTATATTGGTTTTATTATGATAATTTACAGAGAGTACCATGTTTCATTGAATAGCTCTTTGGATGACACGGAATCCTGTGTCTCTACCCTGAGAACAAAGGTGAGGAACCATCAATAGGATAGACAGAAACATTTTACAATACATTTACTGTAAAGAACTAATCTTTCTATAATACATTTATTCAAAATTATGAATTACCATTTTTAGACATGAAAGTAAATTACTTTGAAAAGCAAAAAACCAAATACATACTCCACCATCACTTCTTAAAGGTTCCTCTGTGGAAAATTAAATGCACCCGCGAAAAATTTTCTCCATCATTATAACATGTTAATATAGAGATTTCTGCCATTTAACTAGATACTATTATTATAGCTATGTATATGCATTATATTATTTCATATTTTTCTCACACACAAACATCCACAATGTATAAACCATGTTGTAAATACAAAATGTATTGTGTATTACTTATATATTGTTCATATACATACGTGCATGGATGCGTGCATGCATGTGTGTGTGTGTATATTTAACTTCTTTTGAGAGGACATCTGATATTCTCACAGAAAATTCCTGGAAGTCTTAACATTAAGGAAATAACTTTACCACTGATGATCCCATCGCAACACGTTTCTAAGAAGCTGATAGATGTCTTTCTAGCTAGTTTGTTAGACACTGCTGATAATGTTACTTAATTTAGTTCCTTAATTTAGTGCTCCAGGTATCTATCCTTCATACCTTTGCACAGAGATTCTTAAGTGATGAGTGCAAGAATGCTAACATATGGAAGCTGCTAGCTTATGTCCGCCAGCTTCCTGCAGTGGCCCCCCAACCTGATACCTGCTGAGAGTCTCTGATGGAGATGCAGTTCTTACTATTGACTCAGCTTCTTTGAAACATTAGTGTTACACAGCTCCATCAGAGATGCTCATTATCCTCTATATCTGTGCCTGTCTAAATGTTCACAGCCAATCCTGGCTGCACCTTTTATTAGAGCTTACAGCTCTGGGATATGGTCTCTTGAGCAAGAAGGTAGCATCTCCCACAGAGGCTCATTAATTCCCCTCAATGTATTTATTACTATGTTCAATTTATTTGAATACACAATAACTTTCAGCTTAGGAGTTCGGTGATCTATTGATGTGAAATAAGAAGGTGACCGGTATTTGCTAAAGAATGTGACCTTTAAAAATTCCTTTGTGTTTATGACCATAAAATTTTATGACTTTTATGTTTAGAAAACTACAAACTTTTAAAACATCAAATTTTTTTCCATCAAAGCAGAAACCATAATCATGGAAAATATATAGAATCCTTAGTCTCTTACTTTCTGCTTGGCTGCTATTTGGGGGCTAAGGGTAAGGAATTAAGAATGCCAGCATATTTTTTTTTTATTTTTATTTTTTATTTGCAGGTATAGGATCCTTATTGACCAGAGCAGGAGCTGTCAGCTCACATGTAATGGAAACCATCCATGCATGATTTCTAGACCAATTTGGCAAGCTCCAATGGTCCTTTGAAAAGTAGTTGGCATTTGTGATGATTACCTAAATTGAATTGAACTTTTGAATGTTGTAATTTTAAATGTGAGACTCAGGCTAAAGAGAAAAAAGCTAATAGTCGTACATTATAATTTCTGTGGATCTAGAAGAAATTATTTAGGCTTGCATTTAGAGGGTGCAAATATATTTATTATGTTTCTTAATGGAATCTAATTATGGTAGACACTTTCCTAGTCTCTGCTAAATATATAAACACTATAGTTCTAGTCAAAGAGAAAGACTATTTCAGAATTTATCTGCTAAAAATTTTATATTTTAAAATTTGTCCTTTGAACATTTCTTAAAAGTATACTATATATCTTGATCATTTTTATCCTCATTCTGTCCCTCCAACTCCCACTGGCTCTCCATCAACACATCCTCCTCCCACTTTTATGTCCTATATATTATTTTTGTAACTTATTGAGTTAGTGCTACCTCTATGTGCAAGGGTGTGGCGTCACCCACTAGCATAGAAACATGATAATCCCTTGCCCAGAAGCCATCAATAGCACCCTACTCCAGTGCTGGAATTATAACTGGCTTCATGTTCAGATTTTGTGTAGGTGATCAGAGCTCCTATGAATTCATGTGTGCAACAGCTATACAATGTCCAGATATCGGCATTCCACATCACTGTTTCTCATCTTCTGGCTCTTTCGTTCTTGCCACACTCTTTCTGCCATGTATCCTGAGACTTTGGACATGTGATCCCTCTGTGGCCGCTCACTCACTGTTGCTTGTCCTCATCCCTTTGAATATGAATAATCACAAGATCCCGTGTTAGCCATTAGCTGGTATTCTGTGTAACTTCTCTGACCAATGTTGAGAATAGCACAGATCTATGTCTATAAACATAAATATTGGGAATGTAGATTCCCTTTTCTAGATGTGTTACGACAAAGAGCCGCAGTTGACTGCCACCCCTTCTGTGAAGTATTTCCTGACTTCTCTGTAGCTTTGTGTCTCCTCTCACGTCCCTCAAGCTTTGTCCTACCGTGTTTTCCTTGAGGCCATGGAGACACATTTACATTTGCACAGACACTGAAAAGTGCAAAGTTCCCTCCAGAGGTCCTAACTTTCCTGATGGTGCAGCTCTTTAACCGTTCCTCCTGTTGTAATGACCCCAACCAGAAAGTTGCTTTCATTACTTTCATAACTGTGATGTTGCTAGTGTTTTGGATTGTAATGCAAATAGTCTGACATGCAGGGTGGTCTTAGGTGACATCTATGAAAGGCTCATTGGACACCCAAAGGGGTCACAAACTATAGGTTTAGAACCACTCTTCTGTAATATTGACTTGCAGCATTTAGAAGAGCCTATGCAGAACATTCTGATGAAATTATCAGGAGGGGGAGTGTTTCTTTACTGGCAGCTTCTTTCTTATTAAATGGAAGGAACAAATGAACTTATATTAGTGTATAATACAGTTTTATAATCTAATTTGTAACAGTGTACATTCTTAACACAGGAACTCTTGCAAATAAGATAGAATAGTCTTTAGAGTTTAGGTTACTTTCTAATATAGTAAGACTGATACAGTACATTATCACATTGCAAGTTGGTTCATTTTGTGTAGATAGAGAGGATATTTGCAGCTTCATCCTGTAGAAATTTGCATTTAATTTTTGAACAGCAGGGGGTTATCTCTATGGAGAGAATCTTCAATTTTCACGATGCGGTTTCTTAATTTTCTCTGGAAGGATACCTGAAGAACTAAACACAGGCTTACTAACATCAAATGTTGTCTTTCTATGCCTGAGGGAATGCAGAAGGGCATTTGGGACAAGTCAATCTTTCTTTTGATGAGAAATCATCTGCCTTCTTTATTCTGGCTTAACAACAAATTGACTCCTTGTAATGAAGTTTAGGTAGATACTCATTCTATGATGAGTGTTAGAGGTGCATAAAACTATTTTAACAACAGTACTCTTTGTAGCAGTGTGTGCATACCCAGTATGTGTGACATAATTCTATACATCGGCAAAGATAAAAGGATGAGGTCATGTAGAGAAAAAGTGACAGTTCTTTTCTATTCTTTGATTAAAGAGAGGAATGTGCTAACTTCCCAGTCCCTAGTTTCTTATATTCAGTTTGTTTTTCGTTGTTAATCTAACAGGCCACTACTAACATACTGGCTTAAAATAAAACAAATTTGTTATCTCACTGTTCTGTATGTGCAAGACATTTCTGATTCTCTTCTGAATGAACCCACAATGTAGACACAGCTATGTTCTTTCTCAATGATCCAGAAGAGACAGTGTTTCTTGTCTAGTCCAGTTCCTCTTAGCATGCTGTTCCCTGTGAGTATAGTACTGAAATTCTGTTTTATTTATTTCTGGATCTTTGGCATTTGTCCCAGATGACAACATCTCCCCTGTTTCGTTGGTCATTTGCTATCTTTAAATATCATTGACAAACTTGGAGATCTCTCTGCTAAGTGAATATGCTGGAAATAGAGGGATACTGACATATGACCTCACTCATATATGAAATCAAATATCGTTACATATTTGAATAGAGACTAGAATGGCAATCACCAGAGACTTGAGTGGTTAGGAGAAATAATGAAAATGTGATGGTGAGTAAAATCTGTGTATAGGATCTTACATAAATGTACAATACAGACAAATAAATGCAGTAAGAAAATGGATATGACACTGCTGTGACAGTGTGCTATCTGTGAGAATAGGGAAGAGCAATTGAGGTGACAACTAATGGATTTTTTTGGAAGATGATAAAAATATTCTTAAATTGATGAGGAATGCCATCATGAGCAAATTAAGCTAAAAACACTGAGTTATATATACTTTAAATGGGGGAATTTTATGAGAGTTTCTTCCTAATAAAAACGTTTTAAAAAGCCCTCAAATCAGTGAGAGCCAGTCAACTTCTCATTTAATTTTTCTCAGAAAACATTTTCTATTTTCAATGATTCCTATGATATGATTGGACCCTCAGTAGAGTATGTGTTATTCTTATGTCTAGTTTTGTGCCTTAATCACAACTGCCTCATTGTGCTGGTCTCATATCTTAGCATTCCTCTGCTGAAGGTGTACACATATTAAGAGGTATCTTCTTTATGCCCCAAGCCAAAGAAAGGTATTTTCACAATTCTTAGTTTTTACCAAGTTCTTAAAATCAGGATGTACATGAGAATATCAATTTGTGTCAAATTTTGTTCCCTTCCCATGCCCTCCCCCACACAAACAAAAACCAACCAACCAAAAAAAAAAAAAAACCCCAAAACCCAAAACAACCAACACCATCACCACCACCACCACAGCAACAACAAACTCCTTAGATATCACTTAGTTTTTTAAATTCTCAGTGCCAATACTCTTGAAATTTAATGGTTTCGCCATGGAATCAGCCTGTTAAAGTGGTATGTCTCCTCACACTGGTTTTTGTTTTTAAGACACACAAAGCTAAACACTGCTTCAGAGGGTGTCTGATTTTGATCTCAGTCCTTAATTATATGGTTTTCAAGTTTAGAATCATCCTTGGAGTTTATGTAATCTATCTGTGATTAACTTTTCTCAGGAAAAGTAGAGGAACCACTGGGTCCTTTTCAGGATGTTGACTCAGTATGTTAATGTGTTTCTAGTTAGAGGAGTCAGGTCGTACCCCTATATACAGCAGTTATACACGGTTAATATAGAACCAAACATAGCTTTTGCATGACCCCAATGCCCTCAATTAACAAATCATTTTTTTTTCTGATATTAGATGCCATTTAATATTGGAGCCAATTGTTTTTAAAATTGGTAAGTAATTGAAGAATGCTTGCCATAGGAAACTTTTGTTTCAAACTGGAAGAATAAATAATTCACGTTTCTTTAGAGAAAGCTGAAGGTCTCTCTTTTTTAAAAGTCACTGTTATTTTTATTTCAGAAAAAATAAAATCAGGGTATAGTTCTAAGTAAAGATTTTCAAGATCTGGAAATTTATTTTTCTTCAGTACAACAATCTGTTTTAAAATATAGTTATTTGTTTTCCTTGGAAATTGGCTATTCAGGGGAACAGCTGTAATCCTCGTCCTTAGCCATGGGTCATTGCATTGTATTTCATTGAATTTTTTTTACCACATCTTCTTATAAAAAGGCTTTGGTGAAGTCTTCAAGGTAGAATAACACAAGCCTTTGAGAGGATTTACAACTAGCAGAGATGGAATCTATCAGGGAATTAGATCAATAGATTTTATAAGCCAGTCAACAACAGAGCTCCTGAATTCAACCTCCAGTATCGCAATGTTCTCCTTTTGGTAGTCTTGAGATGCAGTTTGGGCAAGTAGGTCATTGATTTGAGAACAAGTCAATCTTGACTTTCCTTGGAGAACTCATTATAAAAGTGTATTGTCAGACCCCAGATTTAGAGAAGCTGACTTAGTAGATCTACAGTGGGATTCAGGGCTCTCTATTTTTGATGAATTTCCCAGGTGGGTTCTATGATAGGAGAGGCCCAGAGATCATTGTGATGAAACTGTTCTGAATAGTTATGGCTGCAAAAGATTACTCCTTTGCCCAGGGAACATCAAACAGGACACTCATGTTATTTAAATCAAGAAAATTCACATAAATTACAATGACAGCCATTTTAAGTGTTAAGTAACATTTTGAGAAAGAAAATTATCTCTAATTTTGAGAATAAGATTAAATTAGTTCAAGTCATGTGGCGGGTTGAGTGCAGTTTGACTAGAAAGTCTATGTGTCAAAAGCATGAGGTAATGTTATCTTTCAAAATTAACTAAAAAACAAGAACATCAGTAAATCAGAGACAGGTTTGTTTAATGTTGGCCTCCAGCCAATGCTGTTGTCAGTCACACTGTATGCTGTTATGATCCTCATGTACTCAGTTATTCCTAAAATATATTTTCTGTTGTCATTGTCAGTGTTCTTAATTTGTCAAAGTGGTTCTTTCTGGGCCATGGTGCCTTCACCTTGAACCTTAAAATGTATCCAGCACTGGAGCCAAACTCTTATGTTATTAATTCTATTTGCCTCAAATAACCCAGTTTTATTTTCAATGAAATTTACAATAGCTTATTCTATTTTATTTAATTTTACTTAATATATAAATTATGGACGCTAATGCTTGATTTGTGGCATTTATTATTTCAATTATGTATCATACTACAGTCAGAAGTGTTTCAACGCATCGAACAACATGAAAGCTGACCTAGAATCAATAGATTGTCTGTGTGTTGCAGTTTACGGACCTTGTATACTTTATGGCCAGTAAAGCAGGTCTTTGTGTTTGGGTTGCTAGCTCCAAAGTCTGGCACTCATTGGAAGGCTGTTTCTCCACTCTTACTTGCAATGTGTCATTTGTTCTCTTTCATTTACACATTAAATTATGGAAGTTAGTGCATAACTTTCTCCAGGTGCTAAGCTTCGCTCAATGGACAGTGCACAGGTACCAATAACTTCTGCTTAAAAACTCTGTGGTACTTAAAAAAAAGTTAGTGTCTGCTTTTAGACAATTCTGGTAGGGGATGAAGGTAGAAATCTAGAAATGTTTGTTGTTGTCTATAAGTAAGGAATTAGAAAAAATTTAGTTGAATTTTACAGGATGGGTGAGTTTTGAAGGTGTTCATTTATTGCCTTCAAATGACTCGTTAAAAATAGTTTATGTTGGTATTTAACCCTCCATATTTGGTATTAACACAAACAGTAGTTGTGTTAATGATACAAAAAGTGTCATTTTTTTTTTCATGATACAAAAAGTCTCATTTTTTTTTTCATTTCAAATTCATGGTGTCTTATTCTTTAATGATTATCAGAAGAATTAGGCTAGCATTGACCATGAAGATTTTCTCTGAAGACTAGCATGCGCCCCCCCCCCACATGCACACACTCACACACACACACACACACACACACACACAAAGTACTACTACTGCTAAATTAACTCATCGGTTATTCTTATAAGTGTGTGTGTGTGTGTGTGTGTGTGTGTGTACGACTGACCTCTTGGTATTAGATAATCTATCAATGGCTTGGTCCCGGAAAAAACTGATTTAGCTTCTTCCAGCAATCACTAATTGCCTGTAGATCTTTATGTAGAAATATAAATATATTTAACTGTGAGATTTCTCACTTTCTCAATGGCAGGTAAATTTGTGTTGCCATTTTTTAGGTATTGTCTATGTTACTACATTTATGAGATGCTATAGGTTCAACTCCTCCATCATACATAGAAGGCTCTATATTACAACAGACTCCTGGTCTTCTAGATTTTATAATCTTCCGGCCCATTTAATAGTTCTTGGGCTGGCGAGATGGCTCAGCTGGTAAAAGCACTGACTGTTCTTCCGAAGGTCCTGAGTTCAAATCCCACCAACCACATGGTGGCTCTTGACCACCCTTAATGGGATCGGAAGCCCTCTTCTGGTGCTTCTGAAGACAGCTACAGTGAATTATGCTGGAGCGAGCGGGGCCAGAGCAGCCACACACATGATGGCTCATGGCTATCTATACAGCTACAGTGTACTCATACAAATAAAATAAATAAAATAAATCTTTAACAAAATAATTTTCTCTGAGCCTTAGGTGTGGGAGTTGTGTTGTAACAACTGGACATACCCTACACTCACTTGTTCTTCGTATTTTGACTAGTTTTTATAGTCAGTGCTTTTATAGATTCAACCAAAAAGAATCTTTGATGAGGGGCAAGAGCTTCACTTATCATGATTGTAATGGTATACATAAAGAGTTAGCAATTATTTTGGTTTAAGGAAATAGGTTGTCTTCCAGGGTCCATGGCCTTACCAGCTATGGATACATAGCTTTATAGTACCTGACATGAGTTTGCTCTTATTGAACATGGCTCAAGTTCAATTAGACAGCTACTGGCTACCCCCCAGGGTTTGTATCACTACTGCACCTTTTGCGTACACCCTTGTCATTCTGGTTATTCTTGAGGTTCGTGACCATTTAGCCAGGCAGTATTGTTCTACTCCCTTTAGTACTTGCATAGTTCATTCCAGTGCTGTGAAAGAAGCTAGTCTTCAAGGAGAAGCCTTCCTGTCAATTCCTTCTTTTATTTATTTATTTTTTCGAGACAGGGTTTCTCTGTGTAGCCCTGGCTGTCCTGGAACTCACTCTGTAGACCAGGCTGGCCTCAAACTCAGAAATCCACCTGCCTCTGCCTCCCAAGTGCTGGGATTAAAGGCATGCGCCACCACCGCCCAGCGTCAATTCCTTCTTGAATCATCCAAGGCCTTTGTCAGAAGTGATTGGTACCAAAACACACTTTATAGCCCTTTCTCTGTCTAGAACATACTTTTATAGTATAATTTAAAGCAACTTTTTAAAAATAGAATATTATTTAAATTGTATTGTTTCTGTACGGAAGAAACACTCAGAATGGGAAAAACATAAATAATTGAAATGTGGATAAGAAAAAAAGGCAAGAACTCATTTGCAGTTTTAAATAAAGCCAACTCTCGTTTAATTATACACTTGTGAGCTTTAAACAAATACTTTTAGTCAACTCTGTAAAACTGCCAGGTGTTAAAGTCCCATCGATAGGCCAATAATGGACTGTGCTTCCTAGTCACAGATTTTATACAAAATAAAAAGCTTTCAAGATTTGGCTCTGAGACAAGGTTTTCAGTGTTTCTATTTAGTTTGGTAAAAAATGTACAATGATTCGAGTGCAGAATAGGGGAAGTTTTTTTTAGGTAATAAATGTGGGCTCCTTGCTACCATGATTTAGCATGGTTCTTCCTTGCTAGTGTGAAGAGCAAAGGTGGTAAGACCCTAGGAAGGGCACTTCTCAGGACATGTTCCACCATGACTTTTATTCATTAAAAAAATTCCTGCGTATTTTAATCCCATTTTTAAGTCCACTTACCTTGCTCATCTCTATGGGCGTTCACGTCCACTTCTGAGTGCATTCGCCATGGGAGTTGCATTGGAAATTTGAAGAAAAGGCTAGAAAGATGTTCTTTTGATTAAAACGATAGAAAATGTTGTTACAGGAGAGACTTGAAAAGTGCAGAGAACTTGTACTTAGGTTTTGAAATAACTTTTTAAAAAACCTTTCCCTGGGCACTGGGAAAGATACATGTGTTTCGCTTGCTCCCTTTTCCTAGAACTTTGTATAACTGAGCTATGCATGGGAAAAGCAGTAGTATTTAGCACATAGGATGTAAGGACCTTTCCTGGAGCCATGATGGCCATCAAACCATGGAATTCATTAATGTACTTTCGTGAATCTGATGGAGACTTAGAAGAAAGTCTTTAGCATGTGTTGTAACATTTCACATACCTTCAATAATCTCCATCTCCATCTCCATCTCTTTCTCTTCCAACATAAATCACTGGCACTTATTTCGTTAGGTCATCACGAATACAGATCATGGGCTGAAGGGGGGATAGGCCAGAGAGGGTAATGTCCCCAGAAAAGGGTTAGTAAGCACCAGGAATAGAACTCAAGTGTTCTTTCTATGCTCTGCAACCATCTCCCAATGCAAAGATTCTCAGGCTACAATGCCATAATTGAGAAAATTAAGTGACTTGTTTAAGATTACTGCAACTTTGTGTTTTCAGATTAATTCATCTGGATCAATGTTCTTAATTATTGACCTCTGTGGAATGTGATTTATGTTTTAATGCTGTTGAGTGTTTATGTAGATGAAAAAGGGGAGAACAAGTTACTGACATACAAAATAAGAAACCATGTTTCTCATAGTCTTTAGTTCAAGAATCATGCTAATCACTGGGCGGTGGTGGTGCCTCTGGGCCAGCACTTGGGAGGCAGAGGCAGGCAGATTTCTGAGTTTGAGGCCAGCCTGGTCTACAGAGTGAGTTCCAGGACAGCCAAGGCTACACAGAGAAACCTTGTCTCGAAAAAGAAAGAAAAAAAAAGAATCATGCTAATCAAAAAACATTTACTCTTCTTTCTTTTAGAGGATAGTCCATAACAGAAACTATTAGATTTAAGATAATTCCCAAGCATAATTTTTGATATGAAAAGTTATATGATTGGGATCATTGAATAAAGATATTTATTTATTGCCAGGCTTGAAAACTTGACTTTAATTTGTAGAAGGAGAAACAATGAGGTATACTCTGACCTGCACATACATGGTGTGACACACACACACAAACACACACACACGCACTCACACACTTTGATGCATGGCCACATACACATACAACACAACTTAAAATGAATATTGCTCTTAAATAGCATTTCTGGGCTACTAAATGTTCATTAACAATGGCCAGAACATTTGCAAGGGAAAATTTTTTTAAACTCTGAATTCAGTTGAGAGTGGGACACAAAATGCTAAGTGGGTTTATTGTTTAACAGTGGAAGTTCAACAACACTGTCTTAAATATTTACTTTCCAGTTTTGGAGGACTAGCTTGAAAATTTTCCATTATTTTACAGTTGTTTCAATTCTAAAGAAATTGTTCAGCTTTGTTTCCGACTTTCCTTTCATTCTGTGTAGACTTGAGTGAAGAATGGCATGGCTTGTTGGAGTGACACTTGTACGTTGTATATCTTCTCCACCTGTACAGTCCTCTTCATCCCAGAAACTGGCTACCCCAGGACACAGAATGACAGAGGAGGAAGCATGCTTCCCTTCCACAATGACTGCTGCCATTCCTACCAGTAATAATCAGAGGTTTTATGGATAACATAACCCTCTGTATAGCCAGCCTGAGGTACATGACCAGCCTGGGGTACATAACCAGCCTGGGATACATTCACATTTATCAGCCACTCTGAGGCAACTTCCAACTTAGGCCCTGGATAAAGAAGATCTGCTTTTGTCTTAGTTTTATTTTATTTTATTTTATTTTATTTCTGTCTCAAACAACTTTTCAGCTCCTTGTAATTCACATTTCTTTAATGTTCTTTCTTGGTTGGAGTCCTAGCAAGAGGAAGTACTGGAGATCCCTTCTCTTGACCTGTGTGGTAACCTTTCATCCGTGTTCTGACACTAGATGTGGGAATGAAAGCCACTTATTGTACCCTTCCCTCCTTTTTCGTTTAGTAATGAAAAGGGACTGTTAGGAAACTTGTCCTTGAAGCAAATAGCCAAAAAGGAAGAAAAATGACAATTTCTCCTTCTTGGTGAAGCCTCTGTTTTTCAGAAGCCATTCTGTTTTCAAAGTGTCTGCCGTGTCTGGACACTGTCTGTTGGGGCACTTGTGTCCTGGAGATGAGGAAGGGCTGGTGATGTCCTCTTGGAAGAGAGCCTTCGGTGCTTACAGGAGGATCATTTCCTTCAGATTTCGCGAGCTTTTGTTTTGTCCCTTGCCTGTAAGCTTACTCAAGGTTTCTGAGAAACAGGAAATAGCCTGTCACTGTCCTCCCACACATGAATATTATGCTGCATAAAGGAAATATGAAAAAATAACTGGAAAAGACTCTTAGTTAACATTTTACATGGAATGAGTGTTCTGCAAGCTTGTCATTTATTTTATGCGTATAAAGGCTTGTAGAGTGATCCCTAGTGCAACCACGGAGATGTAAATATCAGTATGTATTTGGGGGAGAATACATGTTTTAAGGTGAATTCAGTAATGCAAATATGATGTTTACTTCACTATTCTTTTCTTAATCATTATAAGCAATAACAGAGTGTTCTATTTTATCAGTTTCATATTTTCATATTCTTAATACGTAACCAACTTTTTTCATTTCAATGTGCATTGGGATAACCCTTGAACTTAATATCTTTCAGCTGAATTCATGTCTCGATTCACCTGTGTTATCATGTTGCTAGGCGGTTCTGAAAAGTTCTTGTACCTTCTTTAGTTTTGCTCCACAGCTTCATGTCAAGAATTGAGAAATTTATTTACTCTCTAACTCATGCTGAAAACTAGCAGCCACTGTTAAGAAAATGATGTTGACCGATTAATTTAATGTGTTTGATTAATATGTATCAACTGGTACTTCTCCGTTCCCAACAGGCGCACTGCTATCTATAACTTTAGAGAAACATTTTAAAAGTAGACCATCAAATATCTGAATTAAGTTATGACTTTGGTTACTGAATCTAGCAATTTAGAAATAAAGTTATAGGTCGATTGTACCGGTAAATACTAGTAATTACAATGACTTTGAAAAATATCCATAGAAGGTAATATGAAACCGAGTTAGTTTAATTTGAAGTGTAAGGTCTACCGATTTTAAAAATTAATATTTTTACAATTTCAAGCCTTGTAGTAATTATTACTTAGAAAGCCTGCACATGTGGCATATTCCATTTAAATATTTGATTTCCTAAATCTTTAAAGCAATGGCTTAACCTTTTGAGAACTTTAAGGGTTGAATCTATAAGCAAAAGAACAGTATCCTGTTAATTGTTGATCACCTGAGAGAACTGTTCCCATACACGTTCTTCTATCATTAATAGCAATGGATCAGTTCAAACTTGGATGGTAAGGAGGGAGGCCAGTGTGTGTTCAAGATTCCATGTACAATAGTATGTCAAGGGTGTTTTCTTTAGTAAGGAAACCTTTCTGCCTGCCACACCACATTTAATGCACTGCTTTTCTTAAAAGGACATCATTGCTAGATTTGCATTGCTAAGCATTTTGTTGCAGTTTAGCTTAGATTATAGTTTGTTTGTCATACAGCGATCACCTTTTCTAAAGAATATGAGTTCTCCTAGATTATTATCTTTTTTTTTCTGGTGCGGTTTTTGTTTGTAGGCATTTGAATTTTTTTCCCTAAGCTTCTCCTTTGCGATAGCTTTCCATTTGGAAATTGCTGTACCCAAAGATATCCTTGGAAATTTCTTTTTTTTAACACACCAGTTTTTTTTTTTTGCTTGAATTAATTTTTTCCTTAGCAATACTGTTTAGTAACAATGATATTGAAGGTTACCTTTTGTTCTGACATTTTGCAAAATACCCAAGGTTATTTATTTTGATTACAGTGTTTAGTGGAAAATCCTAAGAGACACATCATGGATTCCTGACACGGGATATATGCACTTAAAACAAATAATCTATAACGTATTTATAGAAGCAAAAATGTACCCCCATGTTCTTTTAAAAAAAACAGCAGTCTCCATGGCTTGAGAGAGGTAATAGACAGCCCAAGGATTCCTCAAAATTCATGAAGTTTGTACAAACCAAAATTTATTTTTAAGTGTTGAATAAGAAACAATTTCCATTTCAGGTTCTTTTTGAGCCCGCACAATGCATAATTACAATTAGCTGATTGGCAGCAGTTCCTTCTAGTGATTTAAGATCATTATACACTTTGTCTCACTGTCCTCTCTCAAAGTTCTTTGATTGCTAATTTTAAAGGCTTATACTCACTTCAGAATGAGAAATGTTATATATTCAGAATTTGGAGAGCAAAAATTATATTCATTTTCAATTTTTTTTACTTTAATAGAAACTTTAGAATAGATATGAGGAGAGGAATAAAAGCAGCTTGATAACTTAACATCCAGACTATTTCTAATAGAGCATCACTCCTTGTGTTGAGTTAGACCACTTCAAAGAAATTCCCCCATTGCCATAAGTTTTTATAAAGCATGCATATTGAAACATGCACAACATAAAACAATGGATACAGGTTTTCCTAAAGTTCTATGTTTTATTCAGACTCTGAACTTCTGCTCTAGAAAAATAAGTTAATTTATTTCAGCTTTCAGAGTCCATTTTCTCAGTTTTCTTTTAAGAACCTTAGGGCTGTATGATCCCAGTATTTATTTGTATTTGTTTATGTTAACCCATTTTACCACACAGATTTAGTAAATGGTAAAGTGCTACTGTTTGCTCGAACCACGTAGATATAATAGCCATGCAAAAATATTCTGTTGGACTGAAATTCTCATACTAGCCCTTTGTGCTTTTGGGTTCTGACATCCTGTATGGGAAAACAAGTATTTTCTTCTACATATAAACCAACATAATGGAGAGAGAAAGATTCTACTGGGTGATTTTGATGGACAATAACTCCCCACTATTGAGATAGCTTGTATTTTTGTTCTGGAACTAAGTAACAATCAGTTGGCTCCATCATTAGTTAGTTATGTCTCTACTTTTGCTCCCATTTCCAACACACGAAATGCCCTGGGGTTTATTACACATTTTATTTGTCTGCTGTGTCAGAAAGCAAAACACGCTCGCTGGCTTTGAACAGGAGAATCAGCCACAGGGAGAAAATCACCAAAATGAGTAGTAAAATGCTATTTTTTTTCTAATTTTGATTTGTTTTCCATGTCACAAATTAAAATATAAAATTATGTTTAAATATTGGGCAGAGCACTCTTTACCTATTCCGTGTCTAAGGAATTCTATCACCTAATTGTCTTCTGAGCCACCTGGTTAATTGTCAGTTCCATGGCTCCTCTCTCTGACAGCAGCATACCTCTCTGACCCATGTGTTCATGGTTGCTGGCTGAGAGAGTGGTCGTGGTGTGGTGTGTGGAAACATAAGCAGCAAGAATTCTCCCTTCTGGGCTGAAAATCATTCAGATGAAAACAAATGTTATTGTTACTTCTCCACTTAAAATCGTCGAGTTTTGGTCAGCTAAGTTTTATAGACACACAATAAAGACCTTTAAAATGCCCTAATCGATTGAATTGGAGAATTGAAATGACAGCATTTCATTTCTAAGTTCACAGGAAATATTAAAGAATGTGCTTGTCTGAGGATAACAGAGATGGCTAGAATGTGGGGAAATGTTCTAACACATATTTTTTTTCTTAATTAGTTTTAATGTCATAAATTTCCTTAAAAAGATCAGAGTCAAAATATTTTATGTATTATGAAAAACCCTGTCTTGATTTAATGTAAATAAAAGCACTGTGCCTGTAAATGCTATTTTTATGATGGACTTATTCTACGACCCTTAATTTTTACATAATACACTAAAGCATTAAATGGCTTATTTTCACACTTAAGTCAGTGAAATAAATTCAGATTCTGTAAGAGGAAACAAAAGGACAGTGTTTCTTAATTCCATCTTTTCACTGGACAAAATTCATTGTGTAAATCGAACATTACATAATTTATAAAAATAATATAAGTGCTTGACTATACCTTGGTTATTAAAAAAAAAAGCATTCAGTGGCTTTCCCCATTCTAACGTAACTTGGTAGCACATCTGAAACACATACTTTCACAGTAGTAGATTTTTTAGCTTATGCAGCTGACAGGTTTTTCTTCTCCCCATGGTCCGAGGCAAGCAAACACTTGAACGCTTCATTACATGGATCATTTGTGCTTCCTAGATAACCAGAAGGTGTGACTCCTGTGTTGATCACTTATAGGACACTTCCCCTGAGGCCTTAGAAAGAGAATTCTTGAAAGATATTCTTACTGTTCTCTCTCTCTCTCTCTCTCTCTTTCTCTCTCTCTCTCTCTCTCTGTCTGTCTCCCTCTCTCTTTCTCATGATTGATAACACATTTAGAGAATTATATGTGTTAGGGACTGACACAGGTTAGAAGAAGGTATTTTACCCTGGAAAGGTGATGCATTCCTTTACTGACTAGAATTCTATTATTCTTTAGTGTCTAGTGAATTTAAAGTCAACATGGTAAGCAAACACATGACAAAATTTGTAGTTTTCACATCACAAATTACATAATTGTCAGGGTCCATCAAAGGATGGCTAAGAACATGTATTAGCATTATGTATGGAATGTGTTACAGAGAATATAATTAAGAAGCATTAGGCTAAGAAACTTTTGTACGTTAGATTCATTTTAAAGTTTAGATTTTATTTAAGAGGTGTATAAACTTTATAGCTTTAAATTTTTTCTGATTCAAATGCGTTACTCAGGATTTTGTTTTGTTCATTAGGTTTTGTATTGTACTTTTTGAATGTTTATTACACTGCTTCTGTCCTTTCATAAGCAAAGGAGGAAAGGACTTATTCCATCTCAAACTGTTTAGTAGCAAAATTTAATAGCTTATGAAATATATTAATAATGCAACATGTATATAATATTGGAATTTAAATACAAAAAGAAAGTTTCTGTGGTATTTAGTATAATTACAGGATATATTCAGTGCAAGCTGGGAATGAGAATGAATGTTTGAGGGCTTGTCTAGCACATACAAAGCCTTGCATCTGATCTTCAACACTACACACCAATCAGGTAGTCAACCAAACTCAAAACACTTTATACAGATTAAGCACAGACGAGTAGTTATGTATTATAATTGCATATGAAAAGGTATGGACTTTTATGTGTGATGAATATATAAAAAAGAATCATGTACAGATCACAGTAGTTGATTGGCTTAAAGAACAGAGGACAAAATGAGGGCAAGCCTGTTAAAAACAGTTTTCTGTGTTTGAATTTTCAAATTTTCTTTCATTATTATTGTGAAATATTTTAAAATTGCTTTTATTTGTTTTTATTTTATGTATGTGAATACACTGTAACTGTCTTTAGATTCATCAGAAGAGGGCATCAGATCCCATTACAGATGGTTTTGAGCCACCTTGTGGTTGCTGGGAGTTCAACTCTGGACCTCTGGAAGAGGAGTCAGTGCTCTTAACTGCTGAGCCATCTCTCCAGCCCCGGTGTGAAATATTTATTAAAAATTTTAATGTAATTTTCTATCTTTTCCCTTCAGTGATTACAAAACCAAACCAAAGAACACCATTTAAATAACTCAATCAACTGCATGTTCCCCGACTAAATGTTCTCTCCTGAAAAAATTATACTCTTAGAAGATTAGTTGCTTATGTCACAGTGTTATCTTCACCCATCTTCCATAAAAATTATCTATTTCAGGAATACTTGATCCCTCCTCACAAATCTGTTATTTTTAGTTTTATTGTCCATTTTGGGTAGATATAAAGTAGAGAACTGAAAATATTCTAGGAGAAGGATCCAGCCGCTAGAGAGTTACCTGCAAGTATCCTTTAGGTGGCCACTCCAGAGAAGAAGTTGGTAGTTAGTATATTATGGCAATTACGGGAAAAGACTCCATGCCCCAGAAGGCTGACTGCATATTGTGTCTTCTTAACTTTCAGTCTACAAAGTGGGCATGATTACAATTCTTACTTTGTTGTACTTTTTTCAGACACCACATACATAAAGAGCTTAAAACATGGGAGAATTTTTAGTGAATGTTGCTTGTTTGGTTATTATATAGTAATTGGGAAAACTTTAGAGTGCTCACTTTTAAACTTCTCTCATGAGAATGTCTACTAATTGAAGAATCTTACTTAATACGCTATAAAATGATGTTCTCTTTTCTTTTGAAAGATCTGGTAAGTTTTCTGGTCAACTTGAATTTGTACCATGGTCAAACTAAATGACATTAGGCAAACTATGAATGATTTATTTTTTTGTAGTGCTCTAGAAAGTCAAGGTTATAACCTCTTAGAGTGCTACCCCAGTAAGCTAGTCAATGTATTAAAAAAACGTATATATCATATTAAAATATCAAACAAGAATTTGCCTTAAGAATGTGGAGACATTTAATGGTTATTGTATAAAACTGAAGATGTCCATAGCCTGAAGCACTGTAAGATTTGACACAGTTATTGTTATGCATATATTTTAAAAAGTATAATAAATTAATTTAAAACTACCATTTCAAAAAGGCCATATTCTCTAAAGAGAATGCACTGAAGCGTGTGCCTCTTTCCAAGAGTGAGCAACACAGATGGAGGGCCAGTTAGGAGTGATATGCAGAGGATAAGGAAGCATAGTTAAACTCTGGGTTGTGTGTTGAAGGCAAAAACACGAAGAGGTTGGTATTGGGAAGAAAATGGCAATTTATCTCAAGAATATTGAGAAACTGAAAAGTAGATTTTTCATTACTTGTGGAATTTTCTGTCTTTGTAAAGCTTAGCTCACTCTATAATACATTGAATTATGTTCGTTTCATTAAAGTCTTGCTTCCTCTGTAGCTGTTATTAGGCTTGCTGGCCATCATGAGGCAGCACAGTTGAGTCAAGATTTAAGCATGTTGGAAACATCTCAGGCCATTCTATTGGCAAGATATAGACTTGGACCATATGGTGAGTCGAGGCACTTACACTTGTTATAGAGTTGATTCATATTGGCCCTGATGCAAGAAATTAACATTGCTCACACTTGTTTAGCCTTAATCAAAATCTTCTTAGCTGAAGCAGTGGGGTAATGTCACCATCTGCCACAGAGGAATCCCAATATCAAATGCAATGCCAATACCAAATACATACCAGGACTGAGGTATGTTTCAGTCTTAAAGACTTTGAGAAAGAACTTGCTATGGATGAACTGTAGACCAGTTTCCCCTATTATCTATTTATATCATAATTTGTATTTTATATTGCCAGCTTCATTATAACAGCTATGAAATCTACAAGTGTGTACTGATTTGCCATCTCTTGGGAATACTACTATGGTAACTTTTAGACATCCAGATATCTTTAAGACCCAACATGCTGTTTGGGAGAGATAACACTTGAAACTTCAGCTGAGGCCTTGAGAATGTATATTTGAATCTTTTAGGAAAGTTCATAGACTAAATTTTCTTTACTAAAAATGTAGGTTTTTACTGCAGCTTTAATGTTAATGGAATAATTTTATGATAAACAAATTCGTTGAAAGTTAATACAAGCTAATATATAATTGTATAAATCCAAAATGTTTCCATGAACAAGCCCTTGTAAATTATTAGTTACTTATAAAATTTGTGGCTCTCAATTTTACATGTGAAATAACATCTAAAATACCTGATAGCATTTTTGCTTACATCTTTGTATCTTAGTTTATTCCTATAGCTCTGTAGTATGGATTGAAATTGTGAATGATGGGACCTCCATTCCAGTAGTTCATTTATTGTTCAAGATTGTTTTTGATATCCTGAGTCTTTGGATTACCCATATGAAGCTGAGAAATGTTCTTTCAACATCTGTAAAGAATAGTGTTGGAGTTCTTATGAGGATTATTCTGAATCTGTAATGGCCATTTTTACTATGTTGATTCATGAGCATGGTAGATCTATCTGATTTCTGATATCTTCTTCAATTTCAAAGTGTACATGTAGTCTGAGGCCTACCAATTTAAATTAAAAAATTAGTTTTATAAAGTAGTATAATAATTGCTGAGTTCTTAATAACTTTTACTGATGTAATTATAGTTTGTTAAAATTTCATCATGTTTCTTTATTGGCTTATTTCTTATTGAAGCAAGTTACTAACATGACCATGGCACTACTTATTTAATGAAATAGGTTTTGCAGTTGTAACTTGTATACACATTTGTATGTTACTGTTTGTGTGTCTTTGAAAATTTTACTTTGAGAAACCATCATGAATTGATTTGTATATAAAACTCCAAACCAGTTCAATGTATGTTTATCTTTTAGATGTTTATATATAGCCAGTAGTTTTAATTTTGTATTCTCAAATTTTGGTTGTGAATATTCTAATTTTGGTGTTCAGATATCATAATACTTAATATGGAAGATGGAAGTTATCAACCCTGATATTCTTATAATGTAACTCAGATGTTAGCAAAAATATTCAGATAATATTGGCTTTAATATTGCTTAGCAGCTTGTTTGTAGACACATCCTTTTATAGGTCTTTCTGCAAATTTACAAAAGGACTTTCACAGTGATTCAACTAAACATTTCTCCCAACTCTGGTTAAGTTTCTATAATGTATTGCATGACTCAGGATTGAATAAGGATCGAATAACAGACCTCTTCATCAGTACACATAAAATAGATTTATACCCATTATTGTCAAGAGCAATAAAATGCCGATGATTCTAGAAGAATAAAACAAAAGGCCCCATCGCATCAATTCCAGTTACCTTAAACCATAACTTAGTCAAACCAGCTATTTTGTTATCTGTACAGTTCAATTGGCTCCTAGATCAAAGTTGTGCAGTTTTCTTCCTTTCGCCTTTTTCCTGATTATTTTTTTTCCTCTCTTTGTAAGATAAAAACGAATCTATTCCTACTCCACATGAAACTTCATTCTAATTCTTGTAGAGCATCAATGCTGCTGTGACTTATATCTTGACCAAAACATTCCAGTCTATTATGAATTTGTAACACATTTACCTACATAAAAAGTTTTCTTAAAAGTGTTTTAAAACAAGGATTAAGATAGAAATATATTTATATTGTTATCAAGATTTTACTTTTCAGATTAGATAAGTATTATATGCTTTAAAACTCTGATAAATGAAAATTTTACATCCTTTAGTTTTATATTTTCTTTTAATCTTGGATATATCATTAACTTTAGCAAGGCAGGAAATGTTCTGTAATATTGACACAATATGTTTTTCTATATATATGTATATATTGATCCAAAAGTAGAAGAAACTATTGACAGTGAAATTCTGAGCAAGAACTATCCATGTAATGTGAAAAAAGAGACATGAATAGCGGGCTGCAAAACAAGAATGACATGCAATCAATAACCTGTATATTATGTATTTTTCTCATTGATATGATAAAATGCCTTACAGAAACAACTTAAAGGCAGAAAGAATCATTTTTGGCTCATGGTTTCAAAAGAGTGAGTCAGTGGTTCCTTGATTCTGTGTATTCTGACAGAACATCTCCAGACCGCAAGGATATGTGTTAGAGCTCTTCATTTCTTTGCTGCAGAGAGCAGAAAGTGAGGCTTGTGCTCCTACTTAGTTAGATTTTTCTTTTTTCTCATCCGGGCCCCAAGCTCAATTGTTGCAACTCAGACTCAGGGTGAGTTTTGTCTCTCAGTTAACCTTCTCAGAAAAAATTATCATGGATACAGCGAGAGGTATGCTCTCTACTGTCCAACTTAAATCCAGTGAACATTGCAGTGAAGAATCACCATTAGAAGATGCATTTTACTGTTTTATACATATTCTCCTGTGAACACAGGAATTACTTTGAACTTTAAATAACTCTACCTATCTTCAATTTTATTGTGAATTTCATGCGATTCAATGGCATCGTTAGTGACACGTTGGAATTAATAATCTTTAAATAGCTGAGGAAATACATAGTTCTGATATCTTTCATAGGCCTTTGAAAGATAGAATTGGAAAACACATAATTTTAACCTTGTTTTTATAAAAGACATTTATAGACTTGCTTTTTAAACTTAGAATTAACACAGGTTATTTCACTCCAGCAGATGCATTTTAACTCCAATAAGAAGATGCATATTTTATCACTACTGAGGTGATACTTCTTAATTAACAACAAATTAATTCTTACCCACATGTAAGTACCTGGAGTATAATATGCTAACTATTGGTATACAACAAGAATTGGTAATAGGACAGTATTTATAAAAGATACTTATTTATATTTTAAGAAGATTTTGTTCATTTAAAGCTTGTACTTATTTGTGTCAAGCTACAAAGAAAATCCAGGATATTTCTGAGTATTAAATGAATTAGATTAAATTAAATACAATTTTCTTTCTTTAAGTTACAAATAGTGAAGGTCATCGTTAGTGACACATTGGAATGTGTCACTTATGAAATACTTCAAATAGATTTTGCCATGTGGAAGGTGTTGGTTTTGAATTCATTCAGTGAATAAATTCACCTGTCATACTTTTTTTTTTACACACATGCTTGAAGAGTCACAATCAAATATTCATATTGTTGGAAATTTAGATCAAGCTTCAGATATATTAATTTTTATTATATTTTCTTCTACTATGATATGAACATATAATTATATATAACACATTATATATAATTTTAAATATATATTATTTTTAAATTATACATTCACACACACACACACACACACACACACACACACACAATTGTACCTTTATTTGGGATCTGCTGTTATTAGGCCTACATTGAACAGTGGAAAGAAACACAGTGAGTCATGCTTCCTCTGCAAGGAAATGGTACTCATTTCATCACCAGGTAAGACACTGATCAACAATAAAAGATGACCGGAAGCTTGCTGTCATTAGTAAAATAGTTACAGAAGGTGGAGATCTATAACAGTCTGAGAGGCTCCACAAATCAGTTGATAACAAGTGAGCCTTAGAAGCCCTGTCGTCGTAAGTGGTTCTAGGAGTGTTTATTTTTGCACGGTGGGCAAAAGTTTAAAGGTGAGACACCGTCCTCTGCTATTAAACCACATCAGGTAATTCATTCTGGTCAAGAGAATTTCCGTACAGTCTTAACTGCAGATGTTACAGGCAGGCATGCATGAGAAAAGGAAAAGCTTTGGATGCAAGCTAAGGTCTGGGACTACATCTCTTGAAACAAGGAGTATAATCAAATTTATACTTAGGGGAAATTGTTCCAGGAATTAGGGTTTTTAAACATATTTGAGGCAGAGACATATACAGCAATAGAGATTAATATTATTAGATAAGCCAGGTGCGAACCTGCAGCCTGGGTGGGAGTAGGGAAGTAAAGTCATGGGTGCATGAATGGGGTGGAGGACCCAGTCTGACTGAGGCTGTACTGGTAGTAAGAAACAATTAGAAAGCAGGGTTTGTCAACCATCTTGTCCATTATCCCACACTACTTAAATACAGCTTTCTTGATATGTGTATAAAAGTTTGGTTTTACATTTATTTTAATATATTGTTCACAGAGAGACCAGCAATTATTCTATCATTGATTATTTCAATAAGAATTTTATTGTATCCAATAACTCTTGTACATAAGGTATGTGTTGTTCAAGTACTTAGGTAAAATTAGTCGCAAAGTTCCTAGGTTATCCTCTATAATCTTCCAAAAGCACAGATCATGCTTTGATAACCATTCATTGGAGATTTAGAATGAGGGAGACACTCTTTCATGCTCAGGCTGTTTTGTGATATGTAGATAGGAGGGATTGATGATGTCAGAGGAGTAACCATAATGTTTTATATGCATGTGTGAAATTGACAAAAACAAAAGTTTTATTTAAGAATCAGATGCTATGGAGCTTATAGTAAAACACTAAAGAATTCATGAAGGCTTTTATATTATTTATTTTATCTTTTATTAGTTCTTTGAAAGACCCATAAAATACGCTTTGTTCGTATTCACCCCCTTCCCAAACTCTTCCAAAATCCACTCACTGTACTTATCCACACAACTTGGTGTCCTTTTAAACCCTTCAAGACTAATTTGCTTCCCAAATATTCTTAAATGCTTGGTCTTCCACTGGAGAATGGTCCATGTATCAGGACTACACTCTTAGAAAAAAAAACCTTTTCTTCTCACAAGAGGTAACAATTACCAAGACATCTACAACCAGAGTTTGAACCTGCCTGGACTTGTACAGGTGTTGTTCATGCTCTCCCATCTAAGTTCATATATGCAGCTGCCCTGTTGTGTCTGGAGGTTTCCTTGCAGTCATTGATTGCCTCTGGCTTGTACATTCTTTCTACCACTTTTTTCTTATGACAAGCTGTGCTGGGTTACAGACAACCATATTTCTCATACTGATTTTTTTATGACTAAGGAGTACTTAATGAATAAGCACCTTTCCAGTCCACTTAAGTCATTTTTAGTATTATTATTTTGCTAAGCCATGCTTCATCTTACATTTCTGAATTTATGATGGATTAGATAACACATGCATCTAAATTGTAGTTTTCCAGCCACAAGCTTGCTTATCCGAATGCATCCTTTTTAGTAGGATGTGTAGTATATTTCCTTTCCTATATGCTTTGGAGTACAATAGAAAGAATATTATGACTTCCTCTGGTTCTCTGTAGCAGTGTTGCTGATCTACATTCCCCATCTCCCCAAGAGTTAAATTAAAAATTAATATGGATAAATTATTCACACATGACTTAGATCATGACAAGAGACTAGTCACCTGTCATATTGCTTCACAAATATATTTTTTTAGAAATGTTATTGTTGCTTTATTTTTTATTAGATTTTTTTCTTTACTTACATTGCAAATTTTATCCCCTTTGAAAACCTCCCTATCCCATCCCCCCATCCCTGCTCAGTAACCCACCTGCTCCTGCTTCTCTGTCCTGTCATTCCCCTACACTGGAGCATTCCCCTTCACAAGACCAAGGGCCTCTCCTCTTATCGATGTCCCACAAGGCCACCCTCTGCTGCATATATGGCTGAAGCCATGGATCTCTCCATGTGTACTTTTTAGTTGTTGGTTTAGTCCCTGGGAGCTCTGGGGTACTGGTTAGTTCATATTGTTGTTCCTCCTATGGGGCTGCAAACTCTTTCAGCTCCTTGGGTCCTTTCTCTAGCTCCTCCATTGGGGACTTTGTGCTCAATTCAATTGATGGCTGTGAGCATCCACTTCTGTATTAGTCAGGCACTGACAGAGCCTCTCAGGAAACAGCTATATCAGGCTCCTGTCAGCCAGTACTTGCTGGCATCCACAATATTGTCTGGGTTTGGTAACTGTATATAGATCCCTAGGTGGGACAGACACTGGATGGCCTTTCCTTCAGTTTCTGCCCCAAACTTTGTCTGTATTTCCTACCATGGGCATTTTGATCCCCCTTCTAAGAAGGACTGAAGTATCCACACTGTGGTCTTCCTTATTCTTGAGCTTCATGTGGTCTGTGAATTGTATCTTGGGTATTCTGAACTTCTGGGCTAATATCAACTAATCAGTGAGCACATGCCACGTGTCTTCTTTTATGTTTGGATTACCTCACTCAGGATGATATTTTGTTGTTCCATCCATTTGCCTAAGATTTTCATGAATTCTTCGTTTTTAATAACAGTAAATATAGCACATTTTCTGTATCCATTCTTCTGTTGAGGGACATCTGGGTTGTTTCCAGCTTCTAGCTATTATAAATAAGGCTGCTATGAACATGGTGGAGCATGTGTCCTTATTACATTTTGGAGCAACTTCTGGGTATATGTCCAGGAGAGGTATAGCTGGGTCCTTTCACCAATATTTTTATTTGTAAAGAATTGTGTCCCCATTAGCCTGTAGCCTTGCTTTACATACTCTTTTTTACTTTTACAACTTCTTATTCAACCTTATTTCCACTTATTCTAAGTATTATGTCTAATGATTACAACCGACAAAAAGAACAAAATGAGAATTATAGTTGAAAAAGGTCTCAGTTGCTCAGCTCCTTTGATAGCACACATGAATTATTCACAGTACATATATAATAGCCTGTGTTTTATTGCTTAATACATCTACAACAATCTTATTCCAGAGGGTAAACTACCCTGTTGCATGTGGTTTGTTTATTTAATTTCTCAATGAAAGCTGAAGAGAGCATTGGGTATTCTCTCCAAGGACTGCTACAGCCTGTATACTATAATTCATCACATTATTTCTCTTCTAAAAAGATGTCTTTGGAATTTCTACTGCTTTAAAAATACATTACATTTTAAAATAGTGTTGTGATTCTTATAATGTAGTTTTATAATACTTAAAATATCTAAACACACACACACACGCACACACGCGCACACACACATGCTGTTTGCCAAAATAGTATGAGAAAATACCTGCTTTTAAAGATACCTCTTTAAAAGGTGAGGTTGCAACAGCTATCTCAAAGACTAGGGAGAATTTTAAGTATAGTATTATTGTGTTTTATTATCAGATTGTTTCAGATATTAGAGAAACTAAAGGTAAATATATATATGTATTTCTTTAGTCTGGAAAATATACTATTGATTTTCACAAGAATTCCAGTATGTATGTAGATTATACCTTTTTAGGCAAGTATAAAATTATAGTACAGATTTTATGAGTTTAAAATCCTTCTCTATTATTGACAAATAAGTTAATCACTGAAAACATTTATCACTTTTATCGGCATCGCTGACAGATAACAGACTGCTACAGAAACCTGTCATAATTCAAGTGAAACATATTTGTCCTACCAGGAAAACGAAATAGCTTCAAATACCCTTGCCTTTATGTAGATTGGCAACAACCTTGACTAAACATAGAATGTTTGCTTCAGCAGAGTGGATGGATTTAAATATTAACACAATAAAATCTCCATCTTCCTCTAGCTAGTTACATTAGTTACGTTTCTGCTTTAGATGACCAAATGACCACCTGCTTTAGATGACCCTACAGAAACATGTTGGGGACAGCTCCTGGCTGCATATATCCCTGTGCACATAGGCAGTACACATGGTTGCAGGTGGACTTTTTTTTTCATCAATGAGGACATGAAAGGGGCGTAGACTAAAGTCCCAGAATGACTTTCCAAGCAAGGCAGAAAGAAGCTCAATACTTTACGTCCACCAGTTAGGCCACACCTTCTGTAATTTTACAACCTGCAAAAACAGTGTCACAATCTGGAGACCAAGCTGGTGTATGATTCAAATATGAGTCTGTGGAAGATATTTTATATTCAAACAATGGCACAAATTATAGATTTGGAATCATATATTGCTAAGGGAGTTGAACAAAGATTTAATTTGGTTTTTTAATTTTATAGATGAGAATTCCAAAGTTCCATGTACGATAAATTGTTTTTGTAAGATAAAGCAGCTCCTCGTGGCTGAGTACAGATATAATACATGACTCATGACTACAGTGCAACCTAGTATGCGTTGAATATTGAATTAAACTTAATATGTTTAGGAGTAATAAGCTAATTTGAATGATGAATACTTTCTTCTTCATGGGAATTTTGCATTTAAGTAACAGAAAAATTTAATTATTATACAGAAATGGACTTGTAACATTTTTGGAGAACTTGCTCTGTGAACTTTATATAAAACATAGTGATAAACTTGTATGTTCATAATTTGTTTTAGTCATTAACTCTGGAAAGTAATAAGTAATTCTTAGAGAATTTAGAGAAGGATTTACCCCATAAATATTTGTGATTTGATTACACTAGTCATGGGGGTTTTAAAGGGAAAAGAGCCATTATATTGAAATATACTTGGAAGATAAAACATGAATATAAAATGAAAGTCTTTAATATAAATATTTGTTTAAGAAAAATAACACAATTATAGCCACATTTCTGCATAATAGGCGAAGAGAGACCATAGTTCTACTGAGCTATGATGTGTGATTCAAGGGAGTTTTATATTTTCCATTTATGCTGCCACATTTTTGGTTGGTAGAAAATGTAATTAGCTGGTCCTATTTTTTTAATTCCATTCTTAGTAAAATAGATTTACTTGTCTTTAGGAGGCAGTTGGGAGTATGCATTTATTTATTTCACTGTGATATGAAACCTATGGATTTCTAGGAATTCTGTTTTATAACAATGTAAACTTTATTCTTTCAACCTTTTAGGGATGAGACTGGTGAAAACTGATGTTCCTCAAGTTAGATTTTTCCAAAGGAAATGCACAGCTCGAGGGAAAATAGGCCCTAATGATTATAATCTCAGGCTTTTTTTTTTCAGTAGTGGTATTTGAATTCATGGTGGCAAAGTGGTGACTTTGCTCATGCAAGGCAAATATTTTGATGACTGTAGAGGAACTACATCCTCAGCTCCCTCCCTCCCTTCCTCCCTGCCTGTCTGCCTGCATACCTGCCTGCCTGTCTTCCTGCCTCCCTGCCTCCCTGTCTGTCTCTCTGTCTCTCTGTCTGTTCATCTGTCTGTCTGTGTTTCTTCCTCCCTCTCTTTCTCTCTTCCTTCCTTCTTTCCTTCCTTCATTTCTTTCTTTCCTTCTGATCCCTTCATTCCTTTTGTTCTACCTTTCTTCTTTCATTGCTTTGTTTTGTGATAGAATCTTACTGTGTACCCCAAGCTGGCTTCAAATTTGGGATCATCTTGCCATAGCTTGAGTGCTGAGATTACAAGTTGGTACAATGCCCAAGTTGTCTAGACTTTTTATCAAGTAAAATGTATGAGTATTGGTCAAATAGATTAGTTGGTGAAATACTTGCCATGAAGTCATAAGGATCTGAGTTCAGATCCTCAGAATACGTGTTAAAGCCAGATGTACAGCTGACACTTGATACAAGGGAATGGAATGAGGTGAGGAGATAAAGAATGGGGGATCTCTCTGCTGACAATTAATCTAGGCAAACAGCAAGCTCAGTTTTTAGTGAGAGAGCACATCTTACAAAATACGGTGGAGAGCAACAGAGAAAGACATCTGTTGACCCCCAACTTAAAGTGGGCATGCAGAAAACATGTATACATGATACTCATGCATACAACACATAAAGGAGAGACACTAGCAAATACTACATTCCAGGGAAAGAAGTTTGCTTTCTTGGGAAAATTTGCAGGTGAAGAGGAAGTGCAGAGTGGAAGACTGGCGACAGCTGTTTGTGAAACTGGCTTTCCGTAGTATCTCTAAGACTATGGTGGCTTCAACATGAAACAATTTCGGTAAACTACAGATAGAAATTAAATAGAGCCAACATTCAGAGTTTTTCAATCCTATGCTCAAGAAAACTCACAAAACCCTTTATACAAGAACCTGCTACGATGATATGTGCCAGGCGAGACTTTTCTATACCACTCCGTTTGCACCAGCTTGTTCTGTCTGATGGAAGAGCAGATTGGGGATAAGACGTCACCGATCTAATAGCTGTTTGGTATATACAGATATAATATTTCTTTTGT
>NW_022196909.1:21636198-21776941 GCF_008632895.1 Mastomys coucha
GCAATCTACAATTTCAATGCAATCCCCAACACAATTCCAACACAATCCTTCAAAGACATGGAGAGAGCAATTCTCAACTTCATATGGAAAAACAAAAACCCAGGGTAGCGAAAACAATTCTTTACAGTAAAAGAACTACTAGAGGAATCACCATCCCTGACCTCAAGCTGTACTACAGTGCAATGGTGATAAGTACATGCTATTGGTACAGAGACAGACAGATATTTCCATGTTTCTCTGATTATAAGTCTCTAAGAACCTCTCTTTCTAGATAAGTGAGACTATAGAATAAAAAGTACAGTTTATACTTAATAATTTACTTATAATTCTTGCATTATAGAATTCTTTGTAGCAATTGTGAAGTATGTTCGTTTAGTGTACCTTCTGTGTTCCTGAAGACATATAGGAAAGAGATACTTCTCTCATGTAAAATATGAGAATTCTGCTAGGAGAGAGCTATGCCCAGAGCTAAAGCTGTCCCATAGCCCTCTGCACCCAAATCGTGCCTGAAGAGAGCTGATTTCTCAGGAGTGCTCACTCCTAAGCCCACAGGTTAGATCACTAGTTTTTGCTTCAATAACTGTCCAAAGAGGGATCCTCCAGGAGTGCACAGGGAACAGGAACAGTGGAGCTGCTTGGGACAGCATCCTTCCGGTCTCCATGTGTGCCCCGGGGCTAAGGCTGTCCCACAACCCTCAGCATCTAAATCCCACCAGGAGAGAGCCAGTCTCACAGGAATGCTTACATTCCTAAGCCCACATATACATAATATTTGTAAATATTGTTATCACATGCATACACACCTATAAATATATAAATATAACCTACTGAGTCCTTTATTCCTTTACTCACAGTACATGTATTAAGAAACAACCACCTGGTATTTGTTATTGTGCTAGTTAGGGTTATTATCGTTATGATGAATCCCCATGACCAGAAGCAAGCTGGGGAGAAAGTCACTCATTTGATTTACACTCCCACATAGCAGTCCATCACTGAAGTAAGTCAGGATAGGAAGACAAGCATCACTGACCGGGAAGCGAGCACTGATACAAAGGCAATGGAATGGCGTCATGGCCACGATTAGCCTACTTCCTTACAAAGCAGAAGAGAAGCCAAGATGATGGCCCAGGCATTAGCACTACCCACAGTAGCCTGAGCTACTAGTTCCCTAGGAATCAGGAGTTAAGAAAATGCCTTACAGCCTTATCTTACAGAGGCATTTTCTAAATGAGGTTCCCTCCTTTGATGACTCTTTCTTGTATCAAGTTGACATAAAAAAAAAAAAACCTGGCAATATAACCAGTTAAGAGTGTCATCTATGTGGAAGACTACTTCTCCCTTTCTCAACAGTCATTAACTGCCTGTAGTTCTTTATCTAGATGTGTGGTTTTGTGAGAATTTTCTTTTTCTTTTTTTCTTTTTTAACAAAGAGCCATCATCTACTTTTTATTAAATAACTATTTTATAATTTTTAAAATTTTATAAGTTCCCCCCCCCATGTCCCTTCTCTTCACCTCTGAGAGGTGGTTCGCTCCCTTGGTATCCTCCCACCCACCCTCAGCTGTCATGTCTCTACAGAATTAGCACATTCTCTCCCATTGAGGCCAGACAAGGCAGTCCTCTGCCACATGTGTGCCGGAAGCCTTGGGTCAGCCATGTATGTCCTTTGGTTGGTGGCTCAGTCCTGTGAGCTCTCTGGGGTCTAGGATAGTTCACACTGTTAGTCTTCCTGTGGGGTTTCCATTCTCTTCAGTTTCTTCAAAACGTCACCTCACTCTTTCAAAGGGCTTCCCGACCTCCATCCTATGCTTGGCTGGGAATCTGAATTTGTGTCAGTCAATTGCTGGGCAGGACCTCTCAGAAGATAGCCATTCTAGGCACCTATCAGCAAGCACAACATATCATCAGTAATATTGTCAGGGATTGGTGGCCTGTAATTAGGGTGGATCTCAAATTAGTCTGTTACTGGCCAGCCATTCCTTCAGTCTCTGCTCCATATTTTCACTGGCACGTGTGCTGATTTGAATAATAATGGCCCTATAGACTCATCTATTTGGTCATTAGAGAATAGTGATATTTGAAATAATTAGGAAATACTGCATTATTGGCAGAAGAGTGTCACAAGGGGTAGACTTTGGTGTTTCAAAAGACCATACTAGTTCCAGTCTTTCTTCCTGTTGCCTGAAGATATAGAACTCTTCAGCCATTCTCCAGTACCATGTGAACCTGTGTGTTTCCATGCTTCCTGCCATAACTATAATGGACTAAACCTCTGAAATTATAAGCTCCCTTTAAATGCTTTTTTTTTCTAATAAGTTGCTTTAGTCACAGTTTCCCTTCACAGCAGTAGAACACTATACAGCAGTTCAACTGATATTACCATTATCTGAAAATTCTTTAGGCTATAATATTGTTGAAATTTTATGGTTATAGTTTCCTTCTGCTTCATGGAAAACAATCTCTTAGCAAACATCTTGATTCTCTGACTCCTCAAATCTGTCTGTGCCTTCTTCTTTGAGCCACACATATAGGAATTGTATGACATACATATCAATTAAAGCCAGGCAACCACAGAGTTGTCAGTATTTTGACCAGTTGTGGATTTCTAGAATGGTCTCCACTTACTGTGAAATGAAACTTATGTGATGAAGGTTGAGAGCTATCCCTGCCTGTGGGTCAAAGGATAAGTATTTAGAGTGCAGTAGGAAGTTTACTGGCTAAGGAAAATGATAAATGCAAATCCCCTTCTATGTTCACATCTTCACCAATCCTTGGTAGTTGGCTAGGTTTACAAAACAAGGCATGAGTTACCTCTCACAGAGGAAGCCTTAAGTCCAATTAGACAGCTTTCGGTTACTGACAAGAAATAAATGCCACCTTTGAGCCTTTGCGGATATCTTGCTTTGGCGGTTATTGTAGTGGGTAGCACTAGTGATTATGTTTCTCCCTTGGCTGTTTGAAGAGCACCTTCAGACAGCTAGCCCTTAGGGATGAGGCTTCTGGGTCAATTGCAACTTGATTCCTTCAAGTCCCATGTTGAAGTGTGTTCTCTTCAGCATATGGGACTTAGCTTCAAATTCTGGGATGCAGCCAAAGGAATAAGTGAATTTTTTTCTTATACATGAGATAAATTTGTGTTTATAGAAAGTTTGTCCTTCTGGTCATTGTTATTTGCATTATGGTGTAGGTGCTTTCAGGAATATTTGGCAAGATAAAAGAAAGAGAATGTGAATAATGTTTCCAGAGGTAACTCATATTTTGGAAAAAAAAAAAACAAGTTCAGGTTAGGTTAAACTACACCTGTCTGAAATAATTAAATAGTAAACCATCTGTATTTTAGTGTAAAAAGTGGAGAATCTTATTTTGAACCCTATAACAGGAGAGTTAAAAATTTAAAAACAAAGTGACTAGTTCTGTTGCTGAATCGACATAAGCTAAAATGGCATGGGTATGCAGGAAAGGCTTTTCTGCCTTTGAATAAGGAGGTGATGCATGGTTAGATTGTTTTGGGCGTGAAAAGAAAATCATCTCAGACAGACACTTCTACTAAATGACTGGATAGGACCCATTAGAAATGAAAATGAAGCCACGTTTTCCATGAGAACGCTCAAAGAAGAACTGAGGAAATGCCTGGATGGCATGTAATTATGTTACTGTGCAAACTTCCTCATCTCAACATAGATGAGTCCTTGGCACTTTTCCCTCCTCAACATTCATTCTCAAGAGTGGCCATACTTTCATGTAAATCTTCCAAAATTGATCATGAAAGTAATATCTTGCCAACATGATGACAGTGTTCACAAACCTACCCCTTTATTCTGTTTTGTAAGTAATCTATAAATCAAAGAAATATTAGATACTTTTTGGAGGAGTGGGTACTTTTCTCCTTGGTGGTATGGTCTGTAATCTCACTCACTAAAAACATGAGGCTGTGGAGTGCTCATCAAAGGGGGCCTAGCATGACCGCCCTCTGAAAGGCCTAACAGCAAGCAACCGAAAGAGTCAGATGCAGACATTTACACCCAAACAATGGACAGAAGCTGCTGACCCCTGTGGTTGAATTAGGGAAAAGCTGGGAGAAGCTAAGGAGGAGGACAACCCTGTAGGAGAAGCAGCAGTCTCAATTAACCTGGATCCCTGAGATCTCTCAGACACTGGACCACCAACCAGGCAGCAAACACCAGCTGATATGAGGCCTCCAACACACATATAGCAGACGTCTGCAGGGTCTGGGTTCAGTCAGAAATGATGTACCTAACCCTCAAGAGATTGGAGGCCTTAGGGAGTGGGGAGGTCTGGTGAGATGAGTGGCGGGTAAGGACATCCTTGGTTGGTATTTCCTGAGGAACTGCGAAACTGATTTCCAGAGTGGTTGTACCAGCTTGCAATCCCACCAGCAATGGAGGAGTATTCCTCTTTCTCCACATCCTTGCCAGCATCTGCTGTCACCTGAGTTTATCTTAGTCATTTTGACCTGTGTGAGGTGAAATCCTAGTGTTGTTTTGATTTGCATTTCCCTGATGACTAAGGATGTTAAACATTTCTTTAAGTACTTCTTGACCATTTGAGATTACACAATGGAGTACTACTCAGCTATTAAAAACAATGAATTCATGAAATTCTTAGGAAAAATTCTTAGAAGGGGTAACAAAAAACTCACAGGAGCAAATATGGAGACAAAGTGTGGAGCAGAGACTGAAGGAAAGGCCATCCAGAGACTGCCCCACCTGGAGGTCCATCCCATATATAGTCACCAAACCCAAACACTATTGTGGATGCCAAGAAGTGCATGCTGGTGTCTGATATAGCTTCTGAGAGGCTCTTCTAGAGCCTGACATATACAGAGGCTGAGGCTCGCAACCAACTATTGAACTGATCATGGGATCCCCAATGGAGGAATTAGAGAAAGAACTGAAGGAGCTGAAGGGGTTTGCAACCACATAGGAAGAGCATCAGTATCAACTAATCAGAGCTCCTAGGGTCTAAAGCACCAACCAAGAAGTACACATGGAAGGCCCCCTGGTTCCAGCCATATATATAACAGAGGATGGGACATCCTTGTGGGGCATCGATGGGAGAAAAGGACCTTGGTCTTCTGAAGGCTTGATGCTCCAGTATAGAGGAATGCAAGGGTGTGGAGGTGGGATTGGGTAGGTGGCTGGAGACAAACCCTCATAAAAGCAAGAGGAGGGGATATGGTATAGGGGTCTTCTAGGGGAAAATCTGGAAAGGGGAAAACATTTGAAATGTAAATAAATAAAATATTCAATAAAAATAAATAAATCTTTTTTCTAGATGGAGAGGGAAAATCTAATACAGTATTTAAAAACCCTCATAGCCATTTAAATTTAACTTAGCTCTGTGGGAAGTATGAATAGCTTTCAAATACTTCAAATAATTACAAAATGGAATTCTACTCAGCTATTAAGAATGAGGACATCATGAGTTTTGCAGGCAAATGGATGGAACTTGAAAATACCATCCTGAATGAGGTAACTCAGACCCAAGATGACATGCATGGTATGTACTCACTAATAAGTGGAGATTAGCCAAAATACAGAAGACCTAGGATACAATTATATCTTAAATTACAATGTAGGTGCTTGAAAGAAGTGAACACTGTCCTGCTTAGTATAAAAGATTTTAACTAGAATGGTTCAATTATTAAAAAATACAACATAAGTATCAAAAAATACCTTGAATAATTATAAACCTACCACTTAGATTCTTAAAATTATCAGTAATTTTCTCAATTTGCATTGTTTCTGTCTTACCTCTGTCTCTGTATTTTTATATCATAATTCATCCACTCATAATTATAAGGCCATACATCTTAATATAATATTTGAGAATATATCTCCAGAAAATGCTAATGTATACCATACTTAAGAAGTTAATCATAAAACCTATCATAAAAATATACCAATATTTTAAAAAGTCACACTGTAAAATTAATCAGATCCAAAGACTGTACAACTCAATTCAATCAGTTGAAATAGCCACTTAAGACAGATGCTTTGGAATTCCACAGTGGATTTTGTGCTGCCACTATTGAATATATTTTTTGTGGTTATCCATCATCAAAACTGACAAATTTATGACAGTTAGAATTAGAACTTAGTTTAGCTGTGTGTCCTATTTCACAACTCAGGTTAATTGCCTATTCTTTGTCCTCTCTCATCTTATGATATTTAGCCTTTGTGGTTCCCTTTTCTAAAAGGGTATACTTTATTCACATGTATGTTTGTATTTAAACATATAGTATATACCAGATGTATATAACATACATTTACCTCTATCAAATGTAGTGTGATTCACCACAGTATTGTCTGTATTTACATTTCTACAACTACTGCTATCACTTTCCATAGTAATTGCTCTCCTAATTGTTTTCTAGTCTAGTTTTTCCTTACAGTCATATATGTAACAAACATGTATATGTATGTTAAACATATGTATTCATTACAGTTAGCTCTAAACATTTATTAGACATGATTTGAAGTTATTGGCATAAATTGCTTCTTTTATGAATTCAATTCTACATATGAATTGGGGTTCAGAGATTATGACACTATTTTGTTAGTAATCCTAACATCAGTCAGTTAAGGTAGCGCCTCTAACTGAATTTCTTTGTAAATAACGCAGTTTGCTTTTGTTAATACTAATTTTTTTATTATTTCCAGTTAGTTGGTTATTATCCAAAGCTAACTTATTAGCTACATCATTGCAGGCATTATTAATTGTCTTATTGAGATTTCATATATACTGATTGATATTTAATAACTATTGATTGGTAGTTATCTACCGTGATGATTGATGTTTTCCTAAGTTGCTGGTTTTCACAACATGTTATTAACACATGGTCCATTCCAGGAAAATAAAAATGAGGACACTCTTCTCCCAGTCTTCTCCCTTGCTGCCAATGACTGTTGGATTGCTTTTCAGAAACTTCTTCCTAGCGCTTTAGTTAGTTACTGCTATTATTACTTCAGAGTGACAATTGCACTACCAACATCTAATGTTATATGCTGTTATTTGTTATCAGAAATTCCTTTTGTGTAGTCAAGGTACCACAGGTAAAACTGCTCCTTTCTGTCCCAGACCTGAAATGTTTTGCATATCTAGGTGAAAACATTTTAAATGTGTTTGGAGATGTACAATTCTCTAGGTTCTTTCCTAGTCAAATGAGGTCAAAATAAAAGTTCAAAGTTTGTGTATGATGACTATCAGAATCGACAGAAGCAATTTCTCAAATCAGGCCCTTAAAGATTTAAAATAACACTTATATTTGGAAAACAAACATTTGTTATGTTCATAGAATTAAAATATGGATGTATAACTAAAGTAACAAGAAAAAAAGTCAATACGAATAACCTTGCAGATTAAAACTTCTTGGAAGAAAAACAAACAAAACAAAGTAAAACATTACAGTAGAAAAACTTAAATTGGCCTTGACAATGTTTTCTTGTATAACATACTAAAAAATCAGGCTACAGAAACAGATAACTAAATAGGAATATACCTAGCCAAAATACTTCTATACATTGACAAAAAGAGAAAAGAAAAGAAACAACAAAATCCCCAAACGAACAAACAAACAAAACCAAAAAACCAAACCAAACCAAACAAAGCACCAAAAAAACCTGTCAACAAACTTAAAGACAGTTTACAATTTGGGAAAAGCAGTGTCAAACTATGATTAGATAAGGAGTTAAGGGCCATACAATACAACAGAAAGCAAATTTATAGCTCAATGAAAAAATTATCCCGTACAAGAACTTTAATAAACACTTCTTTAAAGATGACAAAAAGTGTCACTTGACTGGAATGAGGCCCAACATTGCTGATTACCAAGACAATGCAAAATATATATGCATAGGTACTCGTGCATGCATATGTACCTATACACATGTTTATGAACACACACACACACACACACACACACACACACACACACACACACACACACTCACACAGACATGAACACTCACCCACATAGCTAGAGGTGGGGTAGGCTCTATTGGAACAGCTAGGGGTAATACATATTGTAACTAACAAGACTGTAACAGCACACAGAAGAGCAAGAAAATTTAAAATAAACGAAATTTTAAGAAGTAGACACAGAGTCGTAATCCTTACTAAAAAAACTATTGGCAACTGAAAGCTGCTGGGAAAGGGAAAATCAGTTTTTGCCGGTGACTGACATGGTATCCAACGTCAGTCAACCATATCACATGGCAAGCTACATGACCAGAAATAGTTGGCGAACTTAAAATGGACAGTGTGTTTTTATTTTGTTTTGGTAGATTTTGTCTTACTTGTTCTGTTGCTGTTGCTGTTGATGTTTGTTTGTTTTTTTTGCTTGTTTGTTTCTTTTTGCATTTCGAGAGAAAGAGAAAGTTAGAAAGGAAGAGAAAACAGGAAGTCTGATGGGGTAAGGAAAGTTGTAAGGTGGCGAAAATCATGATCAAAACGTATTATAGAAAAAGTATTTGTTTTGTTTTGTTTTGTTTTTCGAGACAGGGTCTCTCTGTGTAACCCTGGCTGTCCTGGAACTCACTCTGTAGACCAGGATGGCCTTCGGACTCAGAAATCCACCTGCCTCTGCCTCCCAAGTGCTGGGATTAAAGGCGTGCGCCACCACTGCCCGACTAGAAAAAATATTTTAAAGGAAATAAAAAAAATATCAAATGGACACAACTGAAAACAAAAGTAGAAGATGAACATAGCACATATATTTATAGGACAGTTATGTGAGTTACAATTATTATTATCTCTGCATTGGTTCTTTGAATTGAATTCTGCTAATGTGTTTGTTACAGTTTTTAGGATAACTACAAAAACAATAGAAATAAAGCTAAAGTTTCCACACATATAGATTGCAAACTTCAGACAGAAGAACATGTTCTGGTCCTGCCTATGAGCTCGGGGAGTTTTGCCTACATAGAAATATGATTTTAAAAAACAATCCAGAATAGAAAGAACATTTTGTAGATTAAAAGTAAAAATGTTAATATATTTTTGTAAAACCAATAAATATTTATTATAATTTGGTCTACATAATTATGTAGTTCACATTCAATTTTGCAAATGTCCATACATTTTAAAAGGAATTCTTGATTGATCGTCCACATTTGCCTATTTATTTAAGCCTCAGTTCTATGTTTGTTTTCCAGTTGTGGAGTGTTCATAGGTTTCTCAGAGATGTTTGGAAATTCTTGGGCCCATGTTCACATCTGGTTATCTTCTTATGAGAAATAAGCTGTGAAATGATTGAATAAATGGTTAGGGTGTTCTAAGACTTCCAACTCATGTTAATGTATTACTATAAATATTAAAATAGTTCAGCTACTCAGGTTGCATTCTCTTTGTTAACACACATCCCTTTCTCATGGTTTCTATACATGAATATTTAATAGATTTTCCTCTTCTTTCCTTATCATGCTGAAAAGAGGACAGAATGAGAAAAGTAGAATGTATGTGGGCGTTTTTCTGATATTGTATATATCTGGCATTTTTCGAAAAAGGAATAATAAAAAAAACCACCTTGTCTACATGCTTAAAAATATCCAACCTGAAAATAAAGCCTTTTTAGGAGCAGTGGTGTGACACAATGCCTGTGATTTACTTTGGAGTTATGCCCATAATTCCCATTAGTCATAATGAAAGCTAATGACATGTCTTATGGGATCAGACAATGTCTTCAGTATTTGGAACTGCTTCTAGGGTAGAAGCTATTTAGTGTTGTCAGTGGGTGTCAGTTTGTAATTACAAATTGCACAAACACTATACACGGTACATATTTTGCCAACAAGATTTAACTTGGCATGTAAAAATGCCTCATTCTCAACATCCAAGGAAATCAGGATCTGCTCCTTTCATAGGAAGAAGGTTTGTAGAGCAGCTAAGCAGCCTAATACAACGTATTGCTTTCACCTCTAGTGGATAAGAATTTGTGCAAGGATGTTTTAAAGTTTAAATGATCATTTACTAAGATCAGACTCAGAAGAGATGCTGTGGACTTTCAATTAAAAATAAGTAGTTACCTTGAGCTTAAAATGTTACTAATGTTAGATCTTTGTGCAACTCACTTAAAATTAGCTCATAGTTTAAATATTTAGGGTTTAAATAAAGCTGTGAAATGTGTCCAACCTGATTTGAGAAATAACTTTGTTTCTTAATGGCTTCCTGTTTCATACATTTTTAAAAAAGGAAATAAATCAGCTGCTAAATAGAAATTCATCTGGCCCTTTTCTTTCCAGTCACTCCCTTGCAGCCCTTCAACACTCACTGCATTCTGTTCTACTACAAACCTTATGTATATGTTCTTTCATTTCCTAATAATTAACTACCTCAAACAAGGTAGTTTAAGAAAGTCAACTTTTTTTTATCATTTTTTGTCTCTCTTCATAATCTATGAACACCTAGAATTCTGCATTAATTTTTCCATTTCTTTGATCATCCAGTGTCTCCTGTACTTGTATGATAAATCCTTTGATTCTGTATACCTAGTCAAATTTCAGTCAGCCTTTCCCACATGAGTGATGATGACAAGAATATAGAAGCTGCTCAATAAATACTTTCTTGAGCATATTTATATATTTGGATATTATATATATTTTAAATATATGGATATATGTGGGTATCATATATGAATCTATCTATCTATCTATCTCTCTATCTATCTATCTATCTATCTATCTCTCAAATACTTATCTTTTAAAAAGACATCAAATTAGTTAGCCAGGAACTTGTACCTTTTTTCAAAAAAGAAAGATGTCTATCTTGGGGATTGACTATGTTCACATGGTATTGTACTTTGTTTAAATATGATGTTTTCTACTTTTGACTTATAAATTTTTAAAGTGAAGTAATAACATTTTCATTCCACCAGATGGAAGTATGAAGCTGAAATACTGATCTTCATACTATGCATTTTATTGTTGGTCTTTGTTTATGTCTAATATAATAAAGTTTCTTATTTGGCACCAATGATTTATTCCTATCTAAAAAATGCCATATGCTCACCCTCACAGCAGGTTTAAAGTTAACTTCATATTATACATTTTGAAAGTGTTATCACATTTTACTTTAAAATAAGTACATTTATTGTTAAAATGCTCTAAATTATGCTGAATGTATATTCTGATTTAAATGTTAAGTATTTTAAATCTTATTGATAAATAGTTCTAAAATATCATAGGTATGTGATATTTTTAAAAATACCTCAGTATGTGGCGATGAAGTTTGACTCTAAAAACACTAAAGTGGCACTACTGTTAGCTTCCCTTTACCATGTCTATCCTTTTCTTAATCTAAAAGGAAATGCTTTATGTAGCAAACTTTATGATCTTTGCCAATATATTAATACATTTTGTTGCTGTCCTGATAAGTATTCTAATTTAAAGCATATGATTAATTCCATAGAAATATAGTTTTTAGGTTACATGGTTTTATGTAAGTAACAATGATGTTCAAATACTTTGTGTGGGTAGACTTTGGGTCTATCGTCTTCCTGTGTGGCTTAGGTGGCTCTGTAACTCATGTTGTAGCCCAGAGTAGTCTTGAGCTCATGATGCTGTATCTTAGCCTTCTGATAATATATGATCTGTTGCTTTTCTTCAAGTATGTCTGACAATAGTATGAAAGCTTGGATTTCTTTCCTTTAACCAAGTCTCAATTATTTTTTCAATTTTGAATTTTTTTTTTTTTAAAAAAATGAGTTAAGAAAAACAAACTCAGTTAACTGTAATGTAATGGTAAGTTAGAATTTATAATACATGACTATGTAGTTTATGTAAACACAAAACATTAAAGCCCTCGAATTTTAAAGATGTAAGGTGGTTTTAAATTTTTCTTAATATTTATGCTGCTTTTATGATACAACTGAATTTATTCAAAGTTGCCTGATTTTTCAGAAACATATGGTTTAATAATTTTTTTTATCCAATCTAGACTAATTTTTATATGGATTAAATTAATTTTGAGTCAACTTCAGGAATAAAAGTGGAAATTTATTTCTTTGTCTTTCCATAGGTGACTAATATGAATAAGTGCACCATTAAGAAACAAATCTCTGAAAGACGGAAACTAATTTTTGGAAATCATTTTTCTATGATGATTTTTCTTTTTATTCATGCTCTTTGTTAGTTCTTGGCATTATCAATAGCTCCTGCTGTGTCTTTAGCTCCATACATTGCTTAATAGAACATATCTTTAGAAATCAAACTGAGGTTTTAGCCCAACATCATCTCTATAGCTTGTTCAGGCTTTAGTGTAACTGCAACCTAAGTTTAACTTTTTCTATCCTACAAAGTCTTAATGTAGAGTAAGGTAAGTTAGATCTGAGGTTTAATCACTGTCTCATGAGATTCTGTATAATGACGGTTACTACTGATAATATTTATATGTTCTAATGTTCTACTGATAACATTTATATGTTCTAATGTTCTCATAGATTAAGATTCATTCATCTATTGCAAAAAATATAACATTTTGTTATCTTTTACATATTGATATGTTTTCTTCATTTGGAGGCCAACTAACTTAACAATTCCATGAGAATGGTCGAAGAACGTAAACACCTCATTTTAAAAACTTTTATATATTCATTGAACATTATATATTTTTTTAAAGATTTATTTATTTATTTATTTATTTATTTATTATATGTAAGCACACTGTAGCTGTCTCCAGATGCATCAGAAAAGGGCATCAGATCTCATTACGGGTGGTTGTGAGCCACCATGTGGTTGCTGGGATTTGAACTCATGACCTTCCCAAGAGCGGGCTGGTGAGATGGCTCAGCAGGGAACATTATATTTTTATACATATAAATAATGTACTCAGACTATAATCATTCCTCATTACTCTCTTTCATGCCTCTCTCTTCCTGCTTCTCAGTTCTTCTACTTCCACCTAGTTTTAAAATCTAGATCCCATGTGTGAGAAATAATGTATTTTACAAATATATATATATATTATATATATTATATATATATATACGTATCTTAGAACTTGGCTTCTTTCATATAACATGATGAGCCATAGTTCTATCCCTCTTGCTCAGAATGACATCTTTATTATTACTAAAGTTTTACAACATTCATATATATATATATATATTCATAATTTCTTCATCTGTCAATGGATAATCAGACACATAGTTTGACTGCATGACTGGGTAATTGGGACAGCGCCCTATCTGGAGTTATATAAGTGTTTGGGAGAAGCTATCTAATACAATAATTTATATTCTCATGTTTCTAGTTTTACTAGCCATACTTGAGAGTGATTTAAATCCTACTAATTAGAGAAAGCTGCACTTATTTTTTTTTAATTGGTTGAAGCATTTAATAAAGCCTCTCTGTAATCATTAAATTTCTATGCTGACAAATGGAAATTTCAATGACTATCTGTGACACAAAGATGTTTATTTTATACAAGTACAGAGAGTTCCTAAAGAAAGGAGTTTAAAAAATCAATGACAATTACATATTAGGGTCACTAGGAGAAGAAAAGTTATGATTTAGGATTTGTCAGTTTATTTACATTTATCATTTCCAAGAAGAATTTAGGAGCTAATTAAACAGACTCAGAGTCTGGTGTGTATATAGGTAGTGGTACAGCCAGTAACAACTTTCTCTAAGGAGATAGAAACATCATTAGATATTATAGACATGTTCAAACCTTAACAATTAAAAGAAAACATGACTAACAAATTGAAATTTGAAAATAATACTTCAGTAAATAGATAATGTCAATAAGGATATAGAAATTACCAACAGTGCCAAATAGATGCTTAGAATTAGAAAAGAATAATAATTGTAATAAAATAATAATTTGGGACTTATAGTCTCTGGAACCCAGAATTCTCTTGCTTATCTAGCATGCTGTATAGCTTTATGTGAACTTGAAACAAGCATGAGTCTTTTAGGAAAGGGTAGGTACCTCCAATAAGAAAGGTCTCCGGGTATGTTGGCCAGTAACAAAGCCTGTGGGTAAGAACCCTTGTTTTGATTTCCTGCCCTTATAATCCTATGTGATGGGCTACTAACTATGACATGAAATAAACCTCTTCCTTTCAGAGTTGCTTTTAGTGTTGGTGTTTTATCAGAGTAATAGAAACCTTGAGATTAAGACAGCAAGATTTTGTATATGTCGGTTGTACTAGCTTAGAAATAGTACCACCCACAGCAGACTGGGTACTCCTATATCATTAATAATCAAGACAATCGCCAACATCATAATCATGAGCCTATGACAATTCTTCCATCAGACTATCTCCTCAGGTAACTCTTGGATGTATCGAGCTAACAATTATTTTTAATTAGAGCTCTGTCTTCCATGTATCTCAGGTCTAGGTATAAATCCAAATAGAGCATGAAATTTCACCTTCTTTTCACTTTCTATTTTTCCTCTATTTTTCTTTTTTAGAAAATCGACTTTTTTCTCATAGAATATATTGTAGGTGTACTTTTTTTGTCACTGCTTCATGGTTCTTACACCTGCTTCTTTTCAACCCGTATTCCACTCTAGTCCTTTACAAGACTTTCTAAAACCCCAGGTAGGAGAGAAAGAAGGAAGAGGGGAAAGCAGTTGGAGACCACTTTTGACTACTTCTTGCTGACTAGGGAGTTTTGGGGCGCAAGTCCAATATTTATTGTCAGGATATCTCCAACTCCTACTTATCTCTCTGCTCACTCCCACTTGTCAAACTGTAGCAGCAGAAACCAGCAGACTTCTTAGAGTGCACCCAGCCCCTCTCATGGCTCTGGCATTTATACCCTCTGAACAGTTCCCAGAATTCCAAAAGTCACATGCTTGCAGGAACTATCTGCAGCAGGCAAAACCACACCCAAAAAACCATAAGAGGCATCTCATAATCACCTGCTATGAAGGAGCCTCTTATTTCACACCAGGGATTAAAACAAAAAATATTTTCCAATAACATAACCGGGTTTTTAAAGAAACCAAAATAAGATAAAACAAAAACAAATATACTGGAATGGAACAAAAAAACAAAAACAAAAGAAAAAGTGCAAAAAAATATCGCAAGAAACACATATAGACATACAGGTTTGTATGTAATGTAATCCCATAAATACAAACCCAGAAGACATTATATATATATATATATATATATATATAGATATAGATATAGATATAGATATAGATATAGATATAGATATAGATATAGATATAGATATATAGATAGATATCCTGTACAGGAAGCAGAAAGCCCTGACAAAACACTGTAAGACAATGCACCTATAAAGAAAGTTGCCATGAGGTTTTTTGTGTGTGTGTTGGTCATCTACTCCTGGCCATGTGACCTGCCATTAAGTATGGTCTGTATTCCCTGTAATACTCCTTTGGGAGAACTAATATTTTTGTTTTTTTGTAAGTGATTATCAATTGAATGTTGCTTCTGGGTTAGTAGTGGGGACATGTGGTCACTTGTCTTCTCATTCTAGGACCCCATCTTGGTGCACCTGTGCAAGTCTTCCATATGTTGTTTCAAACTTTGTCAGTTTATGTATGTTTCAGGCCTCCTGTATCTAAAGAACCTTGGGGGTTTTTTTAATGCTCTTTGCCCTCTAGATGTTACATTCTCTCTAAATGCTCTTCTTCATGGTTCCCTAAGCGCTGAACAAAAAAATTTAATGGAGTCACCAGGCTGAGTGTTTTGAGGGCTCTAATTCTGCATATTGTCTGACTGTAGGTCTCTGTATTTGCTCCCATCTGCTGTAGAAGGAAACTTTTCTGATGATGGCTGAGCAAGGCATTGATCTGTGAGTATAGCAAAATGTCATTGATCCATTTAATTACTATGTTCCTTTTGTAGAACAGTAGCATTTTATTTTCTACTTAGCCCTGGGCTATCTAGATTCAAGTTCTTGGTCACTCAGGCGGTATGGAGATGGATTGTAGAGAGTGGGCCTTAAATCAAATTGGATATTGTTTGGTTACTCCTACAAGCTTTATTTCACTAGTATATCTTGTAGGCATATCATTATTGTAGATAAAAAATTTTGTAGCTGGATGTTATTTATTTTTCTTCTTTGGTAGTGTGCAGTATATCTTCCAGTACCATGAGCACTAGTCCATAGGGGTAAAGGCTTGTGATAGGCACCAGCTTAACTTTTTCATATTTATCATATTGTGTAGGTGTTGTCTCCAGCAATAGGACCTTACCATCAGAAAATTCTAAATGCATGTGTATGTACAGTAATTTTCCAAGCAAATAAGAGAGCCGGAGGCCTTTAGCTAGTTTCTTATTTCTACAATTTATCATTGATTAAAAATTAAGAGCTGGGCAGTGGTGGTGCATACCTTTAATCCCAGCACTTGGGAGGCAGAGGCAGGTGGATTTCTGAGTTCGAGGCCAGCCTGGTCTACAGAGTGAGTTACATGACAGTCAGGGTTATACAGAGAAACCTTGTCTCAAAAAACAAAAATGCAAACAAAAAAAAAATCAGAGATCAGTTAATATTATACATGGAATATGAGCTTTGAAATCATTGTTGTAATTAATGATTTTTTTCAATTACTTCCATTAACTAACGTGTAATTGTAGATTTTATAATTGCTATACAGAATATTCAGAGGCAACATATGGCATGTTTATTTAATCCTTAGTCACACGGTGTCTAAGCATAGTCTGATGGACTTCACATACAAATGGCCAAGTTAGGCCAATATGTTCTATAGACTCTACATTTGGCTTACACACTTGTACTTTTTCTTTAAGGCAACAAAGTCTTTCAATTAAACTAATTGGATTTAAAATATGATTTTAAGGCTTCCTAATTATCTGAGGTTTGGATTGTCTCTTTTTTTTAACTTTCCTGAATTTTATTCTCTCAATTTTAATATTATACTCATCATTATTATAATAATGTATTTTATACTTGTAATGTTGCCAAAATTTATGCACCTGATATAGGGAATAAAATACTCTCATATGTTACTTGTAAGAGATTTCAACCACTGAAACACTGTCAGAAAAATATAGCATTATTTCTTACATAGCAAAATCTATATCCTCTTTAAATTGATGCTATAATTTCTTGTAACATATTCTTCAGAAATACATTGGGATAAAGTATACTGTCTATGTAAGGGGCTTTATTTGAATGCCCATACCTAACTTTACAAAGATTAAAGCTCTTATTTTTAGGAAGAGTTAAAAGATTCATGGTATAGCCATGCCACATAAATGTGAGAATATTAAAGTGGATAGAAATGAGTAATAAAATTGGGAATTTTCCAAAGGATATAGAATACATTGCATTATGTGAAGAGTAAGAATTAGGGACTATAATAATATAAAAGTAATCAACATCTTTGTCTATTGTATATTCACTCTCACAGTATGTAGTATGAAACTGATGGGCAGGGGAAAGAATACATTGTGGGCCACTCCTTTTAAAAACATTTAATGACACGAGGGAAGGAGGAAGAAAAAGGAATAAACAAGTTCTTACCCTTCATTTTGTTGTTTCTAACTGATTTTTAAAGTAATTTTAAATCCTTGACATCCATCTAGAGGCACCAGTTTTGGTAGATGTTAAAGTTTCAAGTGATTAAGCAAAAGAGCAAATCAATTTCATTTTTTAAAAATTCAGTTTGTAATTAGTTTTTCTTGGATAGTTTCCAGAGAAGATACATTGCTCCAATTTCAATATTTTTATGACAGTTGCAAAGATGATGGTTAAAAATGTATTTACTAGCTGGGCAGTCGTGGTGCATGCCTTTAATCCCAGCACTTGGAAGGCAGAGGCAGGTGGATTTCAGAGTTCGAGGCCCACCTGGTGTACAGAGTGAGTACAGGGCAGCCCGGGCTACACAGAGAAAACCTGTCTCAAAAAACAAAAAACAAAACAAAACAAAACAAAAAAGTATTTACTAACACTCCACATTTAAACAGTTTTCTGTCTTAACCCAAATTTGTTATGTTATTTAATACTCTTCTTGTTTTATAGTTAGTGAAAATTTACATTTCCTAATGCCTCTTCTTTTTATTGAGCTCTATACGTCCTTATAGAATACTCAACCTAGACAGGGAAATAGCAGGGAAGTGTGTAAAGAGATGGGCTAGAAATAGAAAGTAGAAAATAGCTGTTTCAAAGCACAATAAAGCAAGGACATTTAGCCTAAAGACTTACCTGTACATTTTGTGAAATGGAAAACTAGGTACTTGTAAATAATTCCCTTAGTTATATGCAGTCATTTTATATGCCTGTGTAATATATATTCATATAAATTTGAAAAGAGGTCATCTTCAAAATTTTACTTATCTTTGGTTATTTTTAAGTACTATATTACAAAAAGCAAATCATGTTTGATATCTTTTAATTTTTGATATATAGATGTAGCATATTTGAAAATGTTCATAAAATGATCATAAATTTTCCAATAATATTATGTAAGATTTATTGCTATAAATCTTGTTTCTAGATCAATGAATCCATTTATCCATAATTATTTTCCGATTTAGTACATAACTATAGAAATTTTGATGTAAGAAACTAAGAAAATATCACTATAATCTAAATATGATCATGATAATGGTTAACATGTTTTCAGTTTAATTCATTTTTCTATTTGAAAGCAACTAGAAAAATATAATAGGTCACGTGATAAAGTATTAGAGATCCAACAACAAGGACCTGAGTCTACAAACATGATATCCTATAAAAAATTGGGCACAATGTACGCCTATAATCCCACTGCTGATGAGCCTAACCCAGGATGATATATCTCTGGTTTCCTGGTCAAGTTATCTTGCTAAATCAGTGAGTTCCATGTTGATTGAGAGACTTATGTCAGAATGTAACCTGCAAAAGCCATTGAAGAAGACACTTAATGTGAACTTAAAACCATCACAAACATGCATGCTTACTTGAATACACATGCATATTGAAATTCTTACATGTATGCTAATGTGCTCACATATGCAATCTCCAAAAAAATTTAAGAAATAGAATTATTTAACCTATATTAGGTTATGTAAAGACTAGAAATAAATGCAAACTATGTACAGTGTAAATATATACATATGTATCTATGATATATACATTGTTTATGTCATAAGCTATAACTTAAATATGTTATATGATTTTTAAGTATACTATATTATATATATGCAGATAGATAGATAGGTAGATAGATAGATAGATAGATAGATAGATAGATAGAGATATATAGATATATACTGTTTCAGGACAGTGAAGTACATAAGACTGCAATTAACAGTGGGTTGTTTAAATATATTAAGAGAAAAGTCACATTTTATAGTATATCCCCTACTACATTCTGTTTAATCCATTGGGGAGTTTGTGAGTACATATGTAAAAAATAAGGGTAAAATTTTACTCAAGAAAAAAATTGCCTATAAACTTCATGCTTAAGAATAACTCCATGTTGCCTGTGTTTTATGCACATACCATTAGAACCATGTCAAAATACTATGTCCTTGGACAGAATCCTGATGAGTAACAGATATGAATATGAAATGATTAATTTTTGAAATCCAAATGCCATATTTGCTATTCATTTGGTAGTGTTTGAAGTGGACAGACTGGAAATATCATCTTTGTGTTTTTATTTGAGGAGGACACTTATTTAATAAAGTATGTCTAGGGTACTTGGGATTATGTTTTATAATTTTATTTATTTAGTATTTGGTGAACTTGATAATTAGATTGTTGAAAATTGCCATTTTTATCAATCATACAGCTCAATTTCCATACATTTTTATGTTTTTTCTTATATATTAGCATGTTTCATCTTCCATGTGAGTTTTGTAAGGTTTTGTTTTTATATCTTTTATGATATGTCTGTTCTCTTTGTTGTCTTCAAAACAATGTTCATGCTTATTTGCATTGCTAGTGATCTTATGATAACTTACCCTCATTACTCATTGACAATAGGTTGATATTTCCTACTGAATGTTACTTTGTATGCAAACTCGGCTCACACATTCCTCTTTTAAACCTCCATTATCTGTGGTACCTTTAAAAGTCTGCAGTGATGACATAAAAATGTAATTAGCTGTTGTAGTACATTGGAGGATAACAGAGGTACTATAACCCAGAACATATAGTTCCCTACAATGTTGGCTTAGTTTCACAGAAGGCAGAAAGTATTTTTTGTTAAAATCTCAAATTAATGTGAGAAGAAATAAAGAGCCAGTGAAGAGCCATCACGTCAGGGTACTGCAGACTTAACTGGTGGAAAAGAAACAGAAGGCATTCACTCTTTATATATGCATATAAATATATATATATAAATGTGCATACATACATCTATACAATGTATAAATATATATACATATATATTTATATGCACATATGCATATATATGTATATAAACAAATGTATGATATATATATACATATACATATATATATATCAGAATGAAAGAGTAACTTCTGTATTATTTTCTTGATAAGCCCAATTGATAAAACCAAAATACATTAAAAATCAAATTGAGAAGAAAGTTTTGAATTAGGATAGAATAAATTACTAGACATTTGTACACACAAAAAGTACAATCAAGATATAAATCTTGTAGTCATATTAGTTACCTTCATCTTATAGAGAAAAAGGTCATTCATCCTGTAGTTCATTTCTTACCCAAGGTTGCACAATTAGGAAGTGGCAAATATGCAGTACAAATCTAGATGGAGAAAGTTGCTTTAGTTCCCACAGCCTGAACCCTTCTAAGTCCACTAAATCAGGATGATTGCTTATGGTTATTAGCACTAGATGCAAAAGGTACATTTATGTCTCTTCAGTTGAGAGACATTAGAGTAAATGTTTGCCTTAAATAACTAAACTGATTCTCCCGTGAAGATAAAAACTTTATTCTTTTTTTATTAATATTTTCTTTATTTACATGTCATACCATATCTTCCTTCTCAGGTTCCCCTCCGAAAAAAAAAAAAGAAAAATATACAAAATAAAATAAAATAAAACGCAAACAAAAACAAACCCCTGTTCCCTCCCCCCTCCCACTGCTCACCACCCCACCTTCTCCTGCTTACTGGCCCTGGCATTTCCCTACACTGGGGCATAGAACCTTCAAAGGGCCAAGGGCCTCTCCTCCCATTGATGACCAACTAGACCCTCCTCTACTATACACATGCTGCTGGAGTAGTCATTAGTCCTACCATGTGTACTCTTTGGTTGGTGGTTTAGTCCCTGGGAGCTTTGAGGGTACTAGTTAGTTCATATTATTGTTCATCCTAAGGGGCTGCAAGCCCTTCAGCTGCATGGGTCCTTTCTCTAGCTCCTTCATTGGGGACCCTGTACTCAGTTCAATGGATGGTTGTGAGCCTCTGCTTCTGTATTAGTTGGGTACTGCCAGAGCCTCTAAGGAGACAGCTATATCTGGGTCCTGTCAGCCAGCACTTGCTGACATCCACAATAGTGTCTGGATTTGATGATTGAATATGGGAAGGATGCCCAGGTGGAGAAGTCTCTGGATTGTCTTCCTTTCAGTCTCTGCTCCATAGTTTCTCCCTGCAACTCCTTAGATGGGTATTTTGTACCCCATTTAAAGATGGAACGAAGAAGCATCCATACTTTGGTCTTCCTTTTTCTTGAGTTTCTTGTGGTTTGTGGATTGTACTTTGTGTATTCCGATCTGGACTAATATCCACTGATCAGAGAGTACATACCATGTGTGTTCTTTTGTGATCAGGTTACCTCACTCAGGATGATATTCTCCAGATCCATCCATTTCCTTAAGAATTTTATAAATTCATTGTTTTTAATAGCTGAGTAGTACTCCATTGTGTAGATGTACCACATTTTCTGTACCTATTCCTCTGTTGAGGGACATCTGCATGTTTCCAGTTTCTGGCTATTATAAATAAGGCTGCTCTGATCATAGTGGAGCATGTGTCCTTATTACATGTTGGAGCATCTTCTGGGTATATGTCCAGGAGTGGTGTAGCTGGGTCCTCTGGTGGTACTATTCCAATTTCCTGAGTAACTGCCAAGCTGATTTCCAGGGTGGTTGTACCAGCTTGCAATCCCACCAACAATGAAGGAATATTCTTCTTTCTCCACAACCTCTCCAGCATCTGCTGTCACCTGAGTTTTTTATGCTAGCCATTCTAACTGGTGTGAGGTAGAATCTCAGGGTTGTTTTGATTTTCATTTCCCTGATGACTAAGGATGTTGAACATTTCTTTAGGTGCCTCTCAGCCATTCGGTATTCCTCAGTTGAGAATTCTTTGTTTAGCTCTGTACCCCTTTTTAAAAATAGGGTTATTTCATTCTTTGGAATCTAATTTCTTAAGTTCTTTGTATGCATTCGAAATTAGCCCTCTATTTGTTAATGTTTCAATGTAATGTTCAACAATAAATAACATCCTTGTTCTGTGCACTTCCAGAGTTACACAGTTTTTAATTAAATATATGAATGTTTCTAAGTATTTAGTTTCACAAGATTAAAAATTCCCACTTTTACTCATGCTTTGCACTCTGTGTACACCAGGTAAGCATGCTGTGATATACAAGTTTTAGGCCAAAGTCATTACAATAATCAGTAGTAGGTATTCTTGCTTTCTCTCTTGATTGTGTGGACTAGTGACTGGTAGGATCAATACAGCTCTCCTTTCTAATTTTGGAAACAGCTTCTGATATTAGAAGGCCATGATCCATTTTAAATGTCTACTAACTTTACTTTCAGAGACCTCACACCATAAACTTAAGTGCACATTTTCTGAAGAATGTGGATTGAATAATTTGAGGTAGAATTTAAAATCATGGTTTAAATTTTCATATAAGATAAAACATTAAAGATTTTAGATTTACCTAAATCAAGTAATTGTACATTTATTTAAATGTCATGGTAGATGTTTTACCTTTTATGGACTTGTAACCTGATTTGACGGCTGTACATATCATACCATGTTACATTTGCGGTATCTAATTCAATTTACTTTGTGTGAAACATTACTTTTGGTTTGCAATATATGTCTTCTCTAAAGATGTATTCATATTAACCATATATCTAGCTACTTACATATAGAGCATAGGTTTCTCCAGTATAGAGATCATAAAATTTAATTTGCTTCAATGACATAATGTGTGTTTGATAATGGCTAAAAGTGAATTATTTGCTTCTATGCTCAACCACGTACTATTATTGTTTCTTATGTTTGCTATTTTTCAACCACTGAGTTTTAGTTTTGAAATTTTCCCTTTAGGATTATGGCTAAGTTTCTTCTGAAACATCCAATAGAAAATTTATGCTTGAAAATTTCCCCAAGTCCAAAAGGTAAAATTATATATATGTGTGTATATATATGTGTGTGTATATATACTGTATACTATATATATATATATGTATATATATACATATATATACATGTATAAATAAGGCATATATATATATATAATTTCTTTGGAAATTGTCATGATTTCATTACAGCTTAAAGAAAGATGTATCGCAGAATCAAAAATTGTAAGAAAAACACAAATCATAAGTATAGCATGGGGCACCATCTCAATACACTAAGGCTTATGACTTTAAATCTAAACTTTGTCTTATTAATCAATATTTCAAGACATGATGCACTTATATATAAAAAGGAGACAGCAAGGTAAAAGAAATCTCAGGATGACTCCTCCATAAGGAGACATTGCAGGGATTAGAGGGTGGTAAGAATTCTAGGATTTAAGTAAATGGTAAGAGTTTTATTACGATGCTCCATGACTCACATTAACATCTATTATTTTTGATCCATTAAATACTACATAACACAAAAGGTGGAAGACAGCAGTAATTTTCTCGCTGTCTGTCGCTGTATATGCTTTAGATTTGAAACATTTAGGCAATTAGGTGGTTTTTATGTGCACATAACAATACTGGCCTTTCTAATAATTGTTGAAGGGCTGAATAATCCTGTTTCAACGCTATTATACTTTAATTTTCACTTCAAAGGTGAGACCACTTTAGAACCAATTATATAAGAGAAAATTAAATGTAACAAATCCTTATTGATTTCACTGGTTGCCTGTCAGGTAAGGTGCCAGTTGCTGCCGACTCCCTGTGTGAGATAAATTAGTGCTCTTTTTGGACCATGGAATTCAAGAGGGAAAAGAGGATAAATGTTTCTACTACTCTAATTCCTACAGATTCTTAAAGCATACAGTGTTGGGTAAACTCAAACAAAGGATGTTTTTGACAGTATGTTTTTTCATATTAACAGAAAACATAAATAAAGCAAAGCTTTATATAGCACCTTATGTTATTAATTTGACCAACTACTTTCTTTGTCTGTTCATAAAATAATATATAATCATAACCTTAGGAATTTATTTTCAGAACTAATTAATTAAGATAAATGTATCAATTAGATCAAATAATGGCAATATTTTTTCTTTTCTAAAAGCATTTAAGATGATGCTAGAAGCCTTTTCACTGGCTGGCATTATAGTTTATCCACATTTAATAAATTCTGCTCTTTAGCTGGAGATGAGGTTAGAATATTGACATGTTCATTCTATCTTTTTAGTTTTAAATCTATTGTTAACCACTCTAAGCCTCAATTTCTCACATCCACAAAGAAGAGATATTGAGGCTCATAATATTATCTTCTAGACAGTTCCATACTATAGGTTCTACTGAGCATCTAATTACCCTGACCATGGAAACTGCGTTGGATAGGATTTAAGCCACCAAAACATAAAGCCTTCAGTATGTGCAAACTAGATGTGTTTTAATCCCCTGAACTAATAATGTTCAAGTCTTGGAACATTGAAGGTATTAGGTGTCTGAACTTGTAAATGAACTATTTGTGAGTAGCTGAAGGTCAGATATTTTATAAGACAAATTTATTGTGTAATTGTTAGAACCTGTGTATTTTGAAGAAAATAGGCAGTTGTCACTCTGTGCCCTGCTAGAAGTTTAGGGAGAAATTACTGAGATGATCAGAAGGGCTTTTGTTTCTCTGGTTTTGGAGAAGGATGCACAGACAGGAAATGATCCAAAGAGAAGACGAAGAATCTGGGAAAGTGTCCATCTGTTGCCCAGTTTGGTATTAATGTCGGCTTTGTTAGCCCGTTCAATGACCTGCCTGTACATTCTCAAATACCAATGGTATTTATAATCAAATAGGAGGAAGCACATGAATTCCAAATGAAATCTGGATTATTTACAATTTGCTCTTTTGTTCTTTTTGCCTTAGCTCTCTTAGTATGAACAATAGAATTGACTCTAGAAATGTCACCACTATGTGCAGAACATAGTGCAATGTGGATAGTTGACATTTTAATCTCTCCCTTCTCCTATTCTGTTCAGTCATCTCCAGAAAATGACCAAACTGAAGACCACTTTAAATTTAGCATTTTCCATTTTGTTATTTGTTTAAAGAGTGCATGTGAGGTTTTGAAATGCATCTTACTTTGCTTGCTACATTTTTCTATCATTGCTTGATATTTACAAATAGAGAAATAATTCATATAAAGTCAGTGGTTCTCCACTTGTGGGTCACCACCACTTTGGCACACTTTTTTTCCAAAAATATTTACATTATGGTTTATAACAGTAGCAGAATTAGAGTTATGAAGTAGCAAGAAACACGATTTTCAGGTTGGGTGTCTCCATCCCATGAGGAACTGAATAAAAGGAGCTGCATTAGGAATGTAGAGAGCCATTTATCTAAAGGGTCTTCACAATTTTAAGAGAATTATAGGTACATATTTCAATGACACTAAAGTGAATTTCAGTTTTATATTTCTTAAATAAAATCTACATCCATGATATAGAAATTAAAACCATATCTCTTTTGACTCTGTTATTGTAGATAAAGATATCATTAGTAAAATTGCCTTGCAAAAACACTTTGAAAACAGAGTCTTCACCCCTACTGGCTAGAATCTTTGGTAGAAAAGGTACTCTGCATGCTAACAAAGGAGGAACGTAAACACCAATGCATCCACAAAATCTTTGATCTATAATGGTATCCAGTTCGTAAGATATGCTTGTGCAATGGTGGTACAAAGCTTGAGCAAGTAACCAAACAGTATCTGATTTAAAGCCCACTCCATGAGATGGAACCCACTGCTTGGGTGACCAAGTACCTGAGACTAGTTAGCCCAGTGATCTAGGGGAAAACCAAATTATATAAAAGAAACACAGAGACAAAATGGACTGCTAGATCACTGCCTTTCTCAGCCATCATCAGAGAAGCTACCTCCTGCAGAAGATAGAAACAAATTCAGAATAAGAGGGTTCAGTACACTCAACCCTAAATGGGATGTTCCCGTAAAATCACTATTCTCAGAGTTCAGTGAACCTTGAGGGAGCAGAGGTAGAAAGCGTGTAAGAGCCAGAGGGTGTGTGTAGGACAAGAAGTTAACAAGGCCTTCTGAGCACAGCATACCAGATACACATAGAAATTCATAGAGTCTGGGGCGGCATGCACAGGACTTGTATAGGTCTACATCAGGTGTGGTTCTAAAACAGAGAAAGTGAACATGAGCCTTCAGGCCTAAGCAGAACGTACCTCCAAGTGAAAACCACATGAAATGAAAAGTTAGTTCTCCCCAGTGGAGTCTGTACATGATTTCAGGGCTAACCACTTGGTATTGTATAATCAGTGAAGATGCTCATCTCTGGAGAACAATTTTCCTAGCATCAGCATTTTAAAGTTGCCTTTATTATTTTGTCTAGTGTTGGGATCCTCTGAGGTTTGAGATTTCTCCCTTACTTCATACCATGTATATTAGTGTTATTCTTGCTCAACTTCAGTAACCATATTGCTGAGATTAACTCTCATTTTCTTATATTCCTCATACTTAGGAATTAACTCTCATATTTTACATAAGTACAAATGTGAATATTTTAGGCTACAGCTTTTCCTTCTTGCAGTTAGTCATTTTTAAATGTGAAAAATATCTTCATTTATCAATAATAAAGCAATTTCAGGCCCCTAAGTGTTTGAGTTATTAAAATTGTCAGGTAGAACATTTATTGGAATGTGTCTTGTTAAGACAAATATGTTGGCCATAAAGTTACAAATGTGCTCTTGCAAATGTTTATTTAATTGTGGTGGAAATAGTCACTGCTAATGTACAACAGCTTTTAGTGGTACTGTGTGTGATAAAAGCAGCCAGCACTTTCCTTAGTTAAAAAGAAGGGTCTAGTTTGGATCCTGCTTATATAATTGAATCATACATTGGAGCACTTTTTGAACGTCTAGCATGAGTCCTTTCTTTCTTTGTTAAACGCGTGATTTACCATCTAACCAGCAACAATTAACTGTGCACCTGTTCTGCAGTATATTGTCTAGTGGTTCTGAGCATAAAGATTGTAAGGCAAGGTAAGTTGCACACCATCACGTTGGAAGAACAATACATTCTCACGATTAAATAACTAACTGGTGTATGGATAAATAATGAAGCTAATGGCACTGGGCAGCTTTTCCTAAAATATTCCATGAAGCACAACTTCCTTGAAATGTTCCAGGGGAAGATTGCATGTTAAACTGACCTTGAAAAATGGTGCTCAATGTGTACTTCTTTGAGAGATTTCCTGAAATCTTATTCACTGAAGACTCTAAAAAACACTGGCCATAAAGAAACCTATAAAAAAATATTTGACTAGCAATGTACTAGGCCAGTTTCGACGATGATCTGAATGTTTCCTTTTATTAACTGAATTACGAGCAGAAACATTTTCAGTTAAGTACATGCAATCAGTTAGTGAGCAGATTATGTCTCTTCTTCCTCCTGCTCTCACTCGCCCTCCCCCTAGTCCCCCTGCTCCCCTTTCCCTTCCTCTCCGCTTCCTCCTGCACTCATACACACATACCACCAACACCATCACCAAAAACAACATTAACGATTATTAATAAAAACGGACGCCATGAATTTGAAAGATTGCAAGAAGGGGTATGTTGGAAAGTTTAGGACACCGAAATGTGATGGGCAGGAATGCTGTAATCATAGTATAATCTCAAAATAAAAGAAGAAAATTAAAGAGAATCAAGTTACTCTAGCAGAGTATGCTCTTATGTGAAAAAATACTTTTAAACAGTAAATATGGATGTAAAAATAATGCTTTATTTAAGGATGCGTTATCGAGGACATGAAAATTGTTACGATTTCAGAGAAAATTTTTACAAAACATATAAAAATTTAAATACACTTTGGCTTCAACTTCATGCTTCTAGAAATTTACACATGATCAAATCCTCTTGATATATAAGCCTGTGTTATGAGCCAAGAATAATCTCTTCAACATGCTCTTTGACGACTCCATGACCTCCCTAATATCTCCAGGGATGCACCAAATCACAAAATTCATGCTACAAACATTAAGAGCACAGATAGATTTATATATATGTCTGTATCAGTTACAGAGTCTGTTAAGGTTAAGGAAAAAATTAGTAAACAGGCAGAAATGCGTTACTAGATGTGGTAGATGTGTGAAGGCTTCAAGTGATATCAATACCAGCATGCACTTTATTTTAAATTCCAAGTCCCAAACGAACAAATAGAACATTATGGAATTAATAAAAGGTTGTAGAATTTTATTGGTTACGTTAACTTATGTACTACCACACTCAGCTGTATATTGTTTCAGCCTCCAAACTGAAGTTTTAAGTAATCTTCCTGGGGTCAAGTTGCTTGTGAGCCCCAGAGATTGGTTCCACCCTTTGGAAACCTGGATTACTTTGCTATATAGGTGTAAGTGTGTCAGCTAGGTCCCAGAATACAAAGAGAATTATCGATGTTATAAATCTTCTCAAGGGAAATGGATTTTCTGTCCAACTTTACTGAAATTCACATTCTAATTGGGTTACAAATGGGAAGTACAAACAAGAGAGACTATGAATCAATGTGGGCATTTGAATTATAATCATAACATACATAAATCAATGAGACGGTGGATCTTAGTGCCTGAGCTGCTGGTGTTTTGTTCAGGAAGTTGTCTCCTATGCCAATATATTCAAGGCTATACCACACTTTCTCTTCTATCAGGTTTAGTATATATGGTATTATGTTCAGGTCTTTGATCTACTTGGACTTGAGTTTTATTCATATTTGAGTATGAATCTTTTTGTATTATTCTATCTTCTCACATGAAGTTAGACCAGAACTATTTTTTGAAGATGCTTTCTGTTTTCCATTGCATAATTTTTGTCTCTTTGTCAAAAATAAAGTGTCCATAGATGAGTAGATTTATTTCAGGGTATTTGATTCAATTCCATTGATCAACCTTTTGTTTTATGCAAATATCATGTTTTTTTTTTTTATTATTACCATAGCTCTACAATATAGCTTGAGATCAGGAATGGTTATACCTTCATGAGTTATTCTATTTTACAGGATTGTTTTAGCTATCTTGCTTTTTGTTGTTGTTGTTTTTACATATGAAACTGAGTTTGTTTTTTTTTCAGGTCTATAAAGAATTATGTTAGAATTTTGATGGGAATTGCTTTGAATCTGTGTATTGCTTTTTATAAGATGATCACCTTTACTATCTTAATCCTACTGATCATGATCATGGAAGATCTTTCCATTTTCTGATCTCTTCTTTAATTTTCTTCTCTAAAGACTTGAAGTATTGTCATACAGTCTTATCATAACACCAAGACATTTTATATAGTTTTTAAAAATATATTTTATATAATTTGTGGCTATTGTGAAGGGTGTTGTTTCTTTTGGTGCCTAGCCCAGCTGTCCTCACTGAAGTTTTATCCAGTAATGGATAAAAACTGATGCAGGGGCCCACAATGAAACATTAAGTGATACTTGGAGAATTCTGTAGAAAAGTGGGAGGAAGGATGGTAGGAGCCAAAGAGATCAAGGACACACCATGAAAATCCACAGAACCAACTACCCTGGGTCCACAGGGGATCACAGAGAAAGAATTGTCATTCTATAAGCCTGCATGGTACTAACCTAGGTTTTCCACACATATGTTTCAATTCTGTAGCTTGGTTTTCTTGTGGGAGTAGGAGCTGTTTCTCATTCTGTTCTCATTCTGTTTCTTGCCAATGGGACACTTCCCTACCATTGCATAGCCTCTGCTAGCCTTAATAGGTTAGGAGGTGCCTGGTCTTACTGCAGTTTGATTTACCAAAGAAGGTTGATGTGCATGGGAGGCCTGTCCTTTTCTGAAGAGAAATGGAAGTGTGGATGGGGTGAAGGGAAGACAGTACATGGAAAAGAGTGACATGGAGGAGAGCAGGGAATGGAAACTTGTTGGTATATGGAAAATATGTAAGTAAATATATATACATTATATGTATGTGTGTATATATATATATATATATATATAAAGTACTTAAATAAAGTGAGACTGTAAATTATAAACTTCTGTTTTACAAAATGGAACCAGATTGATTACATATCTGGCTTTTCATTATTTACTCTTTCTAATGGACAATATCTCAACATGGATATGCAGTTTAGATGATTTTCATAAGGTTTTAGAAAATTTGTTAATAATGGAGATAAATGATTATACCAGTGCCTCATAGCAGATTATGCCCAATATACAAGACTGAGCAAGAATATCATGCTCAGAGCTTTTTGACTGAGCTTCAAAATCATGTGTAGCTAAAGGAAATTCCAAAGTGCCTCTCTCTCTCTATCTCTCTGTCTCTCTGTCTCTCTGTCTCTCTGTCTCTCTGTCTCTCTGTCTCTCTGTCTGTCGTACTGTCTCTCTCATCTTTTAGTTTATTAGTCATCATATTAGTTTATTGTGATGATTAAACTAATAATAGTGATGGCTGGATGATATAGGAATTCTTGTGTGTGTGTGTGTGTGTGTGTGTGTGTGTGTGTGTGTGTGTGATATTTGTGGTACATGAGCATGACTGCACAGATGTAGAGTAGAGTAATTTGAAATTTTGCTCTGTGAATCTTTCCTTTATTATCTTGATATAAGGTTTCTCTCTGAACCTGAAACTCATATGCTGATGGGATAGCTTGGAACCACCCATCTTTACCCCAACTGTGCTGGGGTTACAATTGGGTGGAACTAGGTCTGGCTTAAGTTCATGGTGTGGATTTGAACTGAAGGTAGTCTGACTTTCAGAGGGAGCACTCTTACCTACTGAGCCATCAAACACTACTTACTTCCCTCTTATACTTATTCCCTCAGTTAACTTCTGTGTGAATTTTGGGAATTGCTTAACTAGAAATTAAACTTCTCATGTGTATGACATTACCATTTTGGGACACTCCTCCTCTACCATATGAGGATTTTTTACTGTTATTATTTTCTATATTATTCTAAAAATAAGAAAAATATTCACCATCCTTCACAAATTTTAAAGTACAAACATTTCTTCGAATGTTTTGTGAAATTTATTTGCTAATTGTTACTGCTTGAAAAATATTTCTCCCTAATATTCAAAGCCACTTTTACTGTTTGCTTATTCTTGGAAGTAACTTAACCATCTGAAGTACTATGTAGGGTTCTGTAGGCAGCAGACATTTATGTACAGGGAACAGCATTATTATTAGTGAACTGCTGTTGTGATAAATGAGTGAGTAGCTTATATAGTACTGTCAAAACATCAGTATATTTTGCTTCACATATCCTCAGAACTATTAAAAGCTGAAAATAGGCCAGAACTTCTTGTTTATCTGGTGCCAACATTTATCTCTCACCTTTTGCTTTTCCTTCCTGAGAAAATTATTTGTTATATTCAACAGTCTTAAAGACAGCTTTTATTATGAAAACAAAACTGTAATGGTTCTGTGGACCTAAAAGAGTAAAATTCAATATTCTAAAATATTACCCATAATTCAGTACTTTTAAATGAAAAATCACATCCTTCCATGCAATAAAGCAGAACAGTGTCTGGAGATCTCAAGTAAAAACTCAATATTGCTTATGATTATTTTCACAGAAAACACATAACATTATTCAGAGATTTTTTTCAGATATTATTACACATGTGCCCCAGGATGGTAATGACATACACATGAGAAGTTTAATTTGTAGTTAAACATTTCCCAAAATTCAAACAGAAGTTAATTGAGTATAAGAGGGAAGTAAATAGCATTTAGACATGTTTTGGTTTTCTACCTATTACATCCATATAGGGCTCTGCCAGACCAGGCAGTCCTCTGCTGTATATGGGTCAGGAGCCTCATATCAGCTAGTGTATGCTGCCTGGTTGTGGCTCAGTGTCTGTAAAATCTAGGGGGACCAGGTTAGTTGAGACTGCTGGTATTCCTATAGGATTGAGTGGTTGTATCAGTTTGCAATTCCAGCTATAGAGGAGTGTTCCACTTTCTCCACATCCTCTCCAACATCTTCTGTCACCTGAGTTTTTGATCTTAGCCGTTCTGATTGGTGTAAAGTGGAATCTCAGTGTCATTTTGATTTACTTTTGCCTGATCACTAAGGACTTTGAACATGTCTTTAAGTGCTACTTGGCCATTCAAGATTCCTCTGTTTTGAATTCTCCGTTTAATCTATACCCCATTTTTTTTTTTGATTAGGTTGTTTGGTTTTTTTTAGAGGTTAGCTTTTTGAGTTCTTTGTATATTTTGGATATTAGACTTCTATCGGATGTGTGGTTATGAAGATGTTTTCCCAATCTGTACGTTACCTATTTGCCCTATTGATCATGTCCTTTGCCTTACAGAGGCTTTCCAGTCTCATGAGATCCCATTTACCAATTCTTGATCTTAGAACATGAGCCATTGGAGTTCTGTTTAGGACATTTCTCTCCCTGTACCAATGAATTTGAGACTCTTTCCCACTTTCTCTTCTGTTAGATTCAGAAGATCTCCTTGACCCACTTAGACTTGAGGTTTGTGCAAGGTGACAAATATGGATTTATTTTCATTTTTTTCTATGCACTGATTGCCAGTTAGACTAGCACCATCTATTGAAGATGCTTTCTTTTTTCTATTGTACATTTTTGGCTCCTTTGTCAAAGATCAATTGTCTGTAAGTCTGTGGTTTGTTTCTGTCTCTTCAATTCTATTCCATTGATCAACCTGTCTGTCTCTGTACAAATACCATGCTCTTTTTTTAATCACTGTTATTCTCTAGAATAGCTTGAAGTCAGGTTGGTGATTCCCTAAGAAGTTTTTTTTTTTTTTGAATATTTATACATATATTTTGCACATTCACATTCTGAATGAAATGTACATAAATATTACCTTACAAAATCCCAAAATATCTAAAATTATGCCAACTATACAAAAAGAAAACAGAAAATAAAAATAGTATTGCTTAATTGCCTGAAACGTCAAAATGAACTCTGGGTTATCAGTATTTACATTTCTTTATTCCCATCCCATCCTTTTGGTTGTCTGTCTTATGATATCTATTCTTCTTACAATTTCCTCTCATATGAAATGCATCATGATCCTCTCAGTCAAGGAAAATCTCAGTCTTCCTCCTTAGCCCCCACCCTCTAGACGTCTTGCTGAATCTCTTTGGAATTGATCTTTTCTCCATCAGAGTTCCTTTTTGAAATTCCATTTTATAAGTCTGGCATGTGAGACTTTAATTGCTCTGCCACAGCTTTCTCTTCTTCATTCAGTAGAGTCAGCTCCAGGTTTGTTTGCTTTTGTAGTTCTTGGATCATGGTCATTGTCTTGTTCAAAAATAGCACAAATGCAGCTCTTGGTCTCTTTTTGCTCAACCGAAACTGCCTTAAAGCGTGCACATAAAGCTTGATATCGAGACTTTATTGCTGATAGTTCCTTTAAAATCGCAACTGCATTTTTCTCTCCTGCTGAATGTGGGTGATTAGCCTTGATTTCATACTCCAGCCTATATTGAAGGTAAACCAAATCAGAATCAGCCTTCTGGAACATCAGTTCCAGCTTATCGACCTCCGCCTCCATATTGAATAGTTGACCAAGAAGTTCTTTTATTGTTAAGAATTGTTTTCACTCTCCTAGGTTCATTTGTTTTTCCTTATGAAATTGGGAATTGCTCTTTCCATGTCTTTAACGAATTGTGTTAGAGACATTTTCATTTTACAATATTCAATACCAAGAACACAATTTTATATAAATATGTAGTACAAAATGGTATATGTATGATTAGAGCCACTTTAGCTATTGAAATTGCCATCCTAATCCCAAGATATAATTCATATAATAATTGTTAAACGAAATTTAAATAAGCAATATTTAAAATTAAACATTGCAACACAGTGCAAACTAATTATAGATAAATTTTATATATGCATGGTATGAAAAGTGGCAGAGAAAACACGAAAACACTTGTTTGCTACACATTTTACCTTATTACATATTGCCATCTTGAATCTGGGCATAGATGTGTCAGGATTGTGGGTCAGCCTTGTGTGACAGGTTGTCATGTGCAGAGAGCATGTTCAGATCCAGAGCTATAGTAAAATGGTAGAATGCAGCATGTAAACATGTGTAAGCACTGCTAGAACCCTCCTCATGTTCATTATGTGTTAAATTCTGATTTGATTTTCACCCCTTGTGTCTCCAGAGACCTTTATTGATAACATTTGTGTGTGTGTGTGCTTGAGTGTGTGTGTTTGCAAGCGTGTGTGTGTTTGCAAGTGTGTGTGCTTGTGCATGTGTGTTTGCAAGTGTGTGTGTGTGCATGTGCATGACCTTCACATAAGCCACAGTTTCTGGAACTGGGCTTTAAAGAAACAACTTTGAGCTTCTTAAATGAGCAAATTCTAAATTACAAATATACCTTCACTCCTCTATTTCTATATTCTCATTTTTGAGAAAAGTCATGTTTTCCTGTATTCTAAAACTCATTTTATAAAATATGAGAGGCACACTATTAATGTCAAATAAAACCTATGTTATCAGCTTTATGAAAATACTCTGTGTTGGGTAATTTGTGTTATGTGAGGGAGGATAATCCAGTTTGCACACACTCTCCTCCTCTATTACTAGGGCAATTTAAAGTATTATGTAGTGTTGCGAATAAAGAAGGAGGAAAAGATAATATCAGACAAGAATCAGACAAGAATATATTCCATGATATAGGAAATATGGTATGATGAAGAAAGAAAGAGGAAAAATTTACAGAAAGAGGCATTAAAACTCTGAAGGTCAGTGCGGAGAACTCCACAAGGTAGGAGTGACACCTGGTAACTGATTATTCTTGTCTACAAGTCTAGCAGTGTTAACAGCTGAGAACAAACCTTATTTCCTCCATAACCCCTTTAACTTAATTTAGGTCAGTAAATGGAAAACTCTTAGCTCCCTGATAGTTATAAATATTTTTTTTATAGGTAATGATTAGCTTCTGTTTTCACTCACAACAAAAATCCATTGATAGGATCATTTAAGATAGAAAAGAAAACAGATTGGTGAAATTGTCAGAATTTCTTATGATGTACACAGATCATAAAAAACACATAAAATTTGATGGGTTTAACATAAACAAAAACAAGTATGCTTTATTTCATTTTCTATGATATTTGGTGGATTTTTCAAATCTTGAAGTAGCTTCTTTATTATATTACTTGATCATAAATATGGAAAATTTAGTAATTAGTGGTCAGTACATTGACTGATATCTATCTTCTACTTTGAAAGGTGTAGCTATTCATTTTCCTGTAAGTGAATAGAGTTTTATAGAAAACTCAAAGTTGTGTACGTTTTCTCTCAGCACCCACAGGGCAGGAGAGAATATATTCTCAAGTCAAAGATAAAAGCAAGGGAATATTACCTAGGTTTTCACACAAATAATTGGCAAAGAGGATAAATAGAAACATTCCTTCAGCCCATGTCCTTGGGAAAACCTAGTCCTTTTCTTGGCTCATAGGAGATAGCTAAGAAGAATTGGATTATAATTTCTGGTGTTCATCTATATAACCTGACTCTACCATACAATGATAAGTATGTTACTGAAAACTGGAACAGAACCATTGTAGCAAGCTAGCTAGCATAAGAGTTGTAGTGTGCAACAAAGACCAAATAGACAATACTCATGGAAGAAAAAGTTTGTTACGGCCCGGCAGTGGTGGCATACGCCTTTAATCCCAGCATTTGGGAGGCAGAGGCAGGCGGATTTCTGAGTTCAAGGCCAGCCTGGTCTACAGAGTGAGTTCCAGGACAGCCAGAGCTATACAGAGAAACCCTGTCTTGAAAAAAAAAAAGATTCTTATGAACATATCTCTGGTTCTTTAGAGCATATTCTCATAAGCTCGTCTTACTTTGCTGTATGAGAGATATATATGTACATGTACATATATATATGTGTGTATGTGTGTGTGTATGTGTGTGCATGTGTGTGTATATACATTTATGAGTATATCTAATGTATCAAGTTATAGAAGTGCCATAAATTTTTCCCATTCCATAATCTGAAGGATGAGAGAGATGACCTCATGCCTAGAGGCAGGGAGTCACTTACCATGTTCCTTTGCTTAATAATGTCTGTGCACTTGTTACCATCAGGCATTAATATCTGTGTGTGTAATGAGATTTTGTAAAGTTTGATTATGACATTCTAGATAAAAGATATATTAAATTATTATTTAACTATCTAGATCATGAAAACCCAACTCATCTTTGTCTCTTCTCTACACTCTCTGTTTGATGGTACCTCAAGTTCACAGTTTCTGGCTATGAAATCATTTTGTTTTACTTTATTATTAGTTTTTAGGTGCCTCCTTGTATTTTAAAGGGAAACAGAAACATTTGAGTGACCAAAGAAAGAAATTTAGACAGAATGGAGGAGAGATGACTTGCAGTGAGGAGCAGCCTATTCACTCAGGTGTGAAGCTGAGGGATGCTCCCTCTAAGCCTATGAATATAGTCTCTTAGAGCAAAATCCATAGCTTGTTTTCTGTTTGATTATTGGCCCAGAAGGTCTACTTGGTTAATTCTGGATACTCATGAACCCTAAGCTGGCTAATATTAAACATTTTTTATTATGTATTTACTTTGTGTATTTCTAATTTCAAAGTTCTTTTGTGGAACTTCTGACGATGGCCAAAATCCTCTGACGATGACAGCTCATATTCTATTTATGTGCCTCCTGTTTTATGTAGGATTTCTAATACCTGACCATAATCAGTAAGCTTACTTTGTAGGATTTTGTTTGACATTTATAGATATGATGGTTAAACGAATATATTCACACCCTCAAATTCCCTTTAGTCTCCAAGGCTCACCACTCGTTACTTGTTTTCTTTTTGCTTTATGAGACATTACTGTTTGATAATTTTTCTCCCTTTTCCTTGTACTGTCACTGACAGTTACTAATTCACTGACTAGGTAATTTAGGATAAGTTACATAACTTATTTGAGCACTTGCAAATAATTTCAACATGCTAAATTCTGAATGGCCCTTGTGATATAATGTTCTCTACTGATCTATTTTTGGCACTAATTAATTCAACCATTTATGTCACACACAAGTTTTGAATGTTTATAGTGTGCAAATCATTAATCCAACTACTGTTGAATATTTAAAGATTATTTCCTCTTAAAGGAGTTTATATTTTATTTTTGAAATAATAGAAGTAGAATTCAGTGTTAAAGTATTGAAAACAGTGACTATAGTTGCCTGGATAAGGACCTTTTGATAATTCATAGGAAAGCTGGAGATCTCATCTGTCTGCGGATTTAAAAATGATTATAAGAAGCATATTTTTGTTATCTGTATAGTAAAAAAGTGTCAGTGATTAAGTATGTTTCTTGCTCTTTCAGAGGACCTGAGTTTAATGTCTAGTATCCATATTAGGTGGCTTATAAGTTCTAATAGCTCCAGTTTCTAGGGATCCATTTCTCTGGTTACTGTAGGCACTGTTTTTGCATATAGACATGCAAAGGCAAATAGATGACAGATAGATAGACAGATAGATATATAATAGATAGATATGTCAGAAATCATTATGATAAATATTTTGACAGCTGGTGATAAATGAGGAGAGACAGTAAGTAGGAGTTATAGTTTCATTTTTGTCTTTATTAAGATGTAGCTTATGTGACCAAAAATGATAGGAAAATAAAATGAATGTAATGGAGAAACTAGATAATGTTAGCTCTATACAGGTCCAACCATACATGAGGAAATAAAAAGGAGAACACTGATTTGTCATACTATGGGTGAAGTTTCACTTGCCTCTATAAATATTGTTTTAAGCTTAATAGGGCATCTTGTGATACTTCATAGATTCATATGAACAGGTGTCAAAAATCTCTAAAGCCTAACATTTTCTCTTAACTAAAATACATGATGCCTTTATGATTTCACTTAATTATACTTATTCCCAATACAGCATTTATTAAATTATATTTCATCAATTTGTACTGTTGGTTTCATATTATATATATATATATTATATACATGTACATACATATATATATATATATATTTCTGGAATAATATATCAAAAGTTACATATACACATTCTACATATATATTTTATAAATACATCCTATATATCATATGTAATATACATATAAATAAATGAAAAAGTGATAAAGAAGATTTAGATGAGAATCATCTTTAAAAAAATAATACATGCTTTTACAATTAAAGTACCTTAGGGTTTATATAATTGCAAATGAACTCCCTCTCGTGCTTGATCCTGCCTACCCATCTACTTACTCTTGGTTTACTAAAGACTCTAATTGTACATTCATGCAGCTCAGTGTCTTCCTGTATTGCAGGCAAGTTATCAATCTGAAAATCTCCCTTATCATGAAGAAGATGATACTGAAAGATTTTCATCATGCCTATTCAGGTCTACCCTACTGGCTCTTCTTAAGTTGCATCTTAATCAATGGCTCCATTATCCTGTGTATCAAAAATATTGGAGTTGGCATTTCTTTGCATCACAAATATGATTATTGTCTTACTAGATACACTTTCTGAGTACCAATTACATTTATATCCTCTCTTCTCCAATGCTATTCTGCTGCTGTTCATAAACTAGAACACTGTAATAACTTACTGATTTTGTTTCTCTGCCTCCATGTTTATTCAGATCCCATTAGAGAACTAGATAACCTTTAAAATGTAGCTATAACTTTCATTTTCCCTTTGAAAATAATCCAATAGATCTCAATTACATAGAGTACAAACCACACTGTTAGATGTGGTGGGTGTTCCTTATGTTTTAGTCTGTTTACCACTCTGATTCTACTTGTTATATTTTTGCTGCTTCAATAATCCATACCATATCATAGTTCCTGAAACTCCACATCTTTTTAAAAAATATATATTATGCTAATTCCTTTCTTTCTGTTCTGAAGAACCTCTATTCATCATTAAAATGAGCTCATAAGAGTATCACTTGATAATTCCTCTTAATCCCTGAATGTGTCTTTTACAATTTCACCTTTTATTTTACATGAGTTAGTAAAGAGACTAACTGTTTACTTTGGCACTAGGTTCAGTTATAATACCAGTATTTACCAACATTCATTTAACATAATTAAATAAAAATACCATTTTTATTATAATGGAATAATTTTAAGTATGAGTAGAGATACATACAGGTTCTCAACATCTAAATACAACAGAATGATGGATCAGGTTCAGTTGCTGAATATCTGCATATGAAAGCCAACAAATTTAGAATTTTAGAGTGTTCACATAGGATTGTCAAAGATTATGGAATGCTAGAAAAGAGCCTGTACAGAAAGAGGCTTGTGTATAAAGAGTGTACCCTACTGCCGTGTTGATGAAATGTTTGTATTAAGGCATGTGCTCCAGTGTCGTAACAATTAAAAGCTTGACTGTAGGGAATGATGTTCTATGTCATTACAAAGAAAGATTTGTATGTAAGATATATAGTCCAATGTCATGACAATAAAAGGCTTTTATGTAAGGGATTTCTTCTATCACCATGACAATGAAAGATTTGGCTATAAGGACCATGCTCCAGTTTCATGCCAACAGAAAGCTATGTAAACCCCATAAGGGATGTGGTTCAATATCCTTATAATAAAAAGCTTGAGTGTAAGGATTGTCCTATAGTCTCATGACTTAGAACGACTTATCGATGTGTTCTAGCATTATGACAGGTAAAGGTGAAGATAGAGAGAGAAATTTTCTTATATTTTGTTTATTTGTTTGTTTGTTTGTTTGTTTGCATGTTCCTTATATTTCATACACCTGTGTAAAATAAGTTAAGTATCAACGTGAGTAAAAGAACAATGGAAAGGACACAAGATGGAAAGTTAATGCATAAAAAGGCTAAATAATTAGAAAGATATATGTAACCTACTTTTCTATGAAAAATTTAACAGGCTGCCCTCATCCTTACCTTTTAGCAATGCTAATTTGTTCCCATCCTGGGGAAATAACTTCAGGCCACATTAGAGAGGACTTTGTGTGCTACAATGAGCACTTTACTGAGGTCAGTGCTTAAAGAAAAATTCTCCCAAGAAGATGAAATGTCCTTTGGAAGGGTATGCTTTGTTTGGATTATGTGTCCCTAGATATAAAATGTGAGACCATCTCTCAGAAAAAAACAATTGTCTACACAATAAAAATATTAAAGCACATGTAAAAGTATAGGAATTAATCTTTCAAGAAGTTCAGAAAGAAACAGTCATGTTCTCTCTGAAAACAGCATTTGGAAGTCTAGGTTGTATAGGCCATGAAGCACCGTGCTACCAGACAGGCATAAGCACTGATAATCACGAATGAGGTCAAACCCTGTGAACCTCAGAAATTTGAGAATGGCAGGCACGGAACCGCCTCCTACCTGTCTCTGTGCATGCTCTGCAACCACCAAGAGAGAGGACCATCTGCAGTCAGTAAAGTATAGCCTTAAGCCTTCAGCTTATAACTTTCCCTTCCTGGGTATTCCTTTTCCCAACAGGTACATAATCCCTGGTTCACCTCGAATAACATGTATGTGTTCACATCCTTTACCAAACAAAGCAATATGAACAAACAAAGACTGTCTCAGAGTACTGCTTCATTAATAATATCAAATGGGAAGGTCTTCATCTAAAACTGCTGCACCTAAGACACTCATAAAGACTTTCTCTCCTCTAGCCGCTCTGGTACCCAGACACTCACTCCTACACAGACCAAATCGCACTTGCTCCTCCATCCCTCTGTGTCTGGTGCCCAGAGGCCCTAAGGGAAAAGGTGGACCACAGAACCTTCTGACTTTCTCTGACCGGTGGGTACTGCCTGGGTGCCCAAGAGAGGAGAGGAGACACAGACCTTGTTCCATATTCTGCTTTCTGCTTCAGGTCTGGCATGTTGCAGAGTCTCATGCCCTGAAGGGAAAAGCAGACTGCCTCTGCCCTGCCTCCTCCAGGCTTGCTGGCAGACCCCTGGTAGCGTGGCAGACTACAAGATAGGACAATAATAGAGGGGTGATTCCAGTTGGAAAGAAAGAATAATATTTCTCAATTATTAGAGCAGTATCATTAAAGGAAGTATAAAGCATAGGAAAGGATTTTTTTTTTTTTTGGTTCCCATAACTGTTTAGAGAAGGCAAGTCTTCTTGAATTTTATAAGTGGTATTTTCAAGTAGCAGGATGGGGAGGGGCCTTTGGGATGATGCAGCATTGTATCCTAATTGTGCTGATAGACCATTCATTCAGGTTAGTGGGTCCCTGTAGAGATGATGTCAGAGGTGCTCTGGATTTGTGTGTCATTGCTTAACTGTAAGAGCTTAGTGATTTACTATATGGCAGCTGTGTCACAATTTATTTTCATTATGAAGAAATTATAATTTGTCTGCACGGTAAATCACAGTCTCTGAATATCCACAGGAATTTCCAGTTGCTTTCTGGCTTTTCTAGATTTGTTTTGCATTTGTCCTCACCAATGTTTGAAGATATCATGTAATTGTCTGTTGTCTTTTCTTTCATATTTTCTTTCCTCGCGGGCACGAGAGAAATTAATTTCCAGATAAATGATTCATTTCTTACAAAGTTACTATATCTTGGCCAAGGTTATAGAAATGGCCCCTTCACTTTCTAAGAGAGTGATGGTGAACTAATTAGAAGTAGAAGCTGTTAGAGAAAAATGATTTTCCCCTTCCCAACAGATATAAATTACAAGTAGCTTCTTTGGTTAGGGATGGGACTTAGTGACTACTTCGCCTTCTCAGTGCTGGGATTTTGTCTGGTTTGAATTTGGACAGGTCTAGTGCATGCCTTCACATTCTCTGTGTTCAGACGTGCATCAGCTGTGTTGTGTCTGGAAGATGCTGTTCTTCGGAATCATCCATCACCCCAGGCCTTTACAATCTTTCCACGTAGCTCTCCAAGCCTTGGGATTTTGGCAGGATTGATTAAAAACAACAACAACAACAAAAAAACAAAAAACAAAACAAACAAACAAAGAAAGAAAAATTCCCATCTAGGGCTGAATACTCCAGTCTTTCACTCCACATGTTGGACAATGTGGGTCTTCTTATTCGTCAGCTTTCTTTTTGCCTTTTTTCCCCTCAATGGAGTGTCACTAATTATATCAACTATATCAGTCACACTCCATGACATGGCCATAGTGGTTGGTCAAAAAAATCAGACTATATGCTTTTTATTAATTCATTAATCTTTAAATTACTTTACACCCCAAATGCAGTCTCTCCTCCCTCCTCTCCTTCCAGTTTTCTCCCTTTTACACTTATCCACTTCTCTTCGCCTTCTCTTCAGAAAAGGGCAGGTCTCCCATGGAATCAACCAGCCTTGGCATATCAAGTTGCAGTAAGACTAGGCACCTCCTTTCTAATTAAGGCTAGAAGAGGCAACCTAGTAGGAAGAGAGGGTCCCAAAGGCAGGCAACAGAGACAGAGACAGATCCTGCTTTCACTCTTAGCATTAGGAAGATGAAGCTACACAACTTTTACAGATGTGCAGAAGGCCTAAGTCAGTCCCATTGTTTCAGTTCCGTATTTGTGAGGCCCTGTGGTCTCAGGTTAGTTGATTCTGTAGGTTTTCTTGTGGTGTCCTTAACTCCTCAGGCTCCTACAATCCTTCCTCCCATCTTCCATAGGATTTCCCAAGCTTTGCAGAGTGCTTGTCTGTGGATCTCTGGATGACTTCCCATCAGACTCCGGGTGAAGCCTCTCTGATGAGGCGCCCATTCTTGAACATATTTTAGACAGGACAAATTGTAGGATGGAGTTTTGCGGCTGGGCTGGTGTCCCAATCTCTTTACTGGAAACCTTGTCTGGTTACAGGAGATGTTGGGTTCAGGTTCCATATCACCCTTTTGCTAGGAGGCTTAGCTAGAGTCATTCTCACAGTTTCCTGGGGATTTACATTGCGCTAGGTTTCTAGCTTTTCCTGGAGATGTCCCTCTCTCCCTGATTCCAATTGTGTCTCTCAGTACTCTGTCCCTTGGTCCTTCCCATATCTGACCCCTTTTGTCCTCATTCCCACCCCCAACCTTAGGGAGCTTTTTGTTTTAGTAATTTTTTGTCTTACATATTTGATTGCTTGCTTCACTGTTTCCTGTTTTTATTTTTTTATTGATTTTTTTTTTCTAATTCTTTTAAGAGAGACATGAAGTTGGGGGGAGGGTAAGAGAAGAGGGGTTGATCTGGGAAGATTTGAGAAATGAGAAAGAATAGAATAAAATATGTTGTATAATAAAATGTTTAAATAAAAATGTTTAAAAATGTCCTTGGACTAAAAATATGATGCTTTGATGGCAATCAAGTTTGAAGTTTTACTTTTCAAAATTTAACAATATTTCTAGTTTTACAAAACATTCTCAATAAAAAGATTTTTGCAGTTTTATATTTACTAATCATGACAGTTATTAGATTCATTTTATGTTGTTTAGATTCAGGAGCTCTATTGAATATTTTCTGTGTATACTTCTAAAACAGAAAACCTTTTTTATTTTTCTTCAAACTTGTTTGTTGTGCTTAAATTTCTGAGAAAGCAAAGCACATCTTAAATTACTCCTTTCTCCTGTATAGCAGTTTGTTTACCTTCCTTAGAATATTAAATTTTCATTTTGATGCGATGTTAAATGGTTTTGAAGTCAATCCAGATGCTCCTATCTATGTGTAAAGAAATGCTATTTTATTGTATTTTTTTACTGCTTTACTTGGAAGTAAAATGCACTCCAATTGCTGTCTAGAATTTCTGTGAGTTGACACAAACAGAGGACTTTATGTACTAAGTTTCATTTACTGACTTTAGTTCTAAGGATTTTTTTAAAAATAAAGTCTGAGAAAGACATCCTCTCTCTGTGTAGAAATATTTTGAATCAAATTATTCTGTAAGCCCTAAGATATGGTTGTATATCTATGAGCTACTAAATAATTACTATAAGTGCATTAAGAACAAAGCAAAATAATTCAGCAATTAAAAACCATCAACAGAACCTCAGTGTTTCCCTCTGAGGAAGAACAAAAGATAACCACCGTATTGATTCTTTCCAAGGCTTTTGATTTTTCTTTCATTTTTATTCTTACTTGGAACCAGCAGATTTATAAGCCATGTACTCGAACAGCACAATCATTTGCCATTTGGTGGAATTGGCTGACATTTCATTTTTTCTGGGCAGATTGCAGATTACTTTGACATTATTTTGCTGGGCTCCGAGCTGCGTCATTAACATATTGCTTATTACTAAAAGCAAAGTAGTTTCATTTTGTGGCATAATACCCCACATTTTCTACAAGTAATAAAGAGTGTGATTTCTCTGAAAATAGCTAAGTATTGCTTTAGCCTTGCAGAAAAAAGAGACCCTTAGAAGTCTATTACTGTAACAAAATGTATCACTAAAATGGTGTGTCAGAGGGGAAGGAAACCTCCATAAATGCACGACGTGTTTACTGTTGATATCTCTAAATCTTGGATAGGAATGAGAAACATTCATGAAATATTGGGCTTAAGCTGAGATTACATCAGTATGGAGGCAATATCATACTTGTCAACGAGGAGAATATTACTGCCAGCTTGGACCACAAGAAAATGAAAATCCACTTTTTGATCTAAGATATAATTCTTATTCTGTCCATGTCGTATAATTTTTTTGTTTTTAATGTAAAGAGAATAAGGGCCTTGCCTTTGTACTACAAGATGACCTTGTTTAGCAAGCATGGAGGAAAACAGATAGATGATCATTTTTTTAATTAAAATGCTAATCAAAGGTTTAGCTGTGCTCATCTTGTAGTCCTCACTCCGTGTTCTCACATCCGGTCTGCCCTACACTAAATTAAGTCCAATGTATACCATAAACAGGTCCACATTATACCATCTTTAGATTTTCTTCTTCTAACAAGGGAGTTGTCATATTATAATTATATCAAATATGAATGAGTTTTTGTGAATAGTTCACATACTGTGTTTTCCTTTTCTCTCGCTATGTTGACATATTCTATGAAGACAGACTATCTCAATGCAGAGAGTTGCTTTTACCGACAGCAAGCACCTAAATGAAGTATTGTGACAATATTTTGGTCACACACACTTTAGTGTTTAAGCGAAACATCATACTAATTAGCAAACCAGGCTTGAGAGATAAAAAACATAATCAGCTAGCAAATCTTAATGCACCCTTTTCACACTTTTTTGTCACCTTCTTCCTGGCATGTGACAGCAGATATAAAATTAAAATTACACGGTCATCTTAAGTAACTGTTATCCTAATTGCCTATTATTAATTCCACTTACCATTAGTTTCACTGACATATTGAAAGGCAAAAGTGGAAAAGTGGTTGTTGTTGGTGAATTTGCTTTGAAATTATCTGTTGTTTCTTTCACAATGAAAAGTACCCAGCAATGATATACCTTTCTTCAGCATACTTCATTTATATTGTGCATCAGAAGAGACAAGGTTCCTATAATTTCTTAGAAAAAGTACTATTAAGCTAGAGAAGAGACATTCTTTTTTTAAGGGACATTTCCAATATGTCAGGTATATTTTCTTCTTGTTTTTAAACCTCCATCTTCCTCTAATACAGGCAACATGCTAGGTTAAGTCAGAAGGAAACCTGTATATCCAGTTGCCCCTAAACATAATAATCTAGCACATATGGGATGGAGGAATAGAGCATAAATAAATAAGAACAAATGTACAAGTGGGATTTGTAACACTTATGATCCTTTGAATCTTTCTTCTCATTACTAGGCTTTCTTGATTGTTTTCTTATGTAGGGGAGAGACATGCCTTAAGTTGTTATAAGACTTCTTGGAATCTCCAGAAGCTTTTGGTGTCAGATTTATGCTTGATAGCTTTCCATATACATATACATATATGTATGTATATAAATATATATATATATAATATGTATAATATATAATGTGTGTGTAATCTGTTTTAGGTTATAACCAAATTATTCTAGTTACAAAACTTTTCTTTGGTTGAATTGGCTCACATGCCATTTAAGCTACTCCAATAAGTATTCACTCTTTTTCTAATTAGGCACTGCTGCGTGATTATTTTATTGAAGAAGTACATCAACTTCAACCCTTTTCTTCTCGTGCCATTCAGTTATCCACCCTCTCTATATTACGCAATTTTAAAGAACTTCACATTACTATAAATTGTCTTTATAATTTTTATTATCATGATAAGAGAACCAATAATCTAAATATATGGGTTGTGAAATGAATGTTATTCTGTTGATCGGTTTAGGGTTTCAAATATACCTAGGAACGGTAATCCCTTGGAGTCTCTGTAGCTATGTGTCAGTATATTCTATGAACAACCAGAATAACACCCAAGTAGTATGAAGAGAAAAAAGTACTTCTAATGTGATCTGCTCATTACCATGTAGCACTTTTGGCTTTTCATGATGGCTCCTTGTTATTTGTAATTAATATTAAATATGAACCATTCTTTTTAATACAAAAGAAAAAAAGAAATGTGTTTAGTTTAATAGTATTGAGCTAGAACTGGAGCAGCTCCATTTGGTTTACTGAACATTGTCACCTTTATAATGGATCCATTGCTCTTTCTTCAGTAATTTTATTTCTACAAACTGTAGAATAGAAAAAAAGAGGGGGAGCAGACAGGGTAGGAGAAGGGAGGGAGGGAGAGGGGAAGAAACAGGAATGAGTGTATTTCGGGATTCCATAGGTTGATGAAAGTGAAAGGTGATATCTTTGTGGTGATATCTTTGCCTGTGTTCCAGTATTTGACCAGAAGTCCTTGTGTAAAACAAAGAGAGGACTATAGTGTTGGCAAAGTGGATTGGAATGAAAAGATTTAAGATTTCCTGCACATGGCCACTCTGGCTTCTCCAATCCTTTCACCCTCTCTTCTAGAGGATTCCTCAAGCTCTGCCTACGTTTGGCTGTGCATCTGTTTCTATTAGTTGCTGGGTGAAGCCTCTCTGACGGCAATTAGGCTAGATACAAATCTATGAGTATAGCAGAGTATCATTCCATTGACCTTGTTTCAGGGTGGGGGAGACGTGCTCTGTTTCCTTTTATCCTAGGTCTCTGTGGTAACCACCCTCTGGGTCCTGGTCCTCCATGCACTGTGACCCCTGAGTTCTGTCTCGTGGCAATGGTCTCAAACTAAAACGGGCATTGCTTAACCACTCTCACAATTTCTATGCCACCTTTACCCCAGTACATCTTACAGGACAGCACAAGAAAACTCATAGAGTCAACTAACCTGGGCTCAGAAGGGTTCACAGAGTCTAAATGAACAACGTCGCAGCCTGCATGGGTCTGACCTAGGTTATCTGCGTATATGTGACCGTTGTGATTTTTAGTCTTGTGGGAGTCCAAACAGTGACAGCAGGAGCTGATTGTGACCCTTCTGCTAGCTTTTGAGACCCTTTTAGGACCCCTCATATTGGAAGGTGCCTTAGTGGAACTTGACATGCCATGGTTGGTTGATATGCATGGGAGACTTGACCTTTTCTGAAGGGAAATGGAGGAGAAGCAGATCAGCGGAGGAGGGTGCAGATGGAGGGAAAGGACTGGGAGGAGAGGAGGGAGGGAAAGCTGGAGTCCAATATAACATATGAGAGAAGAAGAAATAAGTTCAAAAAATGGTTTTCCTGTATAAGCTGGTGGTCATGTGCATGACAGTGGATGGCAGTACTCAGGAGGTAGGGGCAGGCAGAATTCTGACTTTGAGGTCAGCCTGTTCCAATGCATTCAGAAGGACAGTCTTATGAATTATTAATTATTGAAACATGACTGGCATTATTATGTGACCCTCATGATCTGGGGGAAAAAAGTAAGATGCTTTTTTTTAGCGTATTGCTTTACATAGGCTATGAAACAAAGATACTAAACAATGCTTGGGAGAATACCTTGCAGCAAATGTAAACTATCACAATATTTTCTTAACTTATTTGCATAGTGTTGTTTGCATAAAGCACTCTGAAATATAAAGAAATGAAATATTCAGGTTTACATGGACAGGAGTAAAAGCTTCAGTAATGGAGCTATGCATTGCCATAGAAACAAGGACTCATACACAGTAACATTTGAAACAAAAGAGCCCTGGTAACAATCTATCATAAGGTAACATCTTTTTCAGGGCTGGTTTATTTAGGTTTTGTTCTTCTGTGTAGTATACTTGTGGCTTATGCTTATAGCATGGATAAGGTCTTATCATGGTCTTAAGACACAATAAAACTTAATTAGGTTATTTGGCATATAAAAAATCCCTTCAATATAGAAGACAACTAAACTTGAAGGTATTCGACTAATTTTACTGTGATGTGTAAGTCATAAAACTTAAATTGGTTTGTTTTTCTGTGATAAGATACTTGCTCATTAGCATAATTTTAAATGTAAACAAAATTATCCTTTAAAAACTAGCAATTTTAAGTAGTTTAATTATTCATGTAAAAGTTTTGTTTTTGATAGTGTATTTGTACTTCACTTTATACATTTTTACATATTTAATTAAAATATTAAACAAGATGCCTGTAAACCTGAAAAACGTACATCCATACTTTTCTCTGTACAAAGTACACAAAACCTGTAAAAAATACATCTCTCAGTGTACTGTTCTGGTGGAAATCCCATTTATTTTTCTGGTATTTTAATTATCAAGGACAGATTCTTCAAAATGTTTTTATTTATTTTTTGATAATTTCATACAATATACTTTAATCTTTTCTGCTCTCTAGCTCCTGCCAGGTCCTCCCCCACTTTCCTTTTTACCCTACTTCATATTCTTTATCTTAAGAAATCTGAACCAGCCCCCCTCCCCAAAAAACTAATTTGTATTGGCCAATTAGTCTTGAGCATAATAAAGCCTATGCTGGAGTGCTATTGATATACTCAGTGTTAATTTGTTGAAGAAAACTGATTTTTCCCTTCCCTAGCGGCTACTAGTAACAAACAGTTTTCTGACTAGGACTGGGACTTTGTGCCCACTTCTTGGTGCTGGGATTTAGTCAGACTGCTCTTGTGCTGGTCTTGTCCAAACTGCCAACAGTCTCTGTGAATTCCTGTGTGTGCCTGCTGTGTTGTGTCTGGAAAACACAGGAACATTAAACCCGTTCCCTAAGATCCCAAGTCATAGTTGTACAAGGAACGTTTGGCATTGTTTGATTTCTTTTAGCTCAAAGTTTTGTCATGTGTTGAAATGCCAGACATTTTATCCTAGAAATCTGGATTTTCCAAAGCTGTTGATGATTTTGTTTAGAGACTCGCGGATAATCCCTCTGCCTCTGCCTCTGCCTCTACGTAGTCAAATGATCAGCTTTTGTCAGCACTATCTCAAAGCTCTTCTTGGTGCTGAAAGTCATTGGATGGCATAACTTTTGGAGGATGAATGCACACCTTTGATATTTAGCCTTTTAATCTGGTTACCTGCCAAGACTTAGTCATCATGTTCATGTTGGTGGCAGCTTGTCACGAAAGGTCAACAGTTCTCTTGGTTTTGCTTTCACTTGATCTTTTGATATCCACTCATGCATGGCTATCTTCCTTTGGTCAACGTTGTGCTCCGTGAAGCTGCATGTACATTTGCCAATTTACTTTGTAAAAGATTGAGTCTGTTCTGATAAACATATGAAGACTGGCTGTTAATGAAGCTGTGAAATTAAAATTAGACCTTTGTAGAAAATGGCAGAGAACATGTTGCAGTTATAAGTTAGAGATGTCTGAAGAAACAAACCTTCATTAAGTGCCTGATCTTTATGACAACTAGTAGCATTAAAGATAGGGTATTCTCCTGTGGTGTGAACTCTCCATAAGCCTATTAAAGGGATTTTCAAAAGCACTGATATGGTTCAGAATAAAAGAGAGCCTTCCCTAACTCAGGCTATACGAAGACTTTGACTTCTGATGGATATACTCAGTCTGTCACTCTAGCACAGACGATGATAGAATAATCTAACAAGAAATGTCCCTCATGGAGTCATATTGATTTTTGCCTCCATTAGTATCTTCTAGGTACTTACAGCCTTGATCTCAAGATGTGCAGGAAATCTATAATTTTCTTAGTTTTTCCTTTTTCCGTTTGCTTGTTTTTTAAATAATGTTGAAAGTACTTGTTCTATGCATGTGTTTCAAAAGTAAAGTTAGTAAAGAATCCAATTTTTCTTTTATTAATAAACTAAAATTGTTCATTGTGTGGCTTAACACAGAGTTAAGTCTCCATGAATAGACTAATAATTTAAGTTGCTTTTTCTACTTGGCCTCTCTGACAACAAAGGCTTGGGGATTCTAAAAATGTCCTCAAGTCAAGGAGCCATTGATGGTATCTTAAATATACAACAGGATCATCCTTAACTTGACGTCATTAGAGTTTTATTTTATGAATAGTTTAATTTTTTTCTTTCAACTGTGAATTATTTACACTGTCACAGTTACTATGTAATAACAGAGTTACAAAAATGCCGTAAATGCTTAGATGTTTTGCTACATAGCTCTTTGTAAGTAGAGTTTAAAAGCTGCTGACATATGAATATTTTACCTTATATATAGTACTTGAAATAGTGCAACGCATTATCTTTTATGTATATTTTCTGACAGAGAAAAACATTTTAAAGAAAAATGCTACCACTTTTATATAGTGTGCACCAGCCATATGCTTGGTATAGTGACCATTTTTTAAGATGTGTATCTTACTGATATAAAAACATTTATATAGATAATGTGCTAGAGAAATTCTAAGAGTCCCAAGTTGCTCATGATCTTTATTTAAACGAGGGTCTCATGAATATGATATATATAGTATTTGTTTTTAATAAAGTCATTTAAAATTTCAATGATAATTTTAATCTCATTAAAAACTTTCAGAATCCACCTGTGAGCCTGCATTTTTTTCTTTGAATTTATATAAAAAATTAATTTGATTATAAACCGTGGCTGAATCTACTCTTGAACAGGATGCCATTAAAGCTTAAAAAGAATCAAACGTGAGACTTCATTACTGCTTTCCTTAGAGAGGGAGAAAACCATAGAAACACATCAAAATCCAAGACATTTGACAGCAACTCACGAGGTCTATCTGCAGTGTGAGGTTGTTCTAGGAATACAAGAAGAATGAGTCTCACTAAACAGCACTTTGTAAGTCAAGGAAATAAATTTGTATTGTCTTCTGGCTTATAATTAGAAGAAAACAAGAAAAGGTGAAAAGAAGGGTGGAAAGAAGTGAGGGGGGACTCAGGAGGATGAAGATCGAAGGGGAAGATCAAAAGATGAAGTGTGGCCCTTCAGGACACAGTATCTGACAAGTGTTTTTGTTTTTGTTTTTTAATTAGATATTTTCTTTATTTACATGTCATACGATATCTCCTTTCCCAGTTTCCCCTCCAAAACACCAAAAAACCAAAAAACCAACAAAAACAACAAGTGTTTTAAAAGACTCTGGAGGTTAAGAATCAACAGCTTGGATACTATCTGAAGTGCTATGTAAAGGCAAAAACTCCTGGGTCAGAGGTCTAAATCTAATGAGTCATTTAGCTGTGGGGACTTAACAAGGTGGAGAAGTCTGGATTTTCCCATTGTAACATGGAAATAGTCATCCTTTGTTTTTAGATTAATGAGGGTTAATAATGGTTTTTAAAGTGTTTAAACAATTACTGGTCTGGGGACAGTGCTGCACACATTTTAAAGAAATAAAAATATAATTCAAGCAATAAATTAACCAATTGAAAAATAATGCACAGCTAAAATATCAGTTTTCATTCTCAACCTAAAATGATGTTCAGCAATCAGGAATATTTAGCAAGCAGTGTATAATGTAACTGAAAAAGTGCTGTGATCTCAGTGAGACATTGATTTAACATATGTGAAGAATGTAGGTTTGCAGTTATATAAAATAAACAGACACCAGGTTTCTTGATAGAAGATTATCAAAATAGCACTATTCGTAGGTCTTTCTATTTTTTAGCCTCTTTCACCATATTTCTTGTTTGTATCTTCCTACTACCCATTCTGTACTCCAGTTATTAAAAAATAAGTTAAGGAAAATTATTATCTACGGGAACAGCGTAATTTGTCAATATTGAAATTTTACTTAAAAATTAATAGAGTTTGGGATTTGTTAGTCATTGCATAAGATATTCTATGATCTAGATAGAATTTTCCAGCATTCCTATTCTATGTCATTATTAAAAACATAGCAAAATATTCTTTTTCTTGGATCATCAAATACTTTTGGGAGTTATTTGTATTGTAGTGGGCTCTGTTTGTATTCCAGAGAATGAGACCTGGTCTATGGATCTGCCTGACTGAGAATTCATGACTCCAGTTTTTGCCTCTATCAGACTTGCTATGTTGAGTAAGTCAAGAGCAGAATGCTTATCACCACTGCCTCTCCTCTCAATTATGCTTTTATCTTGGCTCCCATTATTGTAAAATACCTTCTTAAGTGCCTGATGCAAGTTTTGTCTTTTAGTTTAAGCTCTCTTCTCTGTTCACCTCTTCTGTACTCTTCTGTATTTTTTATTCTGTGATCCTCACTATAACTTAGATACAGACAACACTCATTTTATCATACATACATTAGCGGAAACAGACTTAGAAAAATAAATTGACTTTTCCAAGCCGATAAATCAGGTATTTATAATGATGAAATTCAAACCTTGTACCATTTATTATTAATATCTGTAGATTTCTTAAATGCCCTGGTTGAGTTGTGCTCAAAGGATAAATACAGAGAAGCACCTTCCGGTAGAGTCATCTGCTAGGATACAGCCTCACAGCCTTTCTGTTTTCCTATGTAGTGTATTTCAACAGACTACATTTTCATCTCTAGCATGCTTTCTCACTTTGATTTCATGTTTCCCATCTCTCAACCCTTTTAAGACACCCCCAAATTGCTTCTGATTTTAGATTGTGCTTGAATTTCCTTAATATTTCTCTAGCAGCATATCTGTGACTTGCTAGGGAGAAGCCTACAGAGGGTCAAATGATGTCCTGCCTGCCTCAGAGGGTAAGAGCCTCTCTGATCTTCAACTTGATGTGTGTACAGGAAACATCATGCACTCTCTCCACAGCGTTTGTTTCAAATGAGAAAACTGAGATCTAATTTCTGTTTCTTTTCTTTTCTAAAAGTCACTAAAATCCTGAGACTGGAACCACCTGCAACCTATTCACTTGAATAGTCCCCAAATGGCTTTTTCTCCAGGAATGCTCCTCTAGATTCTCATTTTATCCTCTCATTTATGCATTTTTTTTCTTCTGTGATAGACTTGTTGAAATAAAAGAAAAATGTTCTTACACTCCTCAGAAAATCTAGCCACATTCTACCTTGTTTATTCCAAGGAGCCATGCATAGCACAGGGCTGTACCATCCTGACAAAACCTCTGAGAGTACAAAGAAGGGAGAATTTATTTAGGCTCATGGTTTTAAAGATTTGGTTCTTTGCTCAGCTGGCAAAATTGCCCAAGGTATGTGATGGGGCAGAGCCTCATGATGGAAGGAAGAAATAAGGAGAGCTGCTCACATGGAGTAGAGATAGAATCAGAGACAGGGAGGAGTTGGAGAGTTGGCATAGCTCAAATGATTCAACTACCCAGCCACACCTACCTTAGGCCACATTTCCTATACCCACCTGATAATGCTTTCATATTGTGAGTTCTTCAAGAGAATAATTATTGGACTAGCTTATAGCCCTCAGGATTTAAATATTCCCCAGTGCTCACCTGGTGCCAGCAGAGCATTGTATATTTGAATTTTCCTCCAGGGGCTATCTTTTAGCAGAATCATAACACTACACAGAGATTCTCCAAAGTGAAAAATGTCTGTTTTATATAGGAACCTTCAAAACTGATCTATAGAAATGTTTCTGAGAACATGTAACATTGGACAATAGTAAAACAGAAAAGTGAATTTATGTTCTTTCAACAGATACAACTTGATTGTTGAGAATGTGAGAAATATATCATGGTGTAAGTAGTAAACAAATATGGTGCAGATAAGGCACCTTTCATCATGAACAGGCAGGCCTCAACTGAGTGAAGCTTTTCAGTGTTGATGTATTAGGAGTATAGCTATATCATCCAGGTTGTAAGTTACATTCCTAAAGACAGTATTTTCCTAAAAACTCTTTGGATAAACATAAAATTCTTAGATTAATTATATAATTGGTATTATTACATATTGTATTTTGAGTCTTTCATTTTATTTTCCTGTCTTCCATGAAATCTACATATTTTTCTTATTTTCCCTACCATATAGTGCTTAGTGCTTTTCTTGGACAAATCTGTCTCTTGCTCCTGTCTCTCGCACCAGTTACAGTACCCATCGCTCCCATTCCACAAAGTCAAATAAAGTCTTTACTCAACTCTTAACTAAACTGCATAAAATTTCATGATGGCTGTGATTAATATAAACAAGGCCAGAGTAATACTGAAATGTGAAAACAATAAACATGGAAAACAGTTTTCTAGAGTTAACATGACTATTATAGTTCTCCTAAAAGGAATTTCAGCCAGAGTGATAAACGTTTCTTTCCTAGGTTAGAATCTTTTCACCCAAGCGTTGCACAGCAGCATTCCAGAGGTGATTGACCTGATGCCCTGATGCTGGTTCTATGAACATATTCCATACTTTATCTCTACTTTTGTCTATTAAGTGTAAAGTTATCATGGATGTCTTCTATTTTATATTTGGAAGGCACTACAATGAGGAAGATTCAAGGGAAGACTGGAAACATTCAAGATGTGAAATTGCTTTCTCATTTTCCATTTTCTTTCCTTGTTAATAAAAAGTCACTTTATAGCAATGAGATTTCTAGCAAAGTACTTGTTAATAGTTCTCTATTCTAGTTTCAGGACATAACAAGAGATATCTTCTCAAACAGAATTGTTGGAGCTCTGTATGAATTAAATTAGTAATACATATTAGATTATTTTTATTGTCAAGATAATCATACAGATAATGAGTTCCCTTTGACATTTTCATGCTCTGTTCAAAAATACAAATGATCTACACACCATGATTGTTGCATAGGTGTTTATGAATATTTACACTATTTTATTACTTTTTGGATTAAATTAGTTAATACTTAAATGTTTTAGGGCCTCTCACATTCTGCCTTTTCTATTTTCCTGTAACTCTTATCAGTTTGAGCTACTTTATCTCATGTTTCAGTCTTAAGTAGATTATGTACATTATTGCATTTGTCTCTTTTTCCTTCAACATGTAAAAACAGTGAAAGCAGAGAAATTTTCTAATGATATTTCTCTAAATTACAAACATATGTTGGTTGCAACATGGTGTCACCTGGGTGGTCTATTGCTTTCAACATAGCTATTACCATAGTCTATTTAGTCATAGCCTTGATTATCATTTTATTAACAGTTATGGCATATTTAGGACTTTGAGAAACTTATCTAAGCACTTTGCATTTACTAAACCATTTATTCTTCCTAAAAGCCATATAAAATGTGTAACATCATTATTCTGTCATAGACATGGAAATTCAACAATGTCATGATTCCTCTGAGTTCATTGTGACCTCATTGTCTCAACAAAACCCTTGTAGCTGCATTATTCCATCAAACATGGTACATTGTCCCTTCTCTAATTTGATCCATATTTGAAAGTGGCCAATGAGTGGATGACAAACCTAATGTCCATCATTTTCTTCAGGACAGCTCTGAGCATAGATTTGGGGGGCATTAAATGTGTTCAATGATTGAATCCATGGATTGGTCTGTGGGTTTGGCAGGCATTGAATTAGAGGCAGAAGCACGTACAGCATCCATTGTGGCATGAAAGGAGAGTGAGTTTCTGTGTCTGGATTCACAGAATACCTCCAGGACAATCAAATGTAAGAGGCCCAGCTACAATGAATTGCAAAAATGATGGCCTATAGAACTGCTCTGTGTGGAAGAGGCCAGCTGGGTGGTGTGGGGGAGGAGGCTTGGCACTTCACAGAGACAGATGCTAAAATGGATATTGCAGGTGGTTTTATGTTCCTTCATGGTGGGCTCATTGGCAGATCTTTCCCTTGGCTCTTTTAGTTTAATCCAAACCGGAGGTGACAGTGTCTCTCTGCTGGCAATGACCTTGCTCACCTTGCCAAGGTTTCCCCAGTACACATTAGAAAATAGTTTTTGCTTGATTTTCATCTGATTTCAGGGAAGCCACACTTTTCTTTTAAATTAAAGTGGACTATTTTATGGATGATACATCTACCTCTCCTATTTTGATATTGAACCATTAAGTGCCAAGATAATGTTATCTATTTAAAATCTTGTTCTTGGTTACATATATGTGTAACATTTGCAAATAGATATTTGAAACCAAAAGATAAAAGGTAGCACTTGCTGAGTGGTCCCCTGTGTCAGTGTTTCAGAAGTTCACATAGATCCTTACTTTTCATTTTCTCTTAATCGACCACTTATATGGGAAACTATAACTACCCCTAGATTACTAAGAATAGAGAAAAGAAATAGAAAATTATTAACTTACCTAAGACCACAAAAATGTAGCTAGCTAGGACTTCCACTAAGTCCTTTATATCCAGAACCTACACTTTAACCAAGACACCACTTTCTTTCGGATAGTCTTCTCTCATACAGGTGCTTTATTGCACAAACCATTTTTTTTTTGTAGTCATGAACAGAAAATTCATAAAAAGCTCTTTTGCCAAGACATACACAATTATAGCTTGCAGTGTGTATGTGTGTGTGCGTGTGTGTGTGTGTATGCGCATGTGCACATGTGCACGTGCAGTCTGTGTGCTTTCTAGTTTCTACTAGCTTGAGAATAGGAGACCTGAGTTTTTATTTTAATTAGAAACATTGAACTACATGAAAAAGAATCCTTGGCGGCAGCTGTATATTCTCACTTTGACTTGAAAACTACATTCATTGATATCTTTTTAGTCTTTGAAAAGAAATCTATTGTCCATTTTAGCTGCTGCAGCGGCTGCTCTGAACCCTTTTGATAATTGTCCATGCACAAGCCTGTTCTGTGTTCTTTGAGAAATAATAACGGCATACTGTACTTCACAGGTGCGAACATGAAATGATTTGCTCTATCATTTTGCTTGCTTAATTTACAGCTTTCTGTATTTAATTATGCCCATTGTTCATAGATTGGATATTGAGAATCCAACAAAGATGGTATTTTGAATCAGCTTTGTAATGTCATTGAGTAGGTCTTACACTGCAGGATACTTAAATCTTTTCTTCAATTGTGACAGTTTGGATATCCTCAGGGGTTCCAAGCTGTCTTCAATTATGCCAGCTATCTGAATGTGGAATGTAAAGTACTATTATAGTGGAAAATTAAATATTATTTGTCCCAATTTTATCTTTTTAATAGTCACTAGCTTCTGTAGTCACTTTAATAGTCACCAATATATATATATGTGTGTGTGTGTGTGTCCATTACACACACACACACACACACACACACACATATATACACACACACACAAAAATTATGTGCAAACCTGCTGTGTGGATGTACTTTCTTTTAAACCATATACTGTCACTGGGTGATTGAATGCCTTGGATGTATGTCTCTACATGTCTGGATTTTACTTTCTTAATTACAAAAGTTTAAGACTGCTATATTTATTTTGGAAGGTGAGATAGAATCATGTAAGTTTTATGACCACGAGAAATTTGCTATTATTTCTACATTCCCCTTGTTTTGAAGGGTATTGAAAATCTTGGGTTTGAATACCTGCCTCATCATACAATTACACTGTACTCAAGAATGGACAGCTTTATCTGATGTACTGTGATCTCAAAATTCTCACTGCCACAGTATGCTGAAAGTTGTGCCCGAAACATTATCCAAAAGCCACTCAGAATAAAGTTTAAAAGGAGAGAATATTTCTCTTTATAACTGGGTTTTGTCTGGCTGTTTAAGTGTGATTGTTTGCGAGTGATTTTCATGACACTGGAAAATTAGTGGTTTGGGTGACAAGTGCTCTAGATGGCTGGAGGTGATCACTTGTTGATCCCCTAAAACCTTTTTTGCATTTTTGAATGTTGCTACTTTGAGACCACTAGTTCCTAGGCTAGGGATGTGTCATTTAATAGTCTATATACTTAGCCACTATTCAGGGACATGCAGTTATTTTTGTTGATTCATTTAACAAATAAAAACCTCTGCTCCCAGAAAGTGTCTGGTACTGTTTAGGTCCTGGCAATGCGGTTGAAGAAGACCAACTTGACTTCTAACTCTGCCAGACCCATGTTAGGAATGTTGAATGTGGAGGCGTAAACTGACATTCCTATACACAATCCTTCTGACTATTTATGGTTTGTTCCTATTAGCTTTGCTCTTTTCATTGTTGGAATCCTAGCTTGTCACGAAAGCCAAATGGATACTACTAGCAATATATTAAAATGTCAGGCAAGATGTGATTATAGAGCCCTCTCGCTTTCTGATAACGTGGCAAGGGTTATACATTAGGAGGGTTAGTGTAAAGTGGACGTGGGGAAATGAACTAGGAAGTGAAAAGTTCTGGATGAATTTTAATTTGTTCTGTGAGCAGGCTTAGCTGTATAGGGAGTGGCTGGGATTGAGTCAAGATTGTGTATCTGGTTCTATTCTAACATGTCTCAAATGACATGTCGGAATTACATTGAAAATTCCTGAGTAGTTTCATGGTACTGGAAGAGTGAAATGAGGTCTTATCCTCTTGAGTTTTAAGATGCTAATCCTAAATATTAACCCAGAGTTTCTATATTTCTTTTTTATTTCCCTCTGGCAATACTTTAATGGGCTTATGTGATTATTTTACTACTTATGCTGTGTGTGTGTTCAAGTGTTTGTATGTATGTTGAGGACAGAGATTAATATCACACAGCCCTCTTCAAATTTCTCTTGGAGGCACAATATTTTCCCTGTACCTGAGGTTCCCTGATTCAGCTAGATTGACTGACCAGCAAGCTCCAGGTTCTCTTGTGTCTCTCCTCAGCACAAGGATACAGGCACACACCAGCTTACTTGTCTTTTTAAGAATGCTGTGAGGATCAACCGAACATTCTTTTGCTTGCCCATCGAGTACTTTTCTGAGTCACCTCTCCCCCATCTCCTTTTGGAGGTTCTTTTGGGTGAATCTTATATATCCCTTCTTACCCCTGCACTATATTATAGAGGCAATTATACAGAAAATAATCATGAGCTTTTTGACTTGTAGTTTTTCCTCACCCAGGTTTTCACATCGTCTCTCCATGGTGTTAGATGAGGGAAGGAAAGTTTCATGTGATGTGAGCTTTTTAAATTTTGGGATGCTTTTCTGTATACAGTGCAATGTTCGACACAGATGTATGTAAACTGCTGTTCCTACACATGGGATTTGAAGAGGGGTGGTTCAACATACTGTGATAATATTATATCTCTAGATGCTTCAAATACATTTGATCAAGATATCTCTACTGTCTGGCATTTCCTCTTACAATTCCATTGGTGCTCACAACTGATCAATGGGGAATAATATCCAATACTGTGCCTGAATTTTAAATTACTAAAATCTCATAAATTTGGATAGTTATTCACAATAAAATGCTTACAAATTTTAAGTTGTAATAATTTTGCAAATGAGAATGGGTACATTACGTTTGTATCAAAACTATCAGGTTCACTACTTCATTCCCGTTCACCAAAGAGTCAAGAATCACCAGGGGTTATTTCACATTCCTCAAGAAATTCAATTCGGGAATCTAGGCAGATAATAAAAGCAATTGAAATATGGCATCTTAAACACTATAAGAAATTTATGAAGTGGGTATTATAGGTTTAATGTAACATAAATGATGCTTGTATGATTATAGTTTTATTGGGTGCTAGCTAAATGGTGCCATCCTTCTTCTCACGGTTTGAATATGAAATGATTGCTGTGTTGAATGCTTACTGAATGGTGCTTTAGCAGGATTTTTGTGTTAAGAGATGATGTCTAGCTAGAGAGAGTAGGTAAGTAGGGGTGAGACCATGAAGATTATGCTTAACATGAAGACTTCTTCTTTCCTCTGTGCTTAGTGTCCAATATGATGCGAGCCACCTCCCCCTCCTTTTACTCTTAGAGTGCTGGTGTTCTGCTTCCCAATGGGCTCAAAAACTCACTGCCCAAGAACTGGCTTGTTTGGAACATGAAATATCCAATCAATGCTGTCTGCTTCGGGGTTGGCTGCCAGCTGATGTGCTTTGGGACGCGGTTAGCTTCTATGTGGCATGATCTAATCAGTAGGTAAATTCCTTGATGGATGCAAAATATGATGCTGTTATTGGGAAGTGTTGAATTGTAGATGGTAGCGTCTACTTGGTCCAAGGGTATCACTGGGTCCTGACCTTGCACTGGATCATGCCCTGGCCCTTTGATGTAGGCCCTTTCTCTATTTTTCTGTCTGGTGAAGAACCTTCTCTTTAATATACTCTCATTATCACAAGGTTCTCTTCTGCTGCTGACATTAAATTATCATGGGCTTAATTCTCTAAAACCTTGAGTCCAAGTTTATATTTTCCCTTAAGGTTTGTTTGTTTGTTAGTTTTTTTTTTTTGGTCAGGAATTCTGTCTCAGTGACAAAAAAGCATACCATAGATGAGCCCTCTGAAAACTGGAGTCTAAATAAACCTTTCTTCCTTTAATCTCAGGTACTTTGGTCACAAAAACAGTGAGAAAAGTAAAGAATACAATTCTCATGGTTTTGGATGTATCAAGTTTATCATAGAAATAATTACTTAAATATGTAAGGCGAAAGGTCTGTTGTAATTTCTGACATTGTCATATTTCAAGTACCTTATTTTGCTGGATTTTCTGTTTAATAGAAAATTGTTTCATTTGTTCTTTGACTTTGCAATTCCTAACAGCTTATTAATATCTAATGACATATAAATTGTGGTTTATATTAGTTCTTTATATGAAACTGGAGGGTTACTGCTGGGTACTGTAGTGGGCACCTTAAGTTGCAGCACTAAGCGGGCAGAGGCAGGTGAATATCTGTGTATTTGTAGGCAGCCTTATCTACATAGTGTATTCCAGCACAGCCAGATCTACTAGTAAGAACTTATCTCAAAAAATACAAACAAAACAGAAAATGTAGTCATAAAAATTTGGATGTTGTGATAGGTGTACACCTGAAATACTAGATCCCAGTAGTCTTATGCAGAGGCAAGTTTAATGTTAGTTTTAGGCCACAGAGTTGGTTTCAGGCCATCGTGTGCCACAATGTGAGAATATATAAAAACCAATGAACAAAGCTAAGAATTGAATGGAGAATTTGATTTTAATGTCACACAGTTGTGACTGCTGAGAGTTGGCACACAGCTATAACTTGTTAACTAGACACAACCATTGACTTACGTACATTCCGAAAGACGAAGGTTCAAGTTTCACTCCTTCTATAAGCAAATCTTTAAATTTTGTTATAAAAGCTGCAGGGCAAAGATGTGTATGTTCTTATTATAGTGCAGAAAATGCTTGGTTCCAGGTACCTGCCTATGTTTACAGGGGCAGTTGTAGCTGCAGACAGACAGGGTGCTCGTTCTTATTAAACATACTGACTTAAGCATGGAAAGTCTTCCCACTTAGAATCCGCTTGACATAGATTAAATGATAGAGAATTAAAAGGAGCTTTATGGATCTATAAGCTGAATGAAATCAAAGATCAACTCAGGAAAGAGCAAGAGGTAAATTCAATCTTGAAAGGGAGTCCTGCACATCATGTCAGCTCACGTTTGCCTGCTCATACCACCTTCCAAAGGGAGTGTCACTACGCAAAGGCACAGCTTCTTCCACAAGGGGCTGTTGTTGGAACTGCTTCTTTGTCTGCATCTGGACAGATACTGCCTAACTGAGAGTCTTAAGGACAGCCAGCCTGTATATCTATTTCTTATCTAGCAACAGAAACTGAGCTGGGTCTGCAGGGAAAGTGCAAAAGTAGAAAGTAGAAAGGTTCCATAAGAATGTTCTGATGGAGGCAGAAAGTAGAGCAATCACACACACACAAAGAGTAGATTGCTATGCAGGAACAACAGTGATCCCGTGAAAAAGAGAGGAAGCAATTGGTGCCTGAGAGATGAATGCAGGTTTGCGGCTGCTTCTGAAATCTGTCCCAGTGTTTAGGTCTTTGGAGTTGTCCTTACATTCCCCTACTCTTTTACATAAAAAAGACTTTGCTTAATACTTTTTGAGCTGATTCAGGCAAATTTTTCTTTTTTTTTCTACTACCAGTTAAAATGTTTACAAGTACAAGCTTGTTATTATTGAGATGTATTTGGAATCAATTAAGGGAACTCAGAAGTGAGAAGAGTAAGTAGACAGAGGATCCCACCTTAACCAAGTGGTACCTGCTGTCAAAAGGAAAATAATCACTTCTATAGTGGATTCTCAGTAGGTAGGGTAGCCACATCACAGTATATGGCCCATGCCCAGGAGTAGTTGTGCAACACAACATGAGCTCAATATATTTTAATGTATTTTATAGACTATTTGTCTCATTTTGCTTTGGGTAATTTTTTCTTATTGGTCTTTTGATTTTTGATTTCTGGTTTTGTGGATTTTTGGAGGTTCTCTCTCTCTCTCTCTCTCTCTCTCTCTCTCTCTCTCTTTCTCTTTGCATGTGTGTGTGTGTGTGTGTGTGTGTGTGTGTGTGTATGAGTGAAAAAAGTATATAAAGTTGGGTGGGTAGAGAGGTGGAGGGAATCTGGAAGGAATGGAGAAAAAGAAAAATGAAGATATATTGTATTCAATATATTTTCAATGAAAAGTTTTAAAAACACCTTTACCAGGCCTAAATATCCAGTTCCCAATCATCATTAATATACTATAAATATATCCTGAGTGAGGTAACCCAGACCTAAAAGGACATATGCTGTAAGCCAGCCCTGCCAGGGGTCTTCTTTCTTGTTGGTTCTTTTTGAGCTGAAGGTAAGACTGAGATTCAGGGATAAGATTTTGTCTTATGAAGTATTTAGGGTTGTTGTATAATAAAAAGTTTACTTATTTAAGTCTAAGTTACTATGCTACTGTAGCTGACCTGCCTTCTGTGATGCTCATTGACCAGAAACTTAGCACCTTTTCCTGAAACTGCAAAGGATTAAGTAAAGAGACTTTGTAATATCTCAGCAGGAACTGCATAGCTCTTTCAACCTGCTAGTCAGAAGTCACAGGAATAAAAAGAGATACTTAGAGAAGTGATTATAGAGTTTATTATTAAGTTGTAAAAAGTTTCCTATGAAAGCTATCTAAGGGGAAAAGCAGAAAGATTCTAAGTGAGGAAAGGGAAAAAAATTCTAGTAAGGGAAAAATTCTTCTAGAGGAAAAAATTCTCCTAGGCAGGGGAAAAGGAAAAAGTTCTACCCTCTTCTTTCCCTCAGTACTAATACACCTTTCAGAATACGTGATCACCTGTGAAAAAGTCATCACAAGTTCACACACACAAAAAAAATCAAATCATAAATATAAATAGACGCTTACAACAGAGAAGTGCATACTATTAGGATTAATTATCTAGCTAAATGTCAATCACCTGTCAGCTCCACAGGTTCACTGAAGGTTTAAAATAATAACTAAGTCCTTAGTGAAGTTTTGTATAGATAAACCCAGTCAATATTTTGTCTTCTGCCCTAGCACCCCTATAATAAATCATTAATTCCCTTTTTATGACCTTTGGTGAATTGTTTTACAACCTCTTGGAATGTGCTCTGAGTAGGAGAAAGTCTGGTTACCACAGTAAGAGTCGATTAACTGGTGACACTCAGGAGACTGGCAGAGTTCTCATTGCAGTTTTGACTACCAGAAAAGGACCTAATAGCAGTCCCATTATAACAGAGCTTAGTAATCACAGATATAATTTTAGGAATTCTTATTGGGTCATCATTAAGACTTAAGATTTCATTTATTTTTCTATATAACATTACTATAAGACAGTGCATCTTCGTGGATCTGCAGAGATCTGCTCCAAAGGGGTGTGCTATTAGTTAGTGATTGTTATATATGTTTAATAATAACAGGAAATGCATATTAATAGCAGGAATCTTTCCTAAGATGATCCCCTTATAGGCTTGCTTATTAAGGGTGAACCTGTCACAGATTATATAATAATCTGAAGCAGGTCATCTCAGGATGATCACCTGCTAGTTATTAGTTTGTCCCATTATTGCTCCTGACAGACATACATGGTATGTACTCTTTGCTAAGCTGATATTAGCCCCAAAGCTCACAATACCTATGATACAACTCATGGACCACATGAAGCTTAATAACATGGAAGGGCAAGGTGCTTTAATCCCACTTAGAAGGGGGAACAAAATAATCACTGGAGACAGAGGGAGGGAAGGATTGTGTGTGAGAGAGGGAGAGGGGAAAGGGGGGAACAGGATCAGATATGGGGGGAGATAAGAAAGACATCCAGATGACCCAGAGAATAAGTAGAAAAATGTAGCAGTTGGGGGTGGGGGACGGGAGGAACAACTAGAAAGTTCTAGACTCCAGTGATGCTACTTGGTTCCTAGGACCTAATGCAGATGACATTAGCCAAAATACCCAACAGCAGGTAGACAGAACCTGAATAGACTACCTCCAATAGATAGACATGCCCCCCAGCTGAGGGATAGGACCACCCCACCATCTCAAAGTTTTTAACCCAGAATTATTCCGGTCTAAATGAAATGCAGGGGCAAAAAATGGAGCAGAGACTGAAGGAAAAGCCATCCTGACACCACCCTAACTTGTGATCCATCTCTTCTGCAGCCCCAAACCCAGACACTATTGCTCATGCCATGATATGCTAAGAGACAGGAGCTTGGTATGGCTGTCCAAGGTTCTGCCAGCACTTGACTAATACAGATGCAGATACTCACAGCCAACCCTTGGACACAGCCCATGGACCCCAATGGAAGAGTGAGGGGAAGTACTGAAGGAGCTGAAAGGGATTGCAACCTCATAGGAAGAACAACAGGAGCAACTAACCAGACCCCTCAGAGCTCCCAGGAACTAAGCCACCAACCAAAGAGTATACACACACCAGTCCATGGCTCCAGCTACATGTATATGTAGCAGAGGACTGCCTCACCTGGCATCAATGGAACGGGAGGTACTTGGTCCTATATGGGCTGGTGCCCCAGTGAAGGGGGAAGTTAGCTAGAGGGGTGAGAGCCAGGAGGTGAGGTGGGTGGGAGAGTACCCTTTTAGATCCAAAGGAGAGGGAATATGGGGTGGGGGATTGTGGAGGGAAGATCAGGAAGGGGGACATTTGAAATGTAAATAAGTAAAATAATTCTAAAAGTAAAATAAAAATAAAAACAAAACAAAAATTAAATTTAGTATATGTGAAAAAATAAAATAATCTAGGTTCACAGTAATTCCACAATAATATTTGGAAGAAATCAAATTAAATTGCTCTTCCTCACCTTTCTGCATCCACATCCTCTTGTGCCTTTTCTCAGTGCCCTTGTAGAGCTATCTCACAAACTCAATCATTGTCATGTCAAAACCCTTGAGGGCTTTGAAATTCTCTCTTCGTGAGCTCGTGTTCTGCATCTCTTCTACAACAGAGCCTTCTAACAGGGAGGTTATAAATTATCTTCCTGTTATACTCTCCAGAATATTGTCCCCTCAAAGCCTAGAACTGAAATTATTCCTTATTTATATTTGTTGAATAAGTAATTATGCCAGTACATAGAAAGGATGTTGTTTGTTGGTAAATGTACTACTGTTTAAATGCTGTTCACTAAATGTCAGCCATGGTTGCACTTAACCATTCAGAAGTTGAATAAGTAGTATTTAAATGCATGGTAGAGAATCCACATAAAACTGAATTTTGACTAAATTTAATTCAGATGTGATTTCCTGACTGCTTCTTAGTATTTCTAGTTGAAATTAGTAAGTAGATATTTCAACAAAGCTGAAAGGGAGGTTGTAGTTCAGGCTCCTTTCTCCATACTCCTTCTGTTTTCAGTTTCCCTCCACAATTCTTAAGATAATTATTTTAATGCTTTAGTTTCAGTACGGCACCCCTTTTCCTGCTAAGCTGGTAACTGGAAACAATAATCTTATTAGACCTTTAAGTACAGGAGGGTTTCCAAGGGTGCTTCTGCTTGCAGCACCTCACTCTATCACCTCCAATCTGTTATCCTGTAGCAAGTGAGTATAGGGTACCCCCCTCCTATCATCAGTATGGCTATGAACATTCAATTTTCAGAAAACATCTGTCTCAATGCTCTTGACTCTTCTTTCCAATGTCAAGTTTGACATATTTGCATATGAGACAGTAGATATTTTAGAATGAGTCCTCTATCCAGAGGGATATGCACCTCAAGGTTATCTGGGACAAAGGATAGATAAATATGATGAACTCTTATTTAAAATATTATGCAATAGTCCTTCTATTGGGAACATTCTTCTCTTACAAAGATCAGGAAATGTTGTTTGTTTATTTTTGTGACAAGGATGAAATACAGTGCCATTCACAGTCCAAGCAATGCCTCTACTTTTGAATTACAGCCTTCAGCCTCGGAAATATCATTTTAAACTCATTCATTAATATGGAGTAATTTAAAGCATATTTACATATGAAAATTGTTTCATTAAATGTTACTGTTTCAATAGTATTTTTATGATTCAGTAATGTGTAAGGTAAGACCAAGTGCTATTTATTTGCTCATTTTGGCTTCTTTGTCAGTAAAAATTTTGGTCAGATTTTATTGAGGCACATCTGAATAACAAAATTGGTAATAAAAAGGAGAAATTTGAACAAAAATATCCCTTGGGTAGGGTAAAATCTGACTAACTCCTGAAACACTGTGTATTCATATGAGAAAGGAAATCAAAATAGATTAATGAATAATGAAGGTGAAGGGGAACAATTGGATCCAGTTTATGGATGAAGCATTTCACACCAAATTTCAGTAACTGATTGCAATCTTCCACATTAGCATTTCATCAATAAACATTTGAATGAAGATATTGTTATTTTTAATGATATGTATATTACACTTGCATCTCCAAGTTGCAAATATCAACACATCTTTATAAACACAGATCATAAAGACATGATACTTTTGGAAACAATCAAAAGATATTTTTCTGTAATGTTTTAATATTCAATGTATCATCTACCATTCAATTTTGGAAGTTTTAGCAATGTATTATACGTATGCTCACCTATTTTGTCAAGAAATAGCATGTAAATATCTAATATGCTAGCAATATTTTTAAACTGTTTCAAAAATTAATAAGTACTTTTTCATATTGCAATTGATTTTTAAAACTTTTATTTAATCATTGGAGAAACCCATAAACATAAAATTGTGAGTTGTAGAGGTCATCATTGAAATGAATGGACACCATTTCCTAAAATCTCACTTTATACTGCCTGTCCTATTGATTTTTTTTTTATACAGCAGGCTATTTAGTCTTACAAAAACTCTTGTGCTATTGATATGTATTTTTTCCTTCCATTTCACAAAAGCAATAGAAGGTGTGGATGTTGAAATCATATTTCCAAGATCACTTAAGTAGTAAGTGATTCAAACAAATACCTAGGCTCTTAAACACTTCACTGTATTTTAGTCAACTGCTTTATTGTGATATTTTGAGAAAGATAAATGATATGATTAACTTGAGGCATTTTATAGTGGGTTAAAATAACAAAAATACATATGCCACTGAAAGTTGTAAACTATTTTTGTAAATTATTGGAATTATTTTCAGTTTTATATGTGTTTAAGTTTTGAACCATACTGCTGTCTATCCTTAAGTACTTTGATCAGGAAAGGTAGATCTCCTATGCTTATGGATTGGCAAGATTAATATAGTAAAAATGCCAATCTTGCCAAAAGCAATCTACAGATTCAGTGCAATCCCCATCAAAATTCCAACTCAATTCTTCACAGACTTGTAAAGATCAATTTGCAAATTCATCTAGAATAACAAAAAAAAAACTAGGGTAGTGAAAAGTATTCTCAACAATAAAAAAACCTCTGGTGGAATCACCATCCCTGACCTTAAGCTTTATTACAGAGCAAGTGTGATAAAAACTGTATGGTATTGGTACAATGACAGGCAGGTGGAACAATGGAATAGAATTGAAGACCCAGAAATGAACCCACACACCTATGGTTACTTGATCTTTGACAAAGTAGCTAAAACCATCCAGTGAAAAAAGACAGTATTTTAAACAAATGGTACTGGCTCAACTGGTGGTTAGCACTTAGAAGAATGCAAATTGATCCATTCCTATCTCTTTGTACAAAGCTCAAGTCCAAGTGGATCAAGGACCTCCACATAAAACCAGATACACTGAAACTAAACAGAAAAGAAAGTGGGGAAGAGCCTCGAGCATATGAGTACAGGGGAAAATTTCCTGAACAGAACACCAATAGCTTATGCTCTAAGATCAAGTCTTGACAAATGGGACCTCACAAAATTACAAAGCTTCTGTAAGCCAAAGAAGCTTTGGCTTCTGTGAGCCAAAGTAGGTCCTCTTGACCTACTGTCAATAAGACAAAAGGTAATCAACAAATTGGGAAAAGATCTTTACTAATTCTATATCTGATAGAGGGTTAATATCCAATATATACAAAGAACTCAAGAAGTTAGACTCCAGAGAACCAAATAATCATATTAAAAATGGGGTACAGAACTAAAGAAATAATTCTCAACTGAAGGGTACAGAATAGCTGAGAAGCAGCTAAAGAAATGTTCTATATCCTCAGTCATCAGGGAAATGCAAATCAAAACAGCCCTGAGATTCCACCTCATACCTGTCAGAATGTCTAAGATCAAAAACTCAGGTGACAGCAGGTGCTAGCGAGGTTGTGGAGAAAGAGGAACACTCTTTCATTGCTGGTGGGATTGCAAGCTGGTACATCCACTTTGGAAATCAGTTTGGCCGTTCCTCAGGAAATTGGACATAGTACTACCAGAAGACCCAGTTATACCATTCCTGGGCATATACTCAGAAGATGCTCCAACATGTAATAAGAACACATGCTCCACTATGTTCACAGCATCCTTATTTATAAAGCCAGAAACTGGAAACAACCCAGATGTCCCTCAACAGAGGAATGGATACAGAAAATGTGGTTCATTTACACAATGGATATTACTCAGCTATTAAAAACAATGAATTTATGAAATTATTAGGCAAATGGATGGATCTGGAAGATATTATCCTGAGTGAAGTAACACAATCACAAAAGAACACACATGGTATGCACTCACTGATAAGTGGATATTAGCTCAGAAGCTCAGAATACCCATAATACAATGCACAAACCACAAGAAACTCAAGAAGAAGGAAGACCAAAGTTTGGATACTTCGGTCCTTCTTAGAAGGGGGAACAAAATACTCATGGAAGTAGTTGCAGAGACAAAATACGAAGCAGAGACTGAAGGAAGGACAATCCAGAGACTGCTCCACCTGGGAATCCTTCCCATATTCAGTCACCAAACCCAGACACTATTGAGGATGCCAGCAAGTGCTGGCTGACAGGAGCCTTAAACAGCTGTCTTCTGAGAGGCTCTGAAAGTGCCTGATTAATACAGAAGTAGAGGCTCACAGCTATCCATTTTTTTGAGTACAGGGTCCCCAATGAAGGAGCTAGAGAGAGGACCCAAGGGCTTTCTTGAAGGGCTGCAGCCCCTTAGAACGAACAACAATATGAACTAACTAGTACCCTCAGAGCTCCCAACGACTCAAGCACCAACCAGAGTACACATGGGGCTCTAGCAGCATATGTATAGCAGAGAATGGCATAGTCAGTAATCAATGGGAGGAGAGGCCCTTGACCCTGTGAAGGTCCTATGCCCCAGTGTAGGGGGATGCCAGGGCCAGGAAGCAGGAGAGGGTGAGTTGGTGAGCAGGGGGCAGCGGGGTGGTGGGATAGGGAACAGGTTTTGTTTTTTTGTTTTTGTTTTTGTTTTTGTTTTCAGAGGGGAAACTGGGAAAGGAGATATCCTTTGAAATGTAAATAAAGAAAATATCTAATAAAAAAGAAAATTAAAAGGGTGAAAATTTTCTTTGTTACCACATTCTAGTATTTTAAAACAAATTAAGATTCAAATTGTAATGCTATCAGCTTAGACTTAATAAGAGTTATTTATTTATTTATTTATTTAATTATTTACATTCCAGATTTTATCCCCCTCTGATCCACCCTCTGACTGTTCCACATCCCATACCTCCTCCCCACCCTTTTATCTCCATGAGGATATCCCTACACCACCTGACTTCTAGACTCCCTGTGGCTTCCAGTCTCTTGAGGGTTAGGTGCATCATCTCTGAACACAGACCAGGAAGTCCTCTTCTGTAGATGCGTTGGGAGCCTCATATCAGCTGGTGTATACTGTCTGTTTGGTGGTCCAGTATTTGAGAGGTCTCGGGGGTCCAGATTAATTGAGATTGCTGATCCTTCTACAGGATTGCCCTCCTCCTCAGCTTCTTTCAACCTTTCCCTAATTTAATCACTGGGGTCAGCAGCTTCTGTCCATTGGTTGGGTGAAAATTTCTCCATCTGACTCTTTCAGCTGCTTATTGGGTCTTCCTGGAGTGTGGTCGCTTTTTTAAGATTCTAAAGTTGTAAACTCACATTCATAGTATAGCACACCACTAATTATTGTTTTCTGGATCATTGCTGACCTAAATATCTTGACTTATTTTTAGACCATTTAGGGTTGTGCAAATACCAAAATCCCAAGTCTGAGACAGATTAAAGTCCATAGATTTATCTGTTACACAATTGAAATGTCTCTATCCTTGCTGTTGGAATCAGCTTAAAGAAGTTCTGTGTTAATTACACCAGTTCCTGACTTACATAACTCCTTGTTAATTCTGGAATTTTAGAATTAATTTTTGTTATGTAAATTGAAAATGTTAATATTCATAACTTTGCTACTTAGCTCCATATCTTTTATATGATTCTCTTTTTTTTCAGTTTAGTCATATAGTTTTCCTTTATTATTTATTCCAATGTTTTATGTTCTTTTACTAAATTCACATGATCATTCAACAAAATAATCACAACTTAGTTACAGAAGATGCTCAATAAGAAAAAAGTATCTTCAATTTTCCATCTAAACAAATTTTTCTGTACTAATGTCTCTATTTCCCTTTCCGTCTTAGAGAAAATTCCCCTCCCCCTTTTAGTTATACGTATCAATCTTCCTTAACTTTCTCTGCCACACAATTACATCTACTATCATATCTTAAATATTTTCTCTCAGCTGATGAATTTTCCCAACATATACTTCACCTTTAATTCTTTACCTCATGCTTTGGTTGTGTTCTCTTAGCGTCTCTACCTGCTGTTCCAGCTGCCTTCACTAGCTGACTCTGCACACAGATTTTCTGTCTACCACCCACTCCTTTTTTTTTTTATTAGATGTTTTCTTTATTTACAATAACCCCTTTCCCAGGTTCCCCTCCAAAAAAAAATAAAATGAAAAACAAAAACTAAAACAATCCCTTATTCCCTCCCCTCTCCCCCTGCTCACCATCTCACACCCTCCTGCTTACTGGCCCTGGCATTCCCCTACACTGGGACATAGAACTTTCACAGGGCCAAGGGCCTCTCCTCCTATTGATGACCAACTTGGCCATCCTCTGCTATACATATGCTGCTGGACCCATTAGTCCCACTATGTGTACTCTTTGGTTGGAGATTTAGTCCCTGGGAGTTCTGAGGGTACTAGTTAGTTCATATTGTTGTTCGTGCTAAGGAGCTACAAACCCTTCAGCTCCTTAGGTCCTTTCTCTAGCTCCTTCATTGGACTGAGTACAGGGTACCCATTCTTTTTTTAATCCTTTGGTTTTTGGCTTCTGCCTGCAGTACCACAATAAAATTGTTCTTGCAAAGGTCATCACTTTATTCTAAATAGCCAAATCCAATTTCATATCCTCTGTGCTCACAACACAGCATAAGGAACACATTGTAGAACTGAGAGTAAAGGCGGTTGCACACGAGAAATGGTATTTGTGAGAATTCATGGAATTTGCAATAATTATGGCAGAAAAAACAGTGCCAGAGGACAGAGAATTGAAATCAAGTGTGTCATGGTTTCAAAACAGTATGGTTTAACTCTAGGTTTGCAGCACCTAGAGTTCAGGGTATGGCTAATGGTAGGAAGTTAGAAGGAATTCAAGGCATCGAATATGCATTTTTAAAACTTTTCTCTATTACCTCTGTGCTTACTTGTTTTTGTTGCCATTTCCAGTGCCAATTCCCATTCTTCTTAAATCTGTCTTCAGAACAAATTCTTTTCTCAAATGACATCATTCTGTGGTTTGTCCTCTGTCACATTGTATTGTTCCTGTCCTCAGCCAAATGTTCTATAAACTGCAGTTTACAGATTTTTGTAACATTTTGTGCCTGACCTCTTAGAGTCAAATGTAAGTTTTCATCTCATCTCAAAATACAATATCTTAAAATCTAACAATCCTTAGTTTGGAATACTTTATCTTATTCGGTGATTGTTATCATCTTAAAAGATTCCAAGGGAAGGCTTGTACTAATTGCTAACTTAAAACAATCTAAAATCACATTGACAGTGGCTGTCTGAGGCTGTGGGAGACACTATCTTGATTATACTAATTGATGTTTGAAGACATGTCCTAGTGTGTGGCCCCATTCTTTAGGGAAACTACCCTGTGCTATGTTAAATTGGAGAAAATGATCAAACAGTAGCATCCATCCACTCATTCTTCTCTTCTTCTGAGTGGGTATGTGATCTGATGAGCAGCTTTGGGTTTCAAAGGCTTTAACTATTCTGCCATGGTGAACTATAACTTGTAATTATAAAGCCAGAGCCAAGAGGCCAAAGTTGCTGAGTTCTGTTGCTTGCTGGGGCTGGAACATGGTCCTCGTGTTCTATTACACTATCACCAGCTTTCTGTTTTCCAACTCCTTCACCGCCTAAGCTTGGACATCCTGGAACTTGCTACGTAGACTGACATCGAACTCAGAGATCTGCATGCCTGTCGCCAAAGCACTGGGATTAAGTGTGTGGTCTACACAACCTGGATTTAAGGTTTTCTTCATCTAGAACTTGCTCTGTTCTAGGTTAGCCTTCAACTCAGAGATCTGCTTTTCTTTGTTTCCTGGGGTTAAAGGCTTATACTACCATACCTGGAGCTACATTCAGCTGGGTGGGATCTTGCCCCCAGATCACTAATCCCTTAATTCAGTTTAATATCCTTGAATACAGGATTCAGCTCCATTTCACTTCCTGGTGCCCCTTTAATGCTTGAACCATATGTTTTATATTTTTCCTATCCCAGCTTGCTATGCTTGTTGCAAATGCTCTTCATGAAATTTAACAAGAGAACAAAGTCTATGATGGGCACTTATGAGTCTTCCATTGTCAGTACAGTTAATCTGAGACTCTTCACCATAGCCTCAGACAGACTCTTTAGAAAAAGGCAAGAAGTAGCCACACTCGTCACCAAAGTACAACCAAAACAGTCTCTAGGCCACAGACTGAAATTCTCTGCTGAAACCTCTTGGGCCAGGTCCACGCAATTCAAATCAGTCTCAGTAACAAACTTTTCCATATTCCTACTAAGATAACCCATAAGCCTTGAGCTATTCCTGAGCATATAAATTTTAATAAATAAATAAATAAATGTTTAATGTCATAAGTAGAGTTGATTATTTAATGGTAGTTACATACGTGTTACATGATTTCAAAATGATAAATTTCTTTTAGAGTTGACTTTTAAACATTAATAAATAAAGAGAACCATTCAAGGCACTGATATATGATAATAGCATTTTATTTTATTTCTATGCTCCTTCAATAAAATAGTAGTAGTAGGTTTTTCCCTAGAGCCCAGGACCAATTTAGTCTCAGGACTTGGCCATCAGGTATAGATTCCACCTCACGGAGTAGGCCTTAAATCCAACTGTGGCTATGGGGTTTCAAACAAAAGTATTTCAGTACATAAAATGTCCTTGTGGCATGTATAGCCATATTCTATAAATATATAATGCAATGTTTTTTTTTTTAGTTTTTAAGTCTAGCAGGCTAATCACTTTTTCTTTAAAAATGAATGATGGTACATTCCCCTTTGTTTAAGAAAAACAACTGTGAGGTAGTGCCCAGAAACATACTGAAGAGTCAGGTGGAAAAGTTAAAGAGTGTTAGGAGTTTATTACTGAAGGTCTCTCAGAAGCCACTCTAGGGCTTTAGTTGAAAGCTGAACTCTGAATGAAGTCGGAAGATCAGGATCATGTTGGCACTGAGCTGGCATTTCATTTTGTTTGACTCTCTGCTTCATTTTATTACAGAATACCACAGCCAGAAAAGCAACCAGTCTAGATTAGTATGCATGTTAGTGCCAAGAGAACTAATCAGAGTCTAGCATATGGGGCATTTAAACAAGGAAATGGATGTTAACTACCTGGTTGTACATTTGGACTGCTTCAGAGGCTTTTGGGGTTTGCTTTTAAAAGGAGAGGTAGTCATCTGGGGTAGGAACAGCTGTGACCACTCTCTCTGTAAGTGGCCTAGATTGCACCCCTTGGCATCCTTCTCTTCTCTACCTGAAAACTCCTCTTGAGCTCCATGGATGCTTTTAGGAACTGCCTGGGACATCCTTTTGATGAAAGATTATTTCTAGATTTGAGAATGGAAACCACGCTGATGTCCTACAGTCAAACTTAGTGAACATCTGTGGAATTTTGCATATGCCTCAGGCAACGTATGAATCATATTTCTTGAGATGCAAAATAAAATAGTAGTTGAGAGCAGTTGTGAAGACAAATCTCACAGTTCTGCATCACACTCCTTCCCTCCCTCCCTGCCGCGTTTCCTAGTGTATGGCTGTGAGTATTTAACTTTCCTGTGCTTCACTGTCTTCACCAGTGAAAGGCAGATTGAAGTCATCCTTTTAAGGGTAAATGAATAAGAGCACATGGATGAAAACCTAGACCAACACTAGACATATTAAAAATACATTAAAATGTGTTATCACATATTCTCCAATCCCTTAAACAAAATATTACTATTACATAGGCAGTGTTGCTTTCACTTAATGGGAGGAGAAAGACAGACAGACAGACAGACATACACACACACACACACACACACACACACACAGATAGAGAGAGAGAGGGAGGGAGAGAGGGAGGGAGGGAGGAAGAGAGAGAGAGAGAGAAATATTAACAATATTTTGTGATCATGAGAGAATAAAAGTTAAGATTATAAACAAATATTGTGATAGTTTTCTTTTTTATCATTCAATTTTATTTATCTATACAAAAATGGGTCTACATAGATTTTTTTGATTGAGAATCACCCAGTAGTCTGGTAAGCTATGTTGTGGAGTTAATACTTAGTACTTGTTTACAAATGCAAGGAAATCTTCAGGTGTCCATGGTTTTCCATAGTGACTACATTGACCCATGATTTACTATTTTTGTAAAAGATTTTATGTATTCCTTTTGTTTGTTTGGGTGGTTGGTTGGTTTACCTCCAGACAAGTTTGGCAGAATTGAGATAGGCAGGGATGAGTGTTCTAGGCCTTGGAGTCAGGAGAGACCACTAGGGAAGAGAGAAGGTAGAGAGAGAAAAAGAATGACATGCGTTAGGAGTCAAGAGGCCCCTGAGGGTTGGCCAGTTGGAGTTAAGAGCAGCCCAGATGAAACATAGTAAATAATAACTTGGAGCTATCTATACAAAATAAATTTTAATAACATAGAGGATTTATATCTGCACAATATTTGTGCTGATAAAGGCTTATTATAAATATTAAGGTCATGTGAGTTTTTTGTCTTGGAACTGAATGATCAAAGGCAGGGTAGAAATCCTGGATTGGCTTGAATATTTTCTACAGCAGAAACTGCAAAACTGGTTTTCAAAATGGTTGTACAAGTTTACACTCCCACCACCAGTGGAGGAATGTTCCCTTTGCTCCAATCCTCACCAGCATGTGCCATCACTTGAGTTTTTTACCTAAGCCATTCTGATGGGTGTAAGATGTAAGGGTCGTTTTGATTTGCATTTCCCTGATGAGGAAGGACATTGAACATTTCTTTAGGTGCTTCTCGGTCTTCTGAGATTCCTCTATTGAGGATTCTGTTTACCTTTTTATGCTACTTTTTTAAATTAAGTTGTTTGGATTGTTGATGTCTTATTGTGATTAGTTTTCTATCTTTCTATAATTCTATCCTTGATTTCACGTGTTTATATTTCTCATTCTAGATATTATTTCATAATTACTTGCCTAACTTGCCTTACTTGCTCTACTATCCTACTATCCCTGCCCTAAAATCACGGAGCCTACTTAGTAGTATCTTCTGTATATTGAAAACTGTATCCTCCACCATCTCTTCCAAAAAATATGTTCTCTAAGCTTTTGTGCCCCTTTACTCTCCAGTTCCATTCAATCACATCTGTTCTTTTTTGGTCACTATTGAGGTTTTGTGAATCTCCTCCCTCCATTTAGAAAGCTACCAAACTCCCAGTTCTTGGATGTTTTTCATGTCTTTTCCTGTGATCTTTGTTGTTGTTGTTGTTATTTTCTTGGTATTTTTACATAATCCTTACAATTTTAAATCTTTTCTGATGAACCTGAAATTTGTACTTTAATTCTATCCTTCTAATCCTATATGGGTCCTCAATCCCAAGCTAGTTTTGTTTATTGGCCATTTAAAATTTAATGTTGAATTAATAATTGGCTGTGGCATCCTCTCAGTCACAAAGTCCTTTAAAATAAGCAGTTTATTTTTGGTAAATTATCTTTACCTTATCATCAATATGGTATGTGTCACGCAATCTGTAACCTTCATCTTCAGATAATAACCAGAATTGGAGGAGTTCTCACAACCTTCACCCTGATACTTTAAGGAATATCACTAACATCTCTTACCTCCATTTTGACAGAAGCAACCTAGGAAGATTCTTGTGGACTGCCATTTCTTTCTTAGAGACACAAAAGCCAAAATGATTTTTCTAAAATAGAAGAATCATGGTTCTCTAATGGAAAACCCTAAAACCCTTTCAATTGCCTCTAAGGCCCTAGTAGATTCTACTTTCTACCCATATCTCTGCCCTCAGCCTTCATGTCACTATCATCCCTCATCCATTATGGCATCCTTATTGTTTCCTGGACATTGAAGGCATAGTTTCACCAATGGGGACTGTCACTTGGCCATTCTGTTTACTAGTACTTCTGCGTTAGAGGTCAGGAAATCCCACTCCCAATTATCTTCACTTAGGATTTATTCATGAGGACCCTTCTAATTTCTCCATTAAAAAAAAAAAACTAACTATGCAGCTTGTAGCATATCATTTCTTTTCTTCTATGCATTTTCTTCATAAAAATAACTTTCTTCTCTCCTAATACACACACAACCCCCTCCACATATATATGTATGTATAGTGTAACTCTCTTTGTGTTTTTTTCCACTGATAGAATTCAAATTCTAACATATTAGGGATTTTTCCACATTCCACTGTTCACTAATGCAGATCCCAGCTGTTACAATCCTGTCTCAATGATCTAAGGTATTCAATAACTATTGTGGTATAATTACATTGATATGTCCAGTGAGTATTTACTGAACACTAAATAAAATTCATTAGCCTGTGTGGTGCTTGGGACACAAAGGAAAGAAATTTCTCATCTGTTTAAGAAATATTAAAATGGAGTTTGCAAATAAAATGTTTTACATTTAGTATGTAAAACAGAGCATAATTGGTATATAGCTCTAAGCTATCATGGACAAGATATGGGTTCTTTTATACTCTAATGTTTAAATATAGAATTTCAGTGAGTGATATAGGTATATGGTCAGAATTATAGACACATGAAAATATGGAACAAATTTCTAGAGATGTGAGCTAATACAGATTATATAGAGGAAATAGATTGCATTGAAATTTGAGATGAGCGTACAATACATGCATATGAGAAGTAGGAGATGCCAGTTACGTGAAAGAGACGTTGGCGCACCTGAAGTTCCTTTGCAAAGGGAAGCTTCTCTGATGCTGATCCATGGTCAAGGGACACTACACAGGTTCTGTGTTACTAGCCCACTTTCCTAACCTATTGTTCTTAGCTTTAATTTTCAGCTCAACAAAGCTATAGGCACTTGAGGGTTGGGGCATGTTTGAGGGATTATCTGTACCAAATTGGACTGCGGACATGTTTGGGTGGGATTGTCTTGATTGTTAATTGATGTAGGTTGTACTAGTCCACTGCTATTACCTAGGCAGGTGATCCTGGACTGTATAAGAAGGCTAGCCAAGCCAGAAAATGCCACCAAATTAGAAAGCTTCATAGTGTCTGATTCACAGTCCTTTGGGTTTCCCTCCTACTTCCCTCAATTGTGAGTGGTGATATGAAAGTATAAGTTAGATAAATTCTCCCTTCTATTAAGTTGTTTTGGTCATAGTGTTTTACTATAACATTCTTAAAGATTAATTTATTGTTATGTGTATGTGTTCATGCTGTAATGTCTTTATGAGTGGCAAGTGTGTACAGGTGCCTTCAGAGGACAGGTGACACCTAATTCCCTGGAACTCGAGTCACAGGCAGTTACAAGATACCTGGTTTACTTTCTGGAAAGTGAAATGAGGTTCTGAATAAGAGCAGTAAGTGCCCTTAGCCTATTGGTCAGCATGTCGTATCATAGCAACAGAAAAATATAAGGTGTCCTTCATTTCCCCATGGCCAATGTAATCAATAGAGGACAAAGATCTGTAAAGAACTTTATATGGAAAAACCTATACTCTCCGCTAGAAGTGGTTACTCAATTACATCGTGATTGCTCCTTGGAAAGTTGAAGTATACAACAATATATTAGGATAGAATATAGAACCATTCCACAGGCAAGAATGATGAATTTGCAACAGAAGGGTCAAGAGGAAAAGAAGAACCAGAGGGAGCACTAGGAAGGAGATGTATATGTAAGTGCAAAGAAGCTGTAACTTGTGAATACATGAAATGAAGCTGATTCTCCTGAGAAAATTATATAAACCATGAAGACCACAGTGATATTAAAGGAGAATCACTCAGAAAGATCCCGAGAGAAGCTGGTTCTTAGTTCACTCCTAAGCCAAGCTCATGAAGTGTATGGAAGTTGAGGAAACACATCAATTGCAACTCATACAGCTTTTGGAGTAATCAGATGAATACTATAGATCCTGAATGACGCAGGCCAAATCCTAGGAGTCTTTCTACCCTGTTGCCTGTATCACTGTGTCAAATGCACATCAGGTTAAGATTGTCCCTGTTATTAATCTTCACAATTTGGTTGTATTAGTAAAAAGTTTCCTCTTTTAATTTATATTCCAGATAAAGTCAACTTTGATGTCAAAGCTTTTCAGATATCAAAGAACATTGTAGTCTATTGGATGATCAGCTGCATATTTTATACATGGGATACAAAGATCACAATCTAGCATCTTGTGGTTCTGACATCTGGGAAAACAGAAAAAGAGAAGTAATGAAAATTTACAATGCAGACTTTTTTCCTTTTCATTATATTTGGTGCTTTTGTTTGATGCTGTGTGTTTTAGCTCTGGAAGATGTCATCATTCTGGAAAAAATGTGACTTTAATTGCTCTCATCAAACATGCTACCTAATAAATTGCTTACTCTGACAGAGAAAATTTTGAAGTAGCTTTAATATGAACAAAAGCCTTTTTAATATAGCATATTTCATGCAATGTGGATGCATATAATGATGCTTCTATATGTCATGTGCCATCTGTCATTGAATAGTTGCATGATGGCTGTAACATTTGCTATAATATGTATAAATAAAATGATAATGAATATTTTCTGCCATGTACTTATGGTTGTTTAATTCTATTAAAAATAATAAAAGATAATTGCAATCTCATATAAGATTATATCTATAATACTGGGAAATGAATAATACTATTTCTTTAAAAATCAATTTCAATATTAGTAAACATGCCCCCTCAGTTAGTAGTGTCCCCATCTACCAAACATAATTTAAGCTACATTCTGCTTTACTAGAATTTCACTTATTTTCCTCTGAAAGAAATTTTTGTGTGTATAATACCTCATGATTATTAATTTTAAAAGAAAAATGGTTATTTAATACAATTTCTTAAACGTATTTATTTATTTTCACAAGTTTAACAAAACCTACTACATTATTCTTCATCAGGAAATATTTCCTTTACATCCAGAGACATTAGCAAAATGAGCACTTTTATAAACTACCACAAGAAATCCAAAGATAGGGAAAGAACTTAAGCCACAATATGTGGAGAAGAAGAATCAAAGAAAGGCTTTCTCTCTGTTAGTTTGTTCATTTTGGTAGTTATTGTTAGTTGCCTCCACACTGTATTATTCAGTTTTTATATCTTTTGTGAATCTGCAAATGTTATAAAAACAATACCTAGATGGCACTTGGAGAACAATCCTTAATGGAATAGTCTGATGTCTGTCTTCCTGACTAATGGAATGCATTCTGAAAAATATCCAAAGTCACTTTTAAAATATGTGCATGTGTCCAAAGTTGCAAAAATACAAGATAATAGAGCCGGGCTTCCAGGTACATTGTTATGGCGAGTTTTTTTGCTGTACCACTTTAAGCTCTTGAGGAGTCACAGTCATGTACATGCCCAGGAGCTATTTCAGATCTGTGAATGGAAAACACACACACACACACACACACACACACACACACACACACACACACACGCACGCACGCACGCACGCACGCACGCACATGCACGCACACACACATACACACACTCACACACACATACATATGCCAGTTAATTTTAAAATGTCTTTGTTACCTCAAAGGCTGGGTATGCCTAAACCTTCCCCTGCCTCCCCAGGCCCAAGTCAGGAAAGTGGCCAGTGGCCACTTGTGTTATTTAATCATCTTGTTCTTAAATGAGTTGCATAGGCACAATGCCTATCTAAGAGTAACAATATTAATTACAAATTTTGTATCAATATATAGGTTCATACCAATGAAAACCTTAATTTTGTATCAATATATAAATTCTCTATCAATGGAAGAAATTATAACTTCAATTTTACATCAATTACAAAGATTTTTTTACCAATGTAAGAATATGGCTTCACGATGTTCTGTCTAAGAATAAATTTAGTATTCTATCTCATTTATTTTCTCTCTTTTCAAATTTATGATCATTTCCAAATGATCCCTTAAAACAGCTACCTATAATTTGTTAAATAACCATAACCAGACACCCAAATCCAAGATATCGAGCCGAGGACTCTCCATGGCATCTTCCTATTCATTAGAGGCAATAAGAAATTATTTTAAAGGGTAGTGAGGGTATAAACATTAGAAAATGGTTTAGACTTAAGAAAGCTTGCTTTAGCATATGTTATCCAGTCTTTGTATGTTTAGAAGGCTCAGGGCTTTACGGAAGTGTTGACAGCGTCAGTTTGTAAGGTTAGATGAGGCACGATGATCTGGAATCAGCAGCAATCCCTGAAGCTATTTAGGGCAGCATCAGGAAACAGAGGACCAAGCAGACCAATTCAGCATCTCTGAGGATGAATCTTGCCAAAGCTGTATATTTTGTAATATATTAATCTCACAACCATAATTACAGTACTGTTAAGAAATTTGTATGGATTGTGCAGGATGCATAGATCAGTTAAGATGAAATTTTCCTCCTTATTTGAGTGAAAGACATCTGTCTTTTTTATGATTTATTTTTATTAATAACCATTCGTAATGTTTGTTTATGCCATATGAAGGATAACATGAAGAATATTAAGGGTTTTTACAAACAGCAAGGTTCATTGACTAATTTTAGTTGAAGTTTTGGGTGGAGACATTTTTATGTTTAAGCCAGTTATTGAGCTGTTCCCATGTTGTGGGATCAGCTTATCTCTTTAGGTAGGCAAAGGTTTACTAATTGATTGACGAAATAAAGACAACAGAAGATAGTCGCTAGACAATGATAACGCAGGCGGGTTTTCTGGGACTCAGAGAGGAAGAAGAAGACACGATATAGAGAAAGGCCTTTTGGTCCAGGAGGTAGAGAGAGTGGCTTGGACACCATGTAGGCTGGGGTAGGGGTTGCGTTGGGGCTGTTAGATCTGGTGGTGGCCCCTGCCACCGAAAGAACTCCAACCTAAGATAGCTGATGAGCTTAGGACTATAGATTCCGTGACCAGCCCTTGTGTCATCTAAATTTTTAAATATTAAGACTGTCTGATGTTTTTCATCTGTGATGACTTAGGTAGGCAAGAGAGATAGCGCAGCCGTGGGTAGTCATTGGAGGTTCCTGGACGGTCTGTAATTAAAACGTGATTGGTAGTTCCAGGCGATCCCAAGAAGTAAATGCAAGACTTGGCTGTTCTCAGAGCTTAGCCAGGACCTCAGAGAGCGTTGGCTAGTCTAGCTGGCCCATGGCTACTGATTCCAGAGTCTACCCAGAGCAAACTTACACTTTTTAAAATCACAAGCAACAAAGTAGCCAGTCTTGTTTGATTTCTTTCATGTCTATATTCTCATATAGGTCTATATTCTGTCTCCATTCATATTTTCCTCTACTTCTTTACCTCTCTGCCAAACACTATAATCTTAAGATTCATCTCAAGTTTCCCTTAAAGGACTTTTTAATGATTGTAAATAAATATTTAGCTAAGGAAACATTTTTTTTATACTTTTGAGTACTCTTTTTTTTTTTCTGTACTTTTAGAGTATATTGCAACTGATTTAATATTCAGTAAAAACAGAACAGAAGATTAACATAGGTGTCTTGTTAAATTTACTCTTAACACTGGCATAGACAGTGGAGCATGGAATAGTCATATAATTATTTTAAAAAGTGAAGTTGTATAGGTCAAAGAACAATTTAGAGGAATCAAGTATTTTCATTATGCGGGTTCTAGAGGTTGGATTAAATTATCAGACTTGTAGGCACATAACTTTACCCTCTATGTCATCATACTGGCTTGAAGATAATTATTTTTAACTGACTATTAAGTAGAATTAAGAGAGTCTGGTGGATAAATAAGATAAGAGATGGTGATATACTTTGTGTTTATTTATTATTTTCTGTGAAATGGATATTAGTGGTAGAAACTTTGTAGAAGAAAGGGAAATAACAAGATTTGACAAAATTAACAAGCAACAGAAGAGTCACTCATGTAATGAACTATGTACTAGGGTAATTCTAAGCTGATAGGGCTCTCAGAGCTATAACAGTTAGAGTGATGGGGCTGATACTTGCAACTTGTCATTGATCAGCTATTTTATCTGAGCTGTCCTGGAAAGAAGATTAGCTTTGGGAAAAGGAGGCATCAATGTCAATTCCTGAGAGCAGCTGACAATTTCCTAGCACCTGAGAAAATATAAGGGGAATGGGTAAGGTGCAAGGATGAATTGTTAATATTTTGTGCATTTTTGTTGGTCATGTTTCTCATAGAGAACTACCATCAAAATTAGGGAGGAATGTGCTCTTCTATTCATTTTTAAGGATAATTCAAGTCATGAATGAGCCTGGGGATGTGGGTGTGTCTAGAAAGTGAAAGTGTGGTCCATTTATACTGGCCCTTAGTGTTAGATTAGGAGACCAAAGACAAGTATACAAAAGAAAGGAAAGCATGAATAATAATTTGATGAAAAAGCAGAACAGATGCCATGAGGAATAATGTACTACACTACACGATTAATTGCCAAATGAGCCATATTAAGACCTTGCTGGAACAAATAAAAACAAATTGCCAAATTAATGATAACAGCAATTATTCTTAAGGAGTTTAGTTGAGAGGAAAGTTATAGGATCTGAACAGTTGGCGATAGGGCTGAAATATTTCAAAGTAAAAATTGTAGATATGTTAGGTGATGTTCATCAAGATTGTGAAAACGTCATAAAAGCTTGGCTTTGTGGTTGCACAATAAATTAGTGTATGAAATAATTGGGCCTTTTAGGCAACTAATAGATAATTTTTCAAGACTCTAGGTAGTGACAGAGAGAATGACAAGAACAGAAATAACTTCAGGCATAAAGACTTTTACTACCTTTATCCACTTGGATCTGAGCTTTGTGCAAGTTGACAATATGGATCTATTTTCATTTTTTCTATACACAGACTGCTAGTTAGGCCAGCACTATTTGTTGAAGATGATTTCTTTTTCCATTGTGTATGTTTTTTTTTTTTTTGTCAAAGATCAGGTGACCATAGTTGTGTAGGTTTATTTCTGTATCTTCATTCTGATTCCATTGATCTGTCCATCTCTGTAACAATACCATGCAGTGTTTTTAAAAAATTGATTATTTTATTTATTTACATTTCAAATGTTGTCTCCCTTCCTGGTCACCAAGCATCTGCGAAATCCTCCCCTCCCATCTCCCCTTTGCTTTGCCTAAAAGAAGTGCTCCATCCACCCACCCACCCACTCCTACCTCATCCTTCTAGTGTCTCATTCCACTGGGGCAACAGGACTCCACAGGACCAAGGGCCTCCGCTCCCACTAATTCCAGATAAAGCAATCCTCTGCTGCAAATGCAGCTGCAGCCATGGACTCATCCACCACTCTTTGGTTGGTGATTTAGTCCCTGAGAGATCTGGGAGGCGGGGTCCTGTTAGTTGATATTGTTGTTCTTCCTATGGGGTTGCTATCCCCTTAAGCTCCTTCAGTCCTTCCCCTTACTCTTCAGTTGGGCTGTTTAGATCCAGTCTGATAGTTACCTGTATCTGCATCTCTCTTAGTCAGATGTTGGCAGATATCACTATTGCTCTGTAGTACAGCTTGAGGTCAGGGATGCTCATCCCCCAGAAGTTCTTTAATTGTTGAGAATAGTTTTTGCTATCCTAGTTTTTTTTTGCTATTCCAAATGAATTTAAGAATTGCTTTTTCTAACTCTATGAAAAATTGAGTTGGAATTTTGGTAGGGATTACATTGGACCTGTAGATTGCTTTCAACAAGATGGCCATTTTTACTATATTAATCCTGCCAATCCACAAGCATGGGAGGTCTTTCCATTTTCTGAGGTCTTCTTGGATTCCTTTCTTGAAAGACTTGAAGTTCCTTTCACTTGTTTGGTTAGCATTACACCAAGATATTTTATATTATTTATGACTATTGTGAAGGGTGTTGTTTCCTTATTGTCTTTCTCAGCCCCCTTTATCATTTGTACAAAGGAAAGCTAATGATTTATTTGAGTTAATTTTATATCCAGCCACTTTTCTGAAGTTGTTTGTCAGCTGTAGAAGTTCTCTGGTAGAATATTTAAGGTTGTTTATGTATACAATCATATCATCTGCAAATAGTGGTACCTATATTTTTTCTTTGCCAATTTGTATCCTCTTGATCTCCATTTGTTTTCTTATTGCTCTAGCTAGAACTTTGAGTCCTATATTGAATATATAAGGGGAGATGAGTCAGCCTGAAGATCTGCAGTCTTAACCAACCTGGACCCCTAAGATCTATCAGACACTAACCCACCAACCAAGCAGAGTATACACAAGCAGGTTCAAGCTTTCCAACACTTGTATAGCAGAGGACTATCAGGTCTGGCTTCAGTGGGTAAAACAGCATAACCTGCAAGAGACTTGAGGTCCCAGGGAGTTGGGAGGCCTGGTAAGTGGAGGGAGCGTCCTCTTAGAGAAGGGAGAGGAGGAATGGAATGAGAACTTGTGGGGGAGATCAGGAAGGAAGCAATGGCTAAATTGTAAAATAATGAAAGTAAATGATATGAAAACCAGAAAATTTTAAGGAGCTATCAGATAAAGATTATACCAGAAAATCAAAGCTTCAAAAAAAAAAAAATAGACTTTCTCCTACTTTTTCTCCAATATGTTTCCTCCCACTCTATTCTTCCATGGACCTTCATATGTTTTATATAGTTTGATTATCTGTAATTTGCTGTTATGAGATGACCATAGTAGCACTTGGAATTTTCATAGATATTTATCTTTTGTAGAATTCTTTCCCTGTCTTTCTGACTTCTCTAGGCATTCAGTTAACTGAACAAAGCTGGAACTTTTAACTCCATGTTTGGATATAAATGCTTTAGTCTGGTTGTTTTAATTCCCTCTTGACAATAAATGAAAGAGTTTCTTTCTAGTCCTACAGAGTCAAGAATGGGAAGCTCATGAGCAAAGTTTTGTGGAATGAGTTGATTCTCACAAAATTAGGTGTTAGAGGTGTTAATGCCAAAAAGATGATTCAAGTTCTGTGAAAGCTGACATTCTCATTTTTGCTTAAACATAATGAAAGCATTATTTCTGAGCTGAAGACAACTTTAGGTGTCATTTGGGTATAATGTTGTAATGAAGGTAAGGGGATAAGCTTTCTCCTTATCATTTTATACTAATTTCCACAATATTCAAATGGTTGTACAATAACTATTTCCTCATATAAGTATGCCCCTACTGAAAATTAGATATATATCTGTATATAGTTTTGTGAACAAAAATCTCAGAAAATATGCATGTAAGCACAATATTATAAATTGTTTTATATTTAATATTACATTTAAGTGAATGTAATTCCTCTACTAATTCTATAATTACTTTCATAGCATTTTTTTTTAGTGTAGCAAGACATTCCCTTTCTTCTGATACTGTAAAATATGGAAAATTATACAAAAAATTTGTAATACAGTTGAGATGGTTTGCAAAGATAAATCTAAACATTCAAAAAGCTGTGGTATTCTGTCTTTAATATTTATTCTGGCAAAATGAGAAATACCTAAAATAAACAAAATATGTGGCCTCTGGGTCTTCTTTCAGAAATAATACATGTATTCAGCTATACATAATATTAGATTTGGAATAGATACTGGAGACAGAACGATATGAAAAACATTTGTCTGTCTTCTTAGTCCTTATTCACTGGTAATTTGGTATGTGATGTATTTGTCGTACAAGAGCGTGTCATACAAAAAAAGAAAAACTGATTTTCACAAAGTGAAATGGCAAAAAAATTCAGCAAGAAGAGTAGCACATGTTTCACTTCAACACTAGTAAAGCTTTTAGTCTCAGAAACTAAGAAAAAAGTTTTAACTCTGATACTACAAAACCTATTACAGAAATGTTTTAAAGAAGAAATCAGACATTTGCTGCTAAGTTGTTTTTCTTTTTTCTTGGTGGTGTTTAAGGAAGAATTCAGTGTACTCTCAAGGCAAAGCCAGATGGCAAAAATTCACAGGGTATGTGGTAATGAAGCAGAGGCAGTAACATATAAGCTGTTTGTAAAGCAAGATTTGTAACTTAAAATCCACAGAACTGCGGGGACTTTTATCCAGCATCCATGAGAGAATACACAAATTTTGTACATAAGTAAGAACCAGGAAAAGATTTATGCAAAGTAGTAAACTCCAGAAGCTACTTGATCAGGGCAGTGGTAGGTGTGTGAGCTTTGGGTACCATAAATATGCAGTGCAGTTGAATAAAAGTACAGAGAAACCTCAAGGGGGATACTTAAGTATTTCCATTAATCTGTACATCCTGAAGTTTTGCTTAGTGGGTTTTGTAAACATGAGTGGAGTAAAAACTGAGATAACAAAAGAGAAAAATAAAAAGTGCAGAGGACAGACAGGGAGAAAGAGAGCAGACTGTAGATACAAAAAGACAGGGAACAGGTGAGAGGAAGGGCCAGAGAGTGAACTCTCTGGATGTCAGAACGGTTTTATCTGTGGCCTCAGTTCTTGGATTCCTAGTCACACAGAAGTCTTTGCTATACGGGTGTTGTGTTCCAGCAAAATGTCACAGAAATGCTTAACCACTCATACTTTTCCTAAAATCTTATTTATTGGAACCTAATTCTCATAATCTGTCATTCTGTGTATCTAAATACAACTGCATCTGTATACATGAAACACGTGTTTATATTTAAATACTTATTTACATGCATGCGTATACATTTTCTGATACATTGCAAAGTCTTTTCAGCTCTCTACCTCCTGGAATCAAATTGGATCAATGTGTTCCCCTCTCAAATTTGAAGACTTTTTTCCTTTGATTAGCTCTGTTCTGATTTTCTTTTGCTTCCGTCCCTGCAATCTCATGATTTGGACACCTTTTCTTGCTCTTCCTACACTTGATTCATATTTCTTATTCTTGATCACCTGAATCTCAACTGTAATTCTACAAAGCACGGGTTTGATGTGGAATATTATTTCTGATTTGTTAAAAGATGTGGGTGGGTCTAATAGTCTTTGCATTATGAATCACAGAGCAATCAGCTTTATTTTTTAATTGATTTTAGTCTACTTCTATAAATATTCCTGTTATTATGCAATCAGGGGATTCCAGTTGAACAATTATGTATACATCACTGTGCATTATATTATAAAGATTTTTATTGTCTCCCTTTCTCTTTTTCTGATTTTTCTGAGATTGTCTCAGAAAAATAAATGAATGAATGGTGTTGCTGAGAATTCAGCTGCTTTTTCATTATTCTCCCCCAGTCTTACTAGAAGTTCATCATTTTACATCAATAATTTAACTCATCTTTAAAAAAATATTGCTTACAGTAGCATTCTATCATATGTAGGTCATTTAATACTTGTCATTTTTACAGAAAACAGCAACTAATCATAATGAATAGCTGAACACCTCAGGCCCAATAGATACATCTACAAAACACTCCTATACCCGAGGTTTCCAGGAACATTACTGAAGAAGAGACAGAAAGATCAAAAGAACCAGAGGATCTGGAAGTTTGCTGACATTGTTTCTCCTAATAACATTAGAAGCTAAATCCTGAAGATCTTACCAATAAGAATTTCTGTATTTTAAACCTGAATAATATTCTACAGAGTGTATGTATCTGTATTTTGTTTATCACTTGCTTATTTCCAAATTTTTGCTATTTGAAATAAGGCTGCAATGAATGTGAGAATGTGCACATTAACTTGGAGATTCTGATTTTCATATATTGAATAAATAGTAAGAAATATGATTAACATAATTATAATAATTTTTGAAAGACGTTGAATTTGAAAGAGAGCAAGGAGCAGTACTTGGGATGGTTTGGATTGATAAATGTTATACTTATATCATAATCTCAAGGAAACCAAATAATAAAGTCAGCATGCAGCTCTCCGGGTGAGCATGGTTCCTTGATCCATACACATCATTGCTCTTCTTGCACAAGAAACTCTCTCTGCCTCTCTTTTATTTTTAATTTTATTGGTTATTTTATTAATATTTCAAATATTAACCCCCTTCCTGGTTTCCCTTCCACAAACTCCCTATCCCATCCTCTCTCCCACCTGCTTCTATGAGGGTGTCCCTCACCCACCTCCACTCCCACCTCACCATCCTAGCATTCTCCTACGCTGGAGCACTGAGCCTTCATAGGACCAAGGGTCTCCCCTCCCATTGATGCCAGATAAGGCCGTCCACTGCTGCATATGCAGCTGGAGCCATGGGTCCCTCCATTTGTACTCTTTGGTTGGTGGTTTAGTCCTTGGGAGCTCTGGAGGCATTGGGGTTGGGGGATGTCTGCTTCATTTATATTGTTGTTCTTCCTATGTGGTTGCAAACCCCTTCAGTTTCATCAGTCCTTCCTCTAACTCCTCCATTGAGGTCCTCATGCTCAGTCTGATGGTTGGCCATAAGCATCCACATCTGTATTGTTCAGGCTTTGGTCGAGCCTCTCAGGAGACATTTTAAATTTTTCTTGGAAGGAATAATGCCAAAGGATGCAATATTGTCTGTGAATGATCTCGAAAACCATAAGTAAAGTTAGTAGGTGTAGAGTTAAAAAGTAAGTGGATGAACATATACAGGAACAGTTTCTCCTGAACAGAGTATAATTCACAAATTCTAATATATTCACATGAAGACAAAGCAGGTAAGTAGTTCCTATTAGTGGCATAATTACAGACATCACAGAAAAACACAGCCATTGTTTTGGAGTTCTGAAGGAAGAGGGGAGAAGCCTGGTCTGTTGGATGCATGGAGTTTTGCACATTATGGTAAGAGAGAAGAGCATAAACAGGCAATTTTGTAAACAGGATTTCTAGTTGTAATACTGACGTCTACCAGAAGAGAAATAAAAGTTGTTTAATTGAAGGGGCAGAGAAGTCTTGAGACTGAAACTGTGAGGAGTTCACAGTCAACAGAGTCTAAGAATAATGCCATAATGTAAGGTGATTTTCTTCTACTCTCTCTTGACAAAACCCCTTCATAAACTGACAATAATTCACAAATGAATTATAACCAGTATCTTTTCATGTTTTAGAAGCTCCATGAATTTGTAATGATTCTATTCTTTGTGTTCTCTGTTTCACTGAAGAAAGGGTCAGAAGCCCAATTTATAGGTTAAATGATATTAAGGAACTATGCATTATACGAATACTTCATTAAAGTGAAATCTATAAGCTAGGTTTTTAAAAACTGTGAGTTTCATATATTTGACCAACAATCTTCTTCATAATTACTTTTATAATTGCTAAGAAACAGGAAGAAGTTTTTCTTTTTAAAATTTACATTTGAAGTTTCTATTTAGAGTGGATTTTAAGTATGGACAGATACTGTTCTGGAAAAATATAAATATAAGATATAATAATTACACTAATTATAGTTCTATAATTATATATTTATATAATTTAATAAAATGAAGATATGAAATATAAAATATAAAGTTTATTTATGTAGTAACTAAAATTTAAATCTATCAAGAATTTATTTCTCTAAGGAGTAGAGAAAGTAGTTAGACTTTATTTCAAGAAATTAAAAGGCAGGTTTAATCCCTTGTTTCTACTTAAGAATTTAATAACATTTGAAAACCCTGTTTCAAGTATTTCAAAATAAAAGCTAGCTATAGCATGTAATCATTATGTGACAGGAAGTATATGGGTATGGATTTGTCTAACATATATTGATAACCACTAAGATGAACAATAAATCAATGTTTAAGATGAAAGGAACTTCTGTGTGTCATGATGAGCCATGAGGTTTTTAGCCTAGTTTAATCCATAGAAAATATTAACTGAAATAAATAAGGTTTGTAAGTAAGTGATAAATACCAAAATTAGGCAGAAGTAAATATTTCCTCTAAGAAGAATGCCCAGTTTATTTTTTTTCTGGAAAAATCATTGTACCCATCGTCAATAGCCAAATAGAAAATTTAAAGCTGGGACCGATCAGCTATGCTGATCACTGTTCTAAGGGCTGTTAGAAGATGAAAAGATTGGTTAATTATCCACATAATGACAGTTTAAGAAGCCAATATTTTATTGAATTAAATATGTAGTGACCTATTTTATAATGAACAGCTTTTTGTATTTTTTATTTTATTTTATTTTGCTAAGCAAAATCTGATAGTTTCTGTATTGCAATATATAATATTTAAAACACAATATTAAATAGCTTCCTTTTTTATGTGCAATTAAATGTTGTGAATCTACAAACCGGTGTGGGTGGCCTGAACCTTTAAATTTAAAGAAGAGCTAGAAAATTGGAGAAAAATCATGTGCAATATCTAAAAGGGAAGAGCTCACAATTTCAAATATTTTTTTCATCTTTAATATTTGATGAAATAATTTCATTGATTTTTGCCTCTAACTTTTGGCAGATTCATAGAACGGGCAGATTTTATGAGAGAATCAATGAAAAATAAAGTTTGCATTTAAAATTGAATTCCTAAATGTCACTTCATCTCAACTCTGTCTATGAACAAGATGTTTATATATGTGTGTATGTTTATATAATCTATCTTGTATCTTTGTAGATAAGCTAAATACAGTGGAGTTCTTTGATGCCTACGATTAGAAGAAGTGGAGCTTGAATTTTCTCTATTTCTTTACTGTGGGATTTTGAAGAAGGCAATTTTGCTTGACATGAAAATAAACTACAAAATGTCACAGAGAGTCTATACTGGCAAGGATCTTATTTATTGTTCTTCGAAATTATCCACTCTTCCATTTTTCATGATGGTTTAGTAACTGCCTTCTGTGTTTTATGTTTGTTGTGGAGTGTGGGAATCAGACAGTTGTAAAGACCCACAAAGATCTCTCCTCCCTTTGATCCTTGAAGTTTCTCTGCTCACATATAGGTAAACTCAGGCAAAGAACACCTAATTGACTAGCTTAATAATGTTCAGCTAGTTAAAGTCACAAATGGGATTAGAATCTTGGTCTCAGGTTAAAGAGATCTCTGAGCAGTTAAAAATATGCCACTGCTCTTACAAGAGGACCCAGGTTCTGTCACCAGCGTTGAGGTAGCAGCTCACAAGGACACACAGCTCCTATTTATCTGATGCCTCCGTCTTCTGTGGGTACCAGCACTCATACGTACAATGTCTCCACTGATTCACACAGATGCAAATACCATTGAGAAATATGTATTTTATAAGAAATCTTAATGCTTTTCATTTTTATCCTTCAAATTTCCATAAGGTTGAACTGAGATACATAGCATTTATTGGTATCAGTAGAATGTCCACTTTGATCAAGAGATAGTAGATAAAAGTCCCAGGTGGACAAAGATGCAGGCAGTGTATATAGTAGCCCAAACACCCTTACTGCTCCGAAGGAAAAATATCTTTCCGTACATTTGTATCACTGTATTTGTCTTCATTCTGTGAATGTGCCTGTAAATATCCTTCTCTCAACTTTTCTCCATGAGTGCTTTGTGCCACCTTGTCTGTGGGACAAAGAGGTATGTGAGAAGAAAAACAAATGGCACTTTTACTCAAAGTAGGACTATGGATTATTTATTGTCCTCTGAAAAAAGTGACATACATATTCATGACATCCTATAAATGCAGTGCAAATTCCTCTTGTGCCTCTAGACTGCTTTCAATTAGTTGATACTGGGCAGATACGGATGTATGTTGCTTTTGATATGTCTATTGGGAAGAATCCATATTTGAAGGTTGGGTTAGAGAAGAATTTTGGTTGTTGCTTATGTATATTTATAGGGATTACATTCTCTCTCTCTCTCTCTCTCTCTCTCTCTCTCTCTCTCTCTCTCTCTCTCTCAATTCCTCAGTTTGAAACCTTCTATCAGTTCATTCTGTCAATATTGGATTAGGCACATGTTTTAACCGCTTTTCTTTTGTAATTATATAAACATGCACACGTAGAGAATCAGAACATCTGGGATGATAAATGAAACAGAGGATGGAGGTTGATTTTTGAATTGTAAAACACTAAATGTCACTCTTCTGAGCTGTATGGCTTTATGTAAATGGAGATGCTTGAAAGTACTGCTTTAATCTGTCACTTTCTAACTCACCATCAGAGAGACCCTTGGTTGTTCTTCGATCTTCTACTGCTTATCAAGGGAATTCTCTGTCTTTGTTGAAATCAATTATGGAATACTTTATAGTAATTTGTATAGCAGTGTAAGCATCTAGAGAAGATGGAAGAGTAGAGGCTTAAGGCATCAATAATGTCCAGAGAGGCTTCTACTAACAAGACATTCATCTGGTGGAGTTATCTAGCTTCAATGTACACATGCCTGATACATTTTGGTCAAAGCAGCCAACAGCTATAGGATAAAACTTAATAAAAATAAATAATACTATTATCATTGTTTCCCTTTAAATGAAGTGTAGTTCTCCAAGCACTAAGCACAGGGCTGTCATAGTTCTGGTTCTCTTTTGAAGGCAGGCAGAGGTAATGAATGTCGGTGAGGGGCAAGACTTGGTTTTACAAGATATTAGGACTGCTTTTACTATAATAATAATTTATCTACCTTGATTCTAAGTTATTTTGCAGTGGTAGCCTGGCCCATCTCTCTCAGTTTCTCTGAGACCAAAATGGTAGGCTCTGGCTTTTAGCACCACATTGTAAAATAGCAGAGGCGTTAAGTAAAGGGTTCATTGCTAGGGCATTTTTCCTTCTTGCCCAGAAGTCTCTTCTCTCACAAGTCAGTTGGGAGGGAGCTTTGGAGCAATAAACTTTTGTTGGAGAGGAGAGTCCCTCACAGAAAGAAAAACTTTTACACAAGCAAATATGCATAAACTCACATATATTCATATACAAATTCATGCATACATATTTATACAACTCATTCATTCTAGCTAGGCTCAGCTACTTATCTCATACTTACATAAGTACACACCACACACACACACACACACACACACACACACACACACACACACACACATCTATACTTACATATTCCTAAGACAAAAGCCCTAGTGTTGGTGTAGAAAGAATTCACTCATTCTGGACGAAAAATGAGCTACAAATTTTATTATTACACAGGAAAAAGAAAAGGCCTCTACCCTTTTATTGGTAAATGAATTAAACCCACATCTGTAAGAAAAAAAAAAGCTTTGTCCTCTTGTCCTCTTTAGTAAGACTAAGCCTGCCTTGCTGTTAAAAATAAAACTGTTCTACTTCAGTGATAAGGAGAAAGCTGCCTGCTCTATTTGCTTTCTCTGTGGGGTGTGTGTGTGTGTGTGTGTGTGTGTGTGTGTGTGTGTGTGTGTCTTGCTTTCTCTCTGTATTCTGGATATTGCTCTCTTAATTTCTAAGCTCTCTTTTAATTTCAAATTTACTCTACTCCACTGTCGTCCCCTCTCCTCCTACTCTTGCTCTCTCCTCCTGCTCTGATGTAATAACGCTATGTCATGTAATAGTTTCTAGCATTTTGTACCTTTTTAGGGGAATAGATCACATCCTTTTCCCAAGCATTCTTTTTTTTTTAAAGCTCACTAAAAGTGTAAAGATAATTTCAAATCATAAGTTGAACAAGAAGTTTACAACAGAGATTTTACCCATGTTTTTATTAAGTGCAATTATCTGGCTAAACATTAATTTTCTGTCATCAGTTCCTCAATTTCATGGAGAGTTAAAAACTAATATTTTATGACGAAGTTATCATTGAAGTTTTGTAAAAATAAACCCAGTCAATTTTTGATCTTTTGTCCTTGCACTTACAATAAATTGTGAGTTCCCTTTTATGAACTTTGGCTAATTGTTTTAACCTCTTGGATTGTGTTTTAAGTTGTAAATGTCTGAATTCTATCTCATAAGCAATTAACTCCTTACACGTGGAGACTTGCAGAGTTCTAACTGCAGTTTTCATAGCAGAGATGGCTATAATAGCATTCCTATTATAAAGAGTTTAATAATTATTAGTATAATGCTTTGAATTCTTAAAGGAATGTATATACAACATCACTACAAGATAGTACACTGCGTTCTGCAGAAATCTGCTCAAGAAGGTGGGGTAATACCTAGTGATTGTTAGATATACTTAGTAATATCAGGAAAGACATATCAGCTGCAAGAAGCAATCCAGGGATGGAGAATCTTTGGGACCTTGCCTTATAGAGCCCACCCATCATCATGAGCCATGTAAAAATGGTGGGTCTCCTACAGGACCATTATCTACCAGCCATAACCTACAGCAGATGGCTCCAATATCACCCTAAAAGAAAAATTCCACCAGTTTTTGTGATTGTTGCAAACTTCCCTTCACCATATTCAGGTGTATTATCAGGAAGGTGCCATTCATTTTATTCCTTGCCTGCACAGGAAAAATCTTTTTCCATGACCTTAAGATTCACTTTCATGTACTTGTTTTACATTTATTTTAAAATATAGTTTTTCAATTAAAACTGACAATTTGTTTCCAACCTTAGCAGCTTATTATGAATCACAGAGCACATAGGAGACACTTTTGCTAAACAAGTTATTCCTATACTCTGGGATGCAAATGTATATTTGCCTGCCCACAAGTGGACGGTAAAGGAAAATTATCTTTTTGTTTAACCTTCAAGACATTGTTTTAGGAAGCTTATGTAATTAATTTCTAGAGTGAATACTTGAATCAATATTTGGATATATTTTTCTGATTAAACATTATCTTCCTTTTAATTCTATCCAAGTATTTTCCTCCCAGAAGGGACTATATAGTCCTCTCTGGCCCCGAATTCTCCTTGATTTTCCTGATTTCACCACCTAAGTCCTTGGGTTTCATCATAAGCCACGTCTTGCTTCAAGAGAATAGCATTGTTTGTTAGTCGAACATGATGGTTATTGTTCATATTAGTTAAGGAATATTTCTATATATGTTTATTCATTTCATAATCGTTTTTCCATAAAAGTAAATGATTAAGGTAAAATGGAATAACTAGAATTTAATGAAATTTTCTCAGTCTTTGCAAGCCTATGAAGACAGTATCAGTGATTCCAGTAACAGCATCTTCTCCAGAAGTGAATCAAAATAGACAAAATTAAGTAATTTCCCAGGCTTGTGAGCAGAATAACAGAATGACTAAGCTGGACTATGAGGGAAGAAAATGAACTCCAGGGTTTTATTATTTTATACTGTGTCATCTATACACTGTTTTATTAACAATACATCCTGAACAATTTCCTTGACAATAAATGAACATCTAAGTATTTTAAGGATTATGTATTGCTCTTTAGTATATTATAATGTTACACATAACCAACACATACATATATGCACACATAGATTGTGATTTATTTTGGCTTTTAAAATAATTGCATCATGATGATATTTGTTCACAGATAATGGTTAGTATGACTTGTATTAAAGCTTACTTTTCTGTGAATAGAATTTTGATTCAAATATTTTCTCTTTCAAAGCCTATTTCTTGGTGGTCCAAAAATCAATAAAATTACATTAATGTAAGAAATAATGATTAAGTATCTACTGTGTAATATTGTGGAAAGAGCTGTAGTTTTAAATGGAACAACTATGTAAAGGTCTACATCCTTGTAAATATCTTAAATGAGCGATAGGAAAAAATGTTTGTAAAAGCTCCTTGAGGAAGCAGAGAGAGCTCACTAATTATGAGCATTGGCTGCCGCTCTTGAGGACCAGGTTTCTATCCCCACTACCCACATGCTGGCACAATATCACCTGTAACTCTAGTTCCATGCCCTCTTTTGGCCACCACAGATACCAGCCACACAAGGGATATACAGATATGCATGTGTTTAAGAGGCAGGAAATATTAAAAGTCCACGTGGCGTGTTCCCGTGCTTGAGCTGCCAACTCTTTATTTTCTCTCCCAGCGACATGGCTGGCCGTGCACTGACAGGCAATGGCCAACCTGTTTTTATTTCATGGAGACTTTCTGACTTTGAGCTTTTGAACTGTGTCGTCACCCAGCTTGCTACCTTCTCATTGGCCGGTTACTACCATGGCCAACCCCCGCTCTTCAAATCCCCCATGGCCTTTGTGCTGTACCTCAGGCAAACCCATCTTTCTCTCTTGAACCTGGATGAGCTGCCAGGTGAAGGAAAACACAACACAAACTTAGTAAAGAAAAAGATGGTAACTCAATCACTGGGCACAACAACTAAAATCCTAATCTTGTAAGCCTTATTAAATCTAAATCCTCAGATGTCGAATCCTGATGGATCCACCACCGAGACCAGGAGACACTAGTAGCTACATCTTGTCCTCATGCTATCCCCGTCTAAAAAGACCTAACTCTCCTGCTTCCTTTCTTCCTCTGTCCAACCCAGAAGTGCTGCCTACTTGACCAGTGATTGGCACCTTTATTCATTAGTGGATTGGTTTACAAGAAGTCACCTGGGTATGTGACTCACTCCTTGTCCACAGCCTCTCTCGGGAGAGCAGAATTAGCGTCAAAATACAAACAGCACCAGGCCCATCCACAACACTTCCCCCTTTCTGTACTAACAAAAACCAAAACCTTACTCTCAAATATAAATAGAGCACAACTATTACCATTTTGTAATTTATAAAATATAAGACCTAATACGCAGTCCACCATTTATGACATTAAGATAGAACACTGTCATCTATCTTAAAATAAAATACTTATAATTTTACCTTGACATATATGTCTTGGCTTTAGATTGCCATCTGAAAACTATCCTCTCAAGTCTGTTCTCTCAAAGTAAATAGCCAGGGTTGGCTATAAGAAGTTTCTCAACCTTGTTAGAAATCTGAGAATGACCAACATTAACTGAAACTATATAGGAAGCCTAACACAGCTTCCAGAACTGAGACAAATTGTACAGACAGCTACGTCCCTATACAGCCCCAGTAAGTCTGTAAGTTGGAGCATCCATCTGTCTTCAACCTTCAGGCCCAGGATCATCTGACAGACCTAGAAAAAGAGGAAAATAAGGACTAGTTAATGTTCTGTTCAGCTCTCTGCCTAGAGCAGCCATCTTGTTATACCATCTATCTGTTCTGCTCTCTGCCTGGAGCCACAGACATTATTAATTAATACCTGTTCACTGCCCTCTCTATTTGAAGTCAGTGACTAATTTTCCCAGACCTAGTTCCATCCAGCAGGTGAAATTCCCCTGGTTGTGATTTGGACAAAATCTGTATATAAATCTTTCTTCAAAGCAAATGATCCTAATGTTATAAATTCACACAGTTCAACCAATTGCTGCCCCAAGAAGTAGGCAACTTCCATTCTACAGCTCTCTGACTCAGAGCAGCCTGCACTCCCCACAGGGGACCTCAGAGTCTGCCTGGCTGCAGTTTCTTTGTTTCAAGTTCCAGTGCTTAAGTTCATGTGACTAGTCCCAAAGCTACCCAGCTACAAAACAAAACAAAACAAAACAAAAAAAAACATCTAACTCTCAGGCTAATAATCTGAAATTTCTACTGCATTCATGCCCAACACATTTGTTTGCCATCTGTTGCAGGAAACTGCCATGCACACTTTGCATAACAGCAGTTTATGAGGCATAAGCATCAAGGAAGCCATCTCCTGCAACCCCTAACTCAGAGGCAAACCAGACATGCCCTTGCTATAGTCTCTTCTGCTAGGTTTCCCCCAAGATAAACATTTCTCTCTGACCTCCACCAATGTTCCAACATCCTAGCCAAACCCTGGCTTTGAATTTCACATGCAATGTTAGACTAATTGCCTCCAGCATTGTTGGAGAGATAATGAGGGGGATAGGGCATCGACTAGCCCAAAATATCAGTATAGTGGGCCTTTACTAAGGATAGGCAGAGTGTGTGTGTGTGTGTGTGTGTGTGTGTGTGTGTGTGTGTGTGTGTGTGTGAGTGTGAGACAGTGTACAGCAGAGCATTCGAGATTTGAGATTTGAGCCTCTACCCAGATGGGTACTCTTTTAGACCCTCTGTGTTTTAGATGGCCTCAGATGTACCTTGACCACTCACCTGCCAGAGTTTTCTTTTCTTTTTTGTAATGACTGTAAAAGTCTGATGCCATTTTGAGAAATACATTCAGATCCTGCACTTCCTTGTGTTGTGTTTGTGACTTCTTACCGACCTGACCTATTTGCCATTTAATAGATGTCCCTGTTCCTCCTGCTGGTTGAGAGAGGCTGAGACTGGTCAGCCCGTGGCAGGAAACATTAAAAAAAAAAAAAAGAAAGAAAAGAAAAATAAGGTAAGTTCCCATGATACCACCATGCACTGGCCAGCAATGGCCTACTTGTTATTATCTCATGTAGACTCTGACTCCAAAATCTCTCCACCCAGCTGGCTAGGTTCCCATTGGTAGGTCATTACCATGCCAACACTGTGCTTCAAATCCCCCATGGTCTTTGTGGTGCACCTCAGGCAAACCCACAGTTTGCTGCCCTACCTTTGCCTCTTGAACCTGGACTAGCTGCCATGTGAAGGAAAACACAACGCAAGCTTAGTCAGAAAGGATGGTAACTCAATCGCTTGGCGAGACAACTAAAATCCTAATCTTGTAAGACTTATTAAATCAAAATCCCCATGTGTCGAACCCTGATGGATCCACCACTGAGACCAGGAGACACTAGTAGCTACATCTTGTCCTCATGCTATCCCTGTCTAAAAAGACCTAACTCTCCTGCTTCCTCTCCTCCTCTGTCCAACCCAGAAGTCCTGTCTCCTTGTCCAGTGATTGGCTCCTTTATTCATTAGAGGACTGGTTCACAAGAAGTCACCTGGGTACATGACTCTCTCCTTGTCCACAGCTTTTCTCAGGAGAGCAGAATTAGCGTCAAAATACAAACAGTACCAGGCCCAACCACAACTCCTTTAGACAAAACACCCATATACAAAAAGTAAACACTTTTAAGTTCACATCTTACCACTTCTAGTTCAATTCTCATGAGAAGTTTGAAGCATTGTAGTTTTGATTAAAAATCTGTTTTGTAGATCTGTGTTTGTGTGTCTTTATAAATGTGTGATTATACAATTATGTGTGGTCTTATTACCTATGAAGAACCCACAAGGCCCTCAATTAATTTCATTTGATTTTAAGACATTGCATTTATATTCCTGGTGATCTTTTTGTATTCAAATTGTACATTTTGTTAACAGAAATCCTTTAGCAAACATACTACATTCTTTGACAAATGTAGACCTTTAGTTTTTCTTTTCTTCATCTCTGACTTGACTTGATGTTTTTGATTTCTTTAGATTCTGGTCTCCATGAAAGACTATGGTTAAGCATTTGTTTTGCATCAAGATTCACATAGGTGTACATTATTTCCATGTTAAATATCTATTACTTAGTCTTATTATCCAGTTAGTATTTGTACAAAGCAAGTTAGAAGTAGATGTTTAGAAAGGTGACCATTAATAATCATTTGCACAATCATTGTCTTTATTGAGTTTTCTTCTATATATCTCCTGACAACTGCCTTGAAGTCTTTCAGTTTATATTCATTTCTCATGGACTAATAATATATATTATTTTATGCTGAGAGTAGTGAAAAATAAGATTTTTAAAATATACTTTTCTTAAATTAGAATTAGAAATTTTGTATTCTATTCTATAGACTCTCTTCATTATAAGCAACCACTGCTAATATTGTAATGTACAAAGTGCTTCAGTAGGTTGTATTCTGGATTTCTACATGCCACATTAGGATCCATTTGAGCCTCCTATTTGCCATTTAATAGTTGTATCCAAAACTTCTCTTAAGTTATGTTAATTTCTAATATAAAATTCTGTCAATTCATTTTGTTGATACCTTGAACACTCTAACTCCTACCTTGAGCTTGAGGGGATTATTGTTCAAACATTTATTAAAAGTACATTGTAAGGCTGAGTTCAAGTGAATTCCAGGAAATTAAAGATTATCCTCTCTATGCACAAAGAGGAACCATGGTTACAAAAAGAAGGTTATTTGGTAGAACTGGAACTATAAAAATACAGAAGAGAAACAAGTGGGCTTTATCGATGTTGGAACGTAGTTTTATAAATGGTAGCATACATACTGATACTCTTCAAAAATCTCAAGATTCTTTGTTTGGTTTTAATACTTAAATTGTATTTTTAAAAGATTTTTCTGCTTTGTGTCACATAAATCTATGTTCTGTGTAACAATTATCATTTTGCTTCTAAACAATAGTTCCAAATGGGAGCCATTATTAAGTTTACCTGTAACTGTAAATTCTATGCACACTTAGCTATAGGCTGCTTTTTACCTTTGTCTTAAAAATCTGCCTGAGGCTAAATTTCAAACTTCTGCAGCAATCTTTCTGGCAGAGAGGAATTCAAGACAGCCTGATATTGATCTTGTAACCTCGTTATTAGTGACCACATGCGGGTCTGCAATGCAGGAGGAGGAGGAGAAAGAAAAAAAAAAAAGAAAGAAGCAGGGTGAAAAGAAATATGAAATGTATGATTTGAATAGAAAAATTTCACCAAGAATTTTAAAGTTGGAGACAAAATTTGTGTTAAAAAAAGATAAGGAGAATTGGAATACAGAGTGAGAGTCTAAGGGTGAGACACTGCCTAGCTAATAGAGCTACTTTTGTAAGAAAAGGAAAGAGGTAGTTATGGGTCTCCAGCAAGAAAGAAATCTGGAGATAAATTATGAAGAAGTCATACAGTTAAAGTTAGGCTGCAATGTAAAGATTTTATTTAATCAAATGGTGAGTTAAAAAAATGCCCTTTAGAAATACTGGCTATACAATGTAGACATAGGTTACAATAACTATGGTAAGATAGGAATTTGGGGAATTCAGGAGAGATACATTACTACATGTGAAAGAGTGCAGTTGGATTTAGTCAAATATCTGAAATATTTACAGTGATGCTACTGAAGATATGATTGAAACTTAATACCATTAGCCTGAATAATGTGTCTTAGGGTTTTATTGCTGTAAAGAGACACCCTGACCACAGCAATTCTTATGAAATAAAATACTTAATTTTGACTACTTTCAGTTTCATCTGCTTAGTCCATTATCATCATGATCAGAGTGTAGCAGTATTCAGGCAGACAAGGTGCTGGAAAAGTAGCTAAAAATTCTACATGGGGATATCCACAGGCAGCAGATAGAGCTACTGGGCCTGGCTTGAGCTTCTGAAACCTAAAAGCCCGCCCCAAGAGATATTCTCGAACAAGGCCCATACCTATTCCAACAAGAGCATATTCCAAGAAGGTCCTGCTGACCAAAATTTCAAAGCTGTGAGCCTAAGAGTCCATTCTTATTCAAACCACCACACAGTAGAACCTAATATAAGGTGGAGTAACAACAGAGGAACCTTAGAGTATTCACGAAGAGATGACCTCGGGCTTTGTGTATAATGCGCGCCTGCTAAACATTTTGTATCTCGTTTGGGCATAGAAGATGAATTCTTCACTTGAATACGGAAAGAGGAGAAGTAGTGTAGTCCATGCAGCTGAAGTAACTTGACTTGGGACTTTAAAGGTAAACATGTTAGTGTAGGGCATGTTCTCACTTGATGCTCTTTGCCACCTCTCTCTTGGTGTCCCTCCACCCTCCTCCCCCACATACCCATTGCCTGACTCATTTTACTGGTCATGTTTATTATAGTACTTTTTCCTGATATTCTGGACTCTTCCAGATACCTCTGGCTATTCTGTCCTTTATAGTTACAATAAAAACCTTTTCTTCAGAGATACCTTAGAGTGGTCATGTCCTCACTTTATACAGTTGGTAGCAACAGTTTATGAAAAAATGAAAGTCTGAGTAATCTTAATTAAGAAATTACATCAGCTCTAAGAAGATTCACATACTAAGACAAAAACCCAGTACATCAAAATATTAGTCTTTTTCTATAATTTTATACTAGATTTATATATCTCTAGAGTTTATTCTGTTATCAAAAACTTTCTTCTTATTTGCTATTAGGCAACTGAAAACCATATTACAACTCGTATTGCTTGAACCCATTTAGAATACTCCACTTATCTGTGGACTGTTTTGAGAAAAGCACACGATAAACAGAAGAATCAGAATGCTTACATGAGAACCAAAACATTCAAAAGTTTGGATTTAAATAAGGAAATACAATTGGAGGATGAAATTTCTTTTTAAAAATTTTATGATCAAGTAAAAGGTACATGTAAGTATATCTTGTATTGGTAAATGACTTTAATATTTAAGCACACCATGAGAACTTTTGTTTTTTTAAACCAGAGGTCTCCAGAGAGGTGAGGAGAGATGGCTTCAGAATGACAGCAAGTTTTCTTTTACTGGACAGGTTAGTGCAAGAAATATCAAATCAAAAGGCAAGTGAATGATCCAGATAAGGAGAAGACAAGAAAACTTTGATCGTATGTGATCATTTCACATGCAGTAACAACCTAAAATTATAGCATATATGCAATGCACTAGCACATCAATTAATGATAATTTAGGAGAGCTTTCCAATATATCATTGTAACACAAGTATAGACATTTTAGTACTTGCTCTTTTCCTTCTCTCTCCTAGACCTTTATAATGAAAATTTGAACTTTCAGAAAGTTATATAAAATACATTCACATATACTCTAGGTTATTGTTAACATTTTTCTACTTTTGATTTTATTATGTTCTACCTGAATTCTTTCAGCAAGGAATTTGTCAGAACAGTATATTTTAGCTCCTTTCCCTTATCTATCTGTCATCTCACTCTCTCTCTCTCTCTTTCTCTCTCTCTCTCTCTTTCTCCTATCTATCTATCTATCTATCTATCTATCTATCTATCTATCTATCTAACTATCATGCATATATCATTTATCTATCATGTAGCTTTCTATATCTAACTATAATTATTTTCTTGAGGAGAAAAATTACTTATCGAATGTCATTTATATCTAAAGTATTTAGAAGCTCTACCAATGAAGTCTCACCAACATGACATTCAGCATGAGCTGAATATTGACAGCACCAATAGATTTGCTGAACTGACCGAGGAGAGCCTGGAAAGCTTCAACCCCACATAAGGACTGAAAGACAATGAAAGGGATGCTGAGAGCAAGATAGTCTTTCTACAGGAAGAGCCCACCAACTGGTTATCCTATACCAAACGGTCAACCCTGAAATTCCATATATGCGTAACATTATGTAGGCTGAGCATGTTATATTTAAGAATGTCTATGTATAAACATAGATATATGTTAAAATAATAAGAAAGGCACTTCATAGGTTATATATGGGAGAGTTTGGAGAGAAGTAAAGAAAATGTGAAATCATGTGATTTCATTATAATTACAAAAACAAATAATTATATATATACAGTTTAGAAACACACTAACAAATTAAAGGCAGTTAACTTTTTTTATCTTTCCAATAATTATTTTACAAAATTACAAATGATGAGGCATTTATTCCATTGTGCACGGAAAATAGTTTTCATGTAACAAATTACTAGGAAAACTAATACATATTCTAGGAAAGCAATGGGTAATCTTTGTTTCAGAACATTGACTATCGTATTAAATTAAAAGTCTATAATGCAGTGGTTGTATCCACTTTAAGATGGGACCTCCTGAAAGTCTCAGAGGTTAGAGGTTTTGTGGCTGTCACATTCATCATAGGTTTATGAGTCAGACAATCATCTGTAGCAGTAATATTGGTCTACAGAAGAAAATCATTGGCAAGGTTTCAGCCATTGATTAATAAGTCTCTCATTTTAGTGTTGGGCAATGATGTTTGTGAGTCAGAGTCTTATGGGAAAAGGTTCAGCATTGTTTGTTCTGTGTAAGCCAGGAACCTCTTACCATTTAGTCTTCTGTGTTTGTGAAACAGAGCAGTGAAACGATGTCATTCTCCTATGAGTCATCCCTTCTTCCTCTACAAGCTATGATAGCATGTTGAGGCCGATTAACTTTTAATATAAGCCTGGAAAACACAACTGTAGGTATTTTTGTTATTTGAAATAGAGGTCATAAAAATATAACATCCCCTTTTGAATTCATAGAAACAAACCAAATGAAAAAAAAAAGTGTTGAGAACAATTATGTTAGATTATATTTTTCTGTGTGTGAAAGTCAGTAAAAGTTGTCTGGGTCCCATAAAGACTTTGAAAATAAGTGACTCTAGGGTCCCCAAAATCTGAAACTGGATGAATGCTAGTGGAAGTCTAGCATGAACACAAATAGAGATTACTAAGGAGCAGCTTCAAGATCACACAATTCTATATAGTTATTACTCTAGATTTTACATACTAATTATGATTTGTGAATTCTGTAGGGATTTCTCTTTTTATGAACTGCATGTTTATGAAATGTTATGTGGAGTTCTGGTGTCTTAGTGTAAAATGGATAAGCCTAGTTATAGACATTTTTAAAGAAAACATATGGCACACATAAATATTATTTTTCAATGTTTAAAGTAAATATTAAGTTACTTAAGAGAAAAGCATGGACCCTTTTCACAGCAATAAAACATTGAGAATAGTGTCTAAGACAATTTCTTAATAGTAATTTGTAACTTAGAAATACACATTTAGAATAAAACAACTGACACTCCCTTAGAGAATCAATATTACAAATTTTACTTTTTTTGTCATGAAGGGAATATTTATCCCTTCAATTGCCTGCTATTCTTTACATCTATATATTACAGATGAATAGGCATGTCTGATGTTTTCTCTCCACCACAATTTCCTTCTATCACCAGCATTTATTTTTAACATTAAAAAAATGAAATCTATATCACCAATCTTCCATGCCTGGCCTCTTTAACTTAATGTTTTGTTTATAACATCTATCTTGTGTTGCATGAAAGTCTGTGAAGATGCCATATTACACAGTTCTCTGAGCAGTGATGCACACATTTGTCTGATGAGGCTTCCATTTTTCTGGTTATATATTTCAGAAAGAAATCTGCTAGTTCACAAAGCTGTTCTTTTATAGATGACTATGAATCAAGATTTTAAAAGTAATATTTATCCATGCTTTCCTTTTTCCTTTAAATTTGATATTTTGTTCAATATAAAAATATTTGAACCTGATATGTCCTGCTGTCTACATGTAGAATATTTGCTATACCATTACATTCTGTTAATATAAAGCTTAAATTTTTTCTCTAATACATTCCCATACACACACACACAAGCATACATATGCACACACACACACACACTATATATATATATATATATATACATATACACATACATATATATATATATTGCCAAATATGGCACATTTTTACTCTTTTATCTTTTTAAAATAAATATCATTTAAACCTATACTTTTATTTCAGCAAGATTATAACTTTACTATCAATTTGACTGTGTACTTAATGTGATGTTTAAATATTATTTCATTTATTATTTGTGAATGTGTGTGGTGCATTTATGTATGTGCTTGTGCCATGAAACATATGTAGAGTCAGAGGACAACTTTTTCTGGGGATTGACTAAGTTCTCCTGGGTTTTAGAGTAAGCTCTGTTACAGACTGAGCCACTGAACCTCATCAATGATCGTTAACTGAAATTACAACTCTTTCCTTCTGGAACTCTAGCATTGTTATTTCTGATTTTACTTATAGTCATTTAAATAGGTGTAAGAATATGGATTAGTATGATTTTAATATGCATTTCCTGTTTGTTGGAGAGCATCTTTTATAATTATACATTTGAGGATTTTTATATATTTTCTGTCACTTTGTCTTCCTTTGAGATTTCTATGAATGGACATTACTAGGAAATTAGATAGCTAATACAAATGGTTAATTTTCTAGAAACACACAACCTGAGTTATGAAGAAGCAGAAAATTCTGACCAGGCTAGTAATGAGTGAGGAGATTAAAGCAATAATAGATATTCTCTCAATTCAGATAATTTCAGGACTTAATGGCTATATTAATGAAATCCAGTAACCGTTTAAAGAAAAAAAATCATATGAGTCTCTATGAAACTTGTTAGTAAATATATAAAATATAGTGTGAAATACAAGTCAACATATTTCTAGCATTCCCCAACCTCAACACCACAATATTTCCTCAGTTTCATTTTCTACAGCACATGTGAAAAAAATCTTTGTGGAAAGTGGTCTTTGAAAACTACTAAACATGCGTGAAAGAGGTTGTGAAAAACACATAAATAGAAGAAAAAAAAAAAAACCTCTTTGTTCATAGGTAAAACAACTCACTGGAAAAAAGCCAAACTACCTGCTTGATAAGAAGAAAGGACTTGAGTGTACATCTCAGAACCAACCAAAGATATCACATTCATTTAGGAATTTTCACTTGCATGTTTCTTTGACATTTTATATTATAGATTTTTCTTCTTGATGATCAGTGTTTTAAGAAAATTGGACATTTCATTCATCTTTCCCATCATCTTTATAGTTCTTGCTTATTTGTTTTCCATTTCCTTTATTTGTATTCAAGGTTTTATTGTTTATTTCTTCTTATGTCCTTAGTTGTTTAGTTTTAATATTTCAGTTTTCTTTGGTTCATTATTTTCCAGCTTTCTAGATCTCCATCTAGTTTTCCATCTTTCTGAATCCAGTGACCACACTAGCTTCCTCCTATTTTAAATATCTGTGTCTTTGACTATCTTCTCAGTTCTTACTGTTTTTCTCTTTAGACAAAGCAGGCTTGTTTTCTTTATTTATTCTCCATCATATCTTATCATTATGATCTTAATCTTATTTCTCTCTCACTCTCTCTATATATATACACACACATATACACAAATACATACATATGTATATATGAATGACTATGCTGGAACAGTTATTTTATCTTTCTTCTAATGCTGCTAGAACCTGAAAATTTTCAATATTTTCAAAAAACTCTGCAGAATGGTGACTTCAAATATGTTAAAGTCTATATTATCCACTTCCTAAGACATGAAGACTATTGGTTTTTAGTTAAATTTAGTTGAAATTGTACAACCTATTTATCTTTTTTGTAGTTATTCACATGTTTAAGGTTGCTGTGGCACCTCTGCAATTATCTTGTGCCTAACAACTTTATTTAAAAGAAAAATGAATCAAACAAATGAATATTGGAGGAAGAAGGACATGTGTTTAGAGAGGGGACAGAACCACAACTTTGAGGAAAAAGAATCTTAAATTCCACAGTGTTTTTCCTCTACAGTAACAAGAACCCCAAAACTGAGTGATCAAGTAATGAAATTTCTTTATTATTTAGTATTATTGTTTCCTGTTATTGAAATGGTTTCATTATGTAACCCTGACTGTTATTGTTGTTATTGACATGGTCTCCTTGTATATCCCTAACTCACCTTGAACTTTATAGATGAAGATAACCTCAAATTCACAAAAGAAAACAAAACAAAAAACAAAAGACTACAAACAAAAGCCAAAACAACAAAAAATTTGTTCCTGTCTCCTCTATACTTAAATGTCACCAGATGTAGCAATGAAAATTATTCTTAAAGGCATTCTCTATAAAATAGATAAGGCTATTGACATAGTACAAAACTTCCTCTCTCTCTCTCTCTCTCTCTCTCTCTCTCTCTCTCTGTCTCTCTCTCTCTCTCTCTCTCTCTCTCTCTCTCTCTCTCTCTCGTCTCCTTTGTTTAGTTAACAGCAGGGAAATAGATGTTTTTACAGTTGCCAATTAATAATGCACTTTTATGGAATTTCTTTCATTACTGTGTCTTCTTTCAGTTTGTAGCATAATTTCTGGTCTTCTTATCATGATCAGAATAAAAAAGGCTGTTTGTGTCCATGATTTGTCTTGTGCTACAACTACCCCTTGATTATATGTGTTGGTTGTTCTCCCAAGTGTATTTACTCAGCTCTCTTTCTTGCCATCTGTACTGGCTGGTTTTGTGTGTCAACTTGACACAGGCTGGAGTTATCACAGAGAAGGGAGCTGCAGTTGGGGAGGTGCCTCCATGACATCCAGCTGTGGGACATTTTCTCAATTAGTGCCCCTTGTGGGTGGTGCCATCCCTTGGCTGGAAGTCTTGGGTTTTAAAAGAGAGCAGGCTGAGCAAGCCAGGGGAAGCAAGCCAATAAGGAACATAGCTCCATAGCCTCTTCCTCAGCTCCTGCTTCCTGACCTGCTTGAGTTCCAGTCCTGACCTCCTCTGGTGATTAATAGCAATGTGGAATTAAGCTGAATAAACCCTTTCCTCCCTAACTTTCTTCTTGTTCATGATGTTTGTGCAGGAATAGAAACCCTGACTAAGACAAATTGGTACCAGCATAGTGGGATATTCCTGTGACAACCTGATCATATTTTGGGGAGGACTGTTGAAAGACTTTGGAAGTTTGAGCTAGAAGAGCCATTGGTTGTTAAGAACTCTGTGGGATGTTATGTAGGAGCTTGGAAGATCATGCTGAGAACAGTGCAGAAGATGGAGACCTGGCTTGTGAAATTTCAGAGGGAAGATTAAAGACTCTTATCAGGGCCATGTTGTTTTGATTGTGAAGATTCTGTAGTTTTGGCTAGCTGGGGCTGAAGAATCAGCTGTGATTAAGAAGATACCAGAACTACTAAAGTGAAAACTTTGCATTACTGGGACTATTGATGCTGGTTAGCTGGAATTAAGAAATTAGTGGTGATTAAGAAGAGACCCGCATCACTGAGATGACATCTTCTGGAAGGTGTTTTCTGAGAGCACAAAGAGGCTGTGTTCCAGAGATAGCCAAGGTTGTACCTTGTGCTACAGCAGGACTTGGTAACATGTAGGAGTCACCCAGGTGGTACTGGTTTTGAAGGCATAAAGGGGTCATAAAGAGCAGCTGAGGCTAGGCACAGTGAGAGGCCATGGAAGGCCATTGATAAAGGGGCAGCCTCTGTTTGCAATTGATTGTCCAGGACTGAAGGGGTCATGCAAAAGAGTTGAGGCTTGGCACCATGAAGAGAGCCTATGAGAGGCTATTGGTGAAGCCTAGTTGCAGTGGAAGACAGCAGTGTTTTGGAAATGTCAGTACCATGCAATGACCACCAAGGACAGAAGCACCAGTGGAAGTACAAGCATCTGAAGCCTAGAGGACAAGGTGTGTGCTACAAAGAGCAGAGCTGGAGAAGTGACCTAAGCCCTTAGAAGAACCCAGAAGATTGTGAGTGGATCCCAGACATTAGATATTTGGAGTTTGATTTTTGCTTTTGATTGTGACTGTGCCCTGATATTTCTCACTCTTGAAGGAAGAAAGTATTTTAGTGGAGCCCACAGTTAAGAGACTTTGAATTTTAAAACATATTGGACATTTTAAATAAATTGAACTTTTAATATGTAAATACTGTGGGACTTTTAAAGTTATTTACATCTTGGGGGTAAATAAAAAAATAAGGGTTGAAGCTTAATAGTGATGTGTTTGTGTGTCAAGTTGACAAGGGGTCAATTGTACTGGCTGGTTTTGTGTCAACTTGACACAGGCTAGAGTTAGGCTACAGTTGGGGAAGTGCCTCCATGAGATACAGCTGTGGGGCATTTTCTCTATTAGTGATCAAGGGGGTAGGGCCCCTTGTGGGTGGTGCCATCCCTTGGCTGGAAGTCTTGAGTTCTAAAAGAGAGCAGGCTGAGCAAGCCAGGGGAAGCAAGCCAATAAGGAACATCCCTCCATGGCCTCTTCATCAGCTCCTGCTTTCTGACCTGCTTGAGTTCCAGTCCTGACTTCCTCTGATCAACAGCAATGTGGAAGTAAGCTGAATAAACTCTTTCCTCCCCAACTTGCTTCTTGATCATGATGTTTGTGCAGGAATAGAAATCCTGACTAAGACACCATCTAAGATTGTTTAACACAGAGAACAGCCAAGGCAGACAGACTCATTAAGTCATCTCTGTGCCTTCAACATTTCAGATACTTGTAGACTCCATCTTGTTTATCAATCTTCTGAAATTTAAAAAAAAAAAGTATTCATGAAATTATTTAAGAAAAAAAATCCCTGCTTTCTAGCTGTACAAATCCATACTTAATGTTGCACACTTAATGTTGCAAATGTATAAATAAAATGTGCAACCAAGCCTATTTGTATATCTGGTAGCTCTTTGCTTTCTTTTTTTTTTTTATTGTATTCCAACTAACACTGGCTTTGTGATGGTCATATTACCTAAAAAGGACAAGTGTGGTTGTGCAGAAAGTATCTACAAAAGAAATTGTTTTTGATATCCTCAGTTTGTATATATCTTTTAAACAATTCTGCTTTCACCTTTTATGAAAAAGCCAGGGAATGAGTAAGGAATCAGGTATAGAATCAAAACCAAAAGCCAGTTAGTATTTATTTGGTGCATGAATATTGGTGATTTTGCATTTCTACAATTTTGAAATTTCATACAATATTATTGACTAAAAATATTTAAGTATCTTACATAATGAAATAAGATAAAAATGAAAGTGCTTCCTATTAAAACCTGAACATGTTAGAGTGGTGAGTTATTCATGTTTTTCTTTACAGTTAATAATGTTGGGTGCCAGCCAGGCACTGGTGGCACACACCTTTAATCGTAGCACTTGGGAGTCAGAGGCAGGTGGATTTCTGAGTTCGAGCCAATCTGGTCTACAGAGTGAGTTCCAGGACAGCCAGGGCTACATAGAGAAACCCTGCCTCGAAAAACCAAAAAATTAAAATAAAATATAATAATGTTGTGTGCCTTTTCAAGAAGACATTTTGAGTGTATGTTTTGTTATGTTAATATATAAATATTAGAATCTGAGATTAAGTCAATAAAATTATTCATTTTATTTAGCTATGGTAAAGAATGACTTATTCCAAATACTTTAAAATATTTCTTTAAAATTTTAAAACAGTCATAATATGTGAGGGTAATATTTTATCTGAATTATTTATAAGGAAGAGTAAGGATAAAAGAGTTTGAAGTCACTATCATCAAATATTGATCATTTCAGTATTTCAGACAAAAATCCCAACTTTTTATCTTATTTTAGAGTAAGTAAACTGTTCCATGTCTCCAGTTGTTAGGGTACGAGTAGTCAACTATGAACTGATTTATTCAGGGAAGTTGGATTTGTTTATGATTGTGCTGAAAGTATGTAGTGTAAATTTAAAAGGAAGAAAGTGAAATATTCTTCATGTTTAAAGCACTTGTTTCTCAGTGACAAAGGTTGGAAAGAGTTCATGTGTAGATATGTCCCCTTTTATTCCATTCACTAGGCCAACAATAAGGAAAAGATTCTATTAAGGACAGAAGTATCTAATTCCACATAAGGAAATGTTAATGATGCCAGAGAAGAGGAAGGCAGGGGCAAGGATGAAGAAGTGGGCTTGGGGCTGTCAGCCAGCTGTTTATGCAGAGTAACAGATTGAGGGGCTGCATTTTTAAATCACACTGAATTACTTAAAGTGCATTAAGTCAGATAATAGTGGGGCTTTATTTGAAAACTGCAGCATTTGGATCTGTTATGTCTTCTGAAAGGAAACGTATAGTAAAATTAAAAAGCAATTTTAATTTGTTCAAGTTTTATGTAGGAAAAATGCCAAAATTTGATTTTTACATGCTTTGGTATGTTTTTATTTATGCAAATACTTAATATAATTTCAAACAATTGGATAGCCTATCTCAGGGTTTTAATCATGGAGAAAACTCTCTCTCTCCTCCAGCAGCTATTGACTACCTGTCATTATTCATGTAGGGGAGAGATCTTATAAAATTTCACTAACAAAATTGGCATGTCAACTGGTATTGTCATTTTGCATGTCTGAATTTGACCATTATTTTGCGATCTCATCGGTCCAGGATCCCTCTCAAATCTATTAGATACAATCTGATAATGAGCATTCTGCTCCTCTGCCTCTTGCAATCTTTCTACACCTTCTTCTGCAATGTTCCCTGAATTAGACGTGGGTGTTGTATTGTAGATACTATACCCAACAGTCACATACTCTCTGTATTTTGACCACATATGGTGCTTTGTATTAGCCTCTGTCTGCTACAAAAATTGGGGGTAGGAGGAGTGAGAGTTACACTTATCTTTGTATATAAACATTTATAACATTATTATAAGTTTATCATAACTATTTATAATACAGTTAAAATTTATATTGCCTTAGAAAGATAAGCAACACAAAGTTCGCCTTTGGGGACTATGACTTCTCTATCCTCAGAATGTCGGCTAGGTTTATAATATCTATCATAAATTTTTTCCTATAAAGTGAGCCATAAGTCTGATTTTATATTTGTTAACTGCGGCAAGATGTAACTACCACTATTGTATCATTATGGATATATTGCCAATGTAGATATAATTAGCATTTTGGTAGATTTGTGATGTGTCACTCAAGGAAGACCAATGTAACTAACTCAGTCTTCTGAATAGTAAGCGATACAGTTTGACGTTACTCAATATTGAGAGTTCTGTGTTAGTATATAAAAATGAGCAGACAATTTTGTGTTTTGTGTTTTGTCTTAAAATAAGTAATCTTAAAATATAAAGGAAAAGGTACCCTTAAATGACATTAAAGTAGCCAAAAATTCCAAAGTTTTTGTTAGAGTTTCTTACAACTAAAATTTTAAGAGAAAGTCAGTACAAATCGCATTCTGTAACACATCCCCCCTTTCTCCCTCTCTCTGTCCCTCTCTGTATGTGTCACTCATCCTAACACCACTGTAATTGTTCTCTTGCTTTTCTAGGTGGTATATTTGAATATGTGGAATCTGGCCCCATGGGAGCTGAAGAACTTGCTTTCAGATTTGCGGTGAATACCATCAACAGGAATAGAACTCTGCTGCCCAACACCACTCTAACTTATGATACTCAGAAGATCAATCTCTATGACAGTTTTGAAGCATCTAAGAAAGGTGATTGATAGCTATATAGTATGATTTCTAGATTTCAGATATCTTGGTGTACCTAAGAAAGTTCTTGATTCCTTTATGTTGTAAATAAATTATTAAGGACATTTATGTGAATGAAATTGTCTTTAATATCAGCATTCATTCTCTTAGAAAAAAATGTTGATTTTTATAAATCTTCATTAGCTTTTATTTAAACAAATCCAATTTTAAGTGAAATTAAATTTGTGATAGATAAATTGTTTTTCCATATTTTTCTACTTTCATTTTTATTAAAGTTTTAAACAATTAACTAAAATAAATGACAAAAGAATTGGCTGTATGTCCAGTGGACTCAGGTTAAATTCTTGGTGCATGGCAGTAAATAACTATCTGTAACTCTAGTTCCAGGGCATTCTGAGTAACCCTTCTGGCTTGTAGGGACACTGCATAGACATGGTACACAGAGGTATGCACTGACAAAACATCAATATACACTAAATAAAAACATTAAAGCAATGGAAAGAAGAACCATTACCTAGGCAGATATTATGCACACAGCTGTAACATTTGTGATTGTGTTTATATAGTGCTATATAGGTGATCTTTTTGTGTATAGATAGATAGATAGATAGATAGATAGATAGATAGATAGATAGATAGATAGATAGATTTTATTGTAGGAGGGCAGGTCCTACCTTTGGCATAGTTAGTATTTATGTAGTAGATATTGCCTTCTGTACTATAGATTCACTTTAAGAGTGGACTAACACAGCATTTGTTATCATCATAGTCGTCAAAACAATATTTACCTTTTTGGAACACTAATATTGTTTTAATAGTTACCTGATATTGATGGAAACATATGTAATTATTTGTAGAACTACTTTGAGGAAGTTGTCTTCCAAGCTTATTAATATTAATGGCAGTTGATAAGGTACAATGCTTCTCAAGATAGAAGACTCTTTATTTTCCCCAGATGCTAATCTGTGTTTCTCAAAGTCATATTCTGCTTGCCCTTTGAATTCATACTTTTGAGAATATAAATTAGTTTCCACATTTCAGATCCATGCTATGGTGATAAAGGTTTACAAGCCTGGAGGGAAAAGGTTAGGGTTGACTGTAAAATGTTCTGTTTGTCACAACAAATGCAAACTAAGTCATTAAATTCAAGGCAAGTGCATATGATTAGCAATATAGCTCATGATATTTCCACTAAGGAAGAGGAAACTCTGACACTAATGAAAACATTCAGATTGAAACATAAGGAGTGAGGAAAATATAGATAAAATATTAATAGACTCCTTAATGGTGACTTCAAAGGTTCAGTGCAGAAATATAGATTCAAATTTTCCTGACAACAAACAGAGTACTATTGACTGACGCCCTAGCACAATCCTTAGGCAATAAAGTCACCTGGTTTATAAGACATTTTCTCGATTAAGTATCTATTAAAACCTAATAGGAATCTAGTCTAGAGGTAGGAAAACTCAGATAAGCATTTTCTTTGCAACATATAAAAGGGGCAAAAGCTATCATTTCTACCTTGTTTATTGAGCTAATATTGCTTAGGATATGAAGGAGCAAGCAAAAGAAGAGAGATACAGAGGATATTTTGAATCTTACAGTGTCTCTACAAATGTCCAAAATCATCATGATACTAAAGATGAACTTTAAAATAATTATCAACTGAGACATTTAAACTTAATTCTAATCACTTTATATGGCAAGATTTTAAATTTTAGAGTGTTTCTGATGCTTTTTCTTATATATTTCATATAAGCTGTATTGGCTGAGTTAATTATATTGTAATAAACTGAAAATTTTTAGTCATAAGTTCATGAGGCCTCGACCCTAGAAAATGACCAAACTATAGTCAACGAATACAAGCTGAGAGTGGGAGAAAGAGTCTTCCCCAGAGAAGAGAATATCAATTGGTTATTCCATATGAAATGGTCAGCCCAGAAAACATACATATGCTTTGCTTTATCAATGAATGTTTTGATGTCTTAGAATTGAATTATTAATTGATTCATACAGTATTTTTAAGTGGCTCCTGTTTAGGTAAGCAGGTGGCACAAGGCTATTATCCTACATAACTCTGAAATGAAGATAACTACAGCCTGGTTATTACAGGAAAACTTATGCACAAACAAATAAATGAAAGAGACACATCTGTGCCATTTCAAAACAGGGTTATTCCAGGTATTTTCATCTTTACTTGGATTTCGATTTTTCATGCAGGCAGTCAGTTTCAAAAAACATAAATTAAAACTCCATTTTGAATGAGATTTCAGAATTGGCTGTATACTTATTTAGAGTTCTGATCATTAATTAGAAAATGACATTCAGTCTTCTCAGAACCAACGTTCTTACATCACAATGAATTCTTAAAGGAAGCGCAGCAAGTATTCCTAACAACTAAATTTTATCTGATTTTAAATGCATCCATGCTTAGGTATTTATGCTTCACATATTTTATGCTAAAAAGTCCTTTAATTTTTTCTTTCTCCTACTCCCTTGACATTATTTACAGAATCATTTGAAATTTTGCCCCCAGAAAATTGGCTGGAATAACTTTCTTGTAATAAACTGAAAATATTGAATAAATAATGACATAAGCGTAAGAAAGCTGACTGCGAAAGACGCAGCTTTCCCCATAGAAGAGCACAACAAGTTATCCTACCTCAAATGGCCAACCTGGCATGCATACACACAAGCAACATTCTATAGACTGAGCAGGCTTTGTTTATGTATTTAGGAAAATATGCAAACATACAGAAGCAGCAATTAAAGAAGAAGAGACCATGCATTTGAAAGCAAGCATCGGAAAAGGAACATGGGATAGGGTTCAGAGGGAGCAGAGGGAATGAAGAAATATGAAATGCAGATTTTACTAAAGAAGAAAATTCCTTGATTTATTCATTTATTTTTTATTGGTTATTTTATTTACATTTCAATGTTATCCCCCTTCCAGATTTCCCCTTCTGAAACATCCTATCCCATCACCTTCCTTCTACGAGGGTGCTCATTTACCCATCACCCAACCACTTCTGCCTCAGCATTCCTCAGGGGCGTGGAACCTCCCCAGGACCAAGGGTCATCCCTCCTATTGAGGCCAGATAAGGCCATCCTCTGCTACATATGCAGCGGGAGCCATGGGTCCTTCCATGTGTACTCTTTGGTTGGTGGTTTAGTCCCTGGAAGGTCTGGGGTTTCTGATATTGTTGTTCTTCCTATGGGGCTGCAAATCCCTTCAGCTCCTTCAGTCCTAACCCTGACTCCTCCACTGGGGACCCTGTGCTCAGTTTGATGGTTGGGCTTTGAGCGTCTACATCTGTATTTGTAAGGGTCTGGCAGAACCTCTCAAGGGACAGCTATACCAGGCTCCTGTCAGCAAGTGCTTCTTGGCATCAGCAATAGTATCTAGGTTTGGTGTCTGCATATGGGATGATAGATCCTCAGGTGGGGCAGTCTCTCGATGGCCTTTCCTTCAGTCTCTGCTCCACTCTTTGTCCCTCCATTTCCTTTAGACAGGAGCAATTTGGAGTTAATATTTTTGAGATGGAATCTTTACCAGGAAGACATTTATGGGATTTAGTAGCAATGCATGCCCTCCTTCCCTCTGTATATTGACAAACTTCTTTTTCTCTTTCAGCTTGTGATCAGCTGTCTCTCGGGGTGGCTGCTATCTTCGGTCCTTCGCATAGTTCATCAGCAAATGCTGTGCAGTCCATCTGCAATGCTCTGGGAGTTCCTCACATACAGACCCGCTGGAAGCACCAGGTGTCAGACAACAAGGACTCCTTCTATGTCAGTCTCTACCCAGACTTCTCTTCCCTCAGCCGTGCCATCTTGGATTTGGTGCAGTTTTTTAAGTGGAAAACTGTCACAGTGGTGTATGACGACAGCACTGGTAAGAGTGGCAGCCTCTGCGGCTGACTTCAGCGCAGTCTTTCCTCGAGCACGTTCCACCTTCTTCTCTTCTTTTATTAGTTTAATTTGTTGGTGGTTATTAATTATTATTGATGTTGCTATTATTCATCACTGTGTGAAGAGATTGAAAGGCATTTAGAACCAAATATCAACACTTGTTTTACACATCCAGAAACATAACAGCATAATCACGTACAATTTCTCTGTATTTATAAAAGAAGATTGAACCATGTACTAAAAGATAGAAATAATATGAATATCATGTTATTATATTTAAATTATTTTAAGCCAAAGGGTGGTTTTCTACAGCAGTCTCATGACTGTCAGTAAACATCAAGAAATTTACAAATTTGACATAAAATTCATATATATATGTATATATATACATATAAGAATTCATATATATATGTATATCTATATACATATAAGAATTCATATATATATGTATATATATATATATACATATAAATATATATACTCAACAAGTTTAAGTAGTATGCTGAAATCCAAGCTTTTATTTTTCTAAAATGTTGAATACCTAATAGCATTAAATATTCAAGCTTTAGGAAACTACTTCTTTTTGTTTGTTTGTTTGTTTGTTTGTTTGAAACAGGGTTTCTTTATATAGCCCTGGCTGCTCTGGAACTCACTCTGTAGACCAGACTGGCCTTGAACTCAGAAATCCACCTGCCTCTGCCTTCCAAGTCCTGGGATTAAAGGCATGTGCCACCACCGCCTGGCTGGGGAACTACTTTTGTGTAGATAGTCGCCACTTAGAAAAATTAGAAAATAGAATTAGAAATAAAATTAATGAAATTATATTTAATTTAATGACATTCATGTCACTGCATTATAATATTTTTATAAATGTTTGCTGTACAGTGGTTGTCTATGTTGAATTATTTTAATGATTGTTAATTGTGGTTGATTGTTATTGTGAATTATTAATTTTAAAAATATCTCAGAAACATAAGAAAGTAAACAGTAAAATCAAACTTGTTTTCTGCTGACAGTTATTTTGATGAGGTAAATATTATGTTTATCATGGTAATTGATTTTCATTTAAGGATATTTTTCAGTATTCTAAATATTGTTTTAAATTAGAATGCAAAACATTTTATTTTAGGCCTTTTCACTCTTTCCTCAAATTTACATTGAGTTTGAAATTCATTTGAATTTAAATTCTCTCCAAAGATGGCAGGGACATGCTTTGTTCCCAATCACTTTGTATGCTGGCAATGAACAAAACTTTGTGTAGAAATTTATCCTTTTTATAATGAAATTATCAGTGCAAATGGAAAGATAGAAACTCTGCTAAGAGAACAAAAAGTTTCAAGCCTGTACAAACAATGAAAATAGTTTTAAATATATTTTTACTGAGTTAAAGTGATAGCCTGAATAGAAACTAATAATCTTATTTATATTGGTGAAAGATATAAAAATATTTTAATAAATTTAGCCTTTCCATTTATCAATAAAATCTTTAAAATCACAAGTATTTTAAATGGGTCTTTGAGATTAAATTAGACTTTTCAAGGCTTGTTCCCCACCGCCAATAATTTCCTTTTAATATCCTTCTAGAAAGCTGTGCCTTAAAAGCTTTTCTGAGTTTGCATGATGCGTAACACCCAGGGAATCTTCAGATACAAATTACTTTACCTGTATTTATGCCAACAGATGGCTATATACACAAATATGGAACATGTATCTGGTCATATCTCTATTCTCTCAATAAAATTGGAGCATATGTTGTCTAAACAGCATGCATGCTTATTTTTACATACATGCACATTTATGTATACATATGTATGATTGCATGCTCTATTTTGTATTCATTACTTTCACACTGTTTATAATTAAAAAGAAGATAGAAGTATGATAGATATACCATGTTTTTCACTGTATTATACAAAAATGTTCATTCACGCACTTACATACTGATGGAGTGAAGGAACAAACAATAGGTTTTGTAACCAGTTCATATCACAATTAGTAAAGCAAATATTCACATGCAGTTTTTATTTCTAAACTATTGATAATGTTCTAAATATTTTTATCACCACTACAAATTTAACTAAAGAAATATATAAGTATATATATATATATATATATATATACTTACATATATACATATATATATGTATAAGTATAAGTATATGTATAAGTATATATATATATACGTATATATATATATATATATATACACGTATATATATATACGTATATATATATATATATTCAATGACATTTATACACTTGTGGAGACCTTGACCTCAAATTAAGTTTATTAAAAACAATTCAAATTCTCTGGAAGACCCAACAAGCAGCCAAAAGCGTCAGATGCAAATATTTGCCCCCAACCAATGGACTGAATGAAGCTGCTGACCCCTGTGGTTGAATTAGGGAAATGCTGAAAGGAGCTGAGGAGGGTGAACCTGTAGGAGGACCAGCAGTCTCAATTAATCTGGACCCCCGAGGTCTCTCAAACGCTGGACCACCAAACAGGCGTCATACACCAGGTGCTAGGGGGCCCTCCACACATACAGCAAAGGACTTCTGGGTGTATGGTCAATCAGAGATGATGCATCTAACCCTCTAGAGACTGGAGGCCCCAGTGAGTTTAAAGGTCAAGTGGGGTGGCGGGTGGAGGTCAGGATATCCTAGTAGAGACAGGGAGTAAGGAGGAGGTATGGGATGTGGAACAGTCAGATGGTGGATGGTGGGGGGAGGGAGGAATAAAATCTGGAGAGGTAAACAAACAAATAAATAAATAATTTTTTTTTCAAAAAGTTTTATACCTATGCATGGTAATATCTCTTCACTATATCCAAGCATGTGCATTGGTATTACTACTACTTTGAGGTCAGCCTGGCCTACATAGCAAGTTCAAGGCTTGTCTGTGACACAAAGTGAAACCTTGTCTCAATATTCACCTACTTTCCCTAAAATAAGATACTTTATCATTTTATTATTTTGAAAGTTATATGACCATTTCAGAATTATTTGATTTTATATGTAACATATAAATTGATACTAAAGAAATTATAAATTTATAGAATAAGTATATCTTAAAGCCTAGAGATTAAGCAATTATAGAAAATATTCTATTTTATGCAATATATAAGTCAATATGTATTGATTAGCACCTGCTGGTTAGCCGTGATCATATGCTAGTAGAGGGGACAAAGGCCCTACCTTTGTGCTTCTAAGCCACATTTATGGACATTTGATTATTTACAATCTTGTATTATTTTTAATTAGCAATTTATATTAATAACTGAATATTTGCATCTTTTTGCAGTTTAAGTTTTTCCGTCTGAAAACTTGGTTCTCCTTATTTCTTACATTGTGGGTAAACAGTAAAATCTATTTGAAATACATTCTTGAGTATATAAAATTTTGTTGCATGTAATTTGATCTCTCAAATTATCACTGATAACTAGGTTTTTTTTTTTCTTAATGTGAATTGTCCAAATAGGGTAGATTACAATTTGAAGTTGTGGGAAATGTACAGTTATAACAAATACTATGGAGTGAAAGTGGCCCCTATACTCACACTAGTCAAGTTAAGTGTCTTTGACTTGACTGTGGACGCATGTATCAATTACTTACTGAAGAAGAGAGAGACATGTGCTGTTTTTATTTACATGTTCCCTTTTCCAGACTTCCTTATTACATATGCTAGACCTATTTATATTCATTTTTACTTCTTGTGTTGTCCAGTTTGATACATGATCATTTCATCCACTCCTCGTTCCCATGCCCTAACAGATGGATGTTAGCTGAAATGTATTTCTGGACTCAGAGAACCTCTTAAAATCATGTTATCAGGAGCTATTTATTTTTTATGATAATTAGCATTGGTTGTTGTCCTGGATGAATGCTTTTAAACACCACGAAAGTCTGTTATAGCTCTGAATGGTATCCAAAAATGATGGAAATGAATTGGCTTCAGAAACAAAGCTGTTTCTGTCAGTCATTTTGGAACATATGATTCATTTTAAATATAAACTGAAAATAAATTGGATAGCTGTCAGCTTGTAAGCAATTCCAGAATAAGTTGTGAATATTTGATTTAAAATTCCTGTGTCTCATCTTTGTTTATAGATCAGCAGTCCATTAACAAAGAACTCTGGGATGGTAAGCAGAAATCTAGGATTTTTGGCCCAGTCTTGTGGCTAAATTACTGGAAAACATTGGATAAGAAAGTAAGGGCATAGGAATGATTACAGATGAGCTATCGCGCTTTAGATGTCCACGTTACTTCATAGGTTATTTTGTTCAATCTTCTAAAACAATTCTCTGAGTTGCAAAGAAAACAGGCTATCACTTCATCAGGCCAGCTTCCCAGCTCAGCCTGCTACCCTAGAAACACAATGGCACCCGTAGAAACACAATGTTTCCCTTACTTGAGATTCACAATTAAGTCCCAATTGCTAATTCTTTACCCTTAGAGCTCTCAAAAAAACAAAACAAAACAAAGCAAAACAAAAAAAAAAACCCAAAAAACAAAAATGCAAAAACAAAATACCTCTGTCTTCCATATAATGTTAACATTCAGATCAAAATATGCATCATCTTTAGTGGTTTTTGATACTAATTTTATGTGATCTCAGTACTTAGGTTATGCTTGACTTCTCACAATAACTTCTTGGGGACTAAAATGTAGCCAAAATATTTAAAGAAGTCCTATAAATAAATATGTTTCTGAGTTTCTCTCACAATATTTGAGTTTAAATATTCAACTTACTTTTGTACAATAGAAACAATGTACATTTTAGCTGCTAAACATAGTTTTGTGTTCACAAGGAGAGCAAAAATTCTATCCCATACCTGATTTTAGGATACACATACCAGTGTGTGCCCATTTTCACAAACAGACTATCTGGCTTTAATGCTCCAAATAAAGAATTGTCTGGTCCTCTTTTTCATATTGGAGTGGTTCTTCCAACTTATCCTACTAGCACTAGGTAATAGTCACTATGTTTTGATTTTTTGGGCTCCACTTATTCTGGATAGACTTCTTCTAAGCAGAATAGACTCTAAAGATGTTCATTTTATCACAAGCTTCTGAACCATCTTAGTTCATGGAAGTATCTTATTGAAATTTTGGTATAGTAATATAAAGATGATTTTGTATAATTACTTAGAGGACAAATTGAACTTCAATGAGTTAGGCAATCTTCCCTAAGTTAAATTCAGTGATTAACTTTGAAATACTTATTTAGTATTATTAATTCAGGAAAACTTTTGAATACACAGATTTTCTTCTATTACTTCCAAAGAAAACTAGTATAAATTGCATTTCATTTATTTCATTTACTATCAAAAATGTTATTTTCAAACAATCATATATAGATCCATTTTTGTGAATTACCTGGGGCAGAGGTCACAGGATTATGGGTAATACATTGCCTCTAAGAACTGAGGCAAAATGCAGGGAGGAAACTCAATAACCAAAGTACATTTTTAGTGCAAAAAGATAAAAGAATGGTAAGAAAAAAAATAAGTATGATGGATCATGAAAGAAGCTTACAGCTCCTTGGGAAGGGCAAAGGAGATTCTGCAGGTCTGATTGATTTCTTCATTACTAATGGAGCAATGTAAAGTAGAAGTGTCTTAACTGGAGGAAAAGCTAAAAGGTCTCATGCACATAGAAGGATGCCCAAGGAATTCAGGTTGTTAGGAATTGCAGGTACTTCAGTGTGAGACAATATCAGGGGAAAGAATCATGAAGAAAATTTCATATAAAAGGCTAATGAAGATGGGTCATCAAGAGCTTCTGATGTTCAAATTCATGTTATAAGAAAGACCAGAGTTTTCTATTAGTGAGTAGGTAGTCACTCATTAGCAGAAATCTCGTCTTTCTGTATACCATGAATCTACCCCACTCTGAATAGTGATCTTTCTTATGATCTTCTTATAATTGATTAGAATGACAGTAACTAAAGAGAGAAATATAAATTTGCAAAGTTTAGGTTTAAAATTAGTCCCTATTTTTAGATTTTTGAATTCTAAACAATGTTTATTTTAATTCATTTTTATGATGAAGCATATAGTTTCTACTACCCCCACTTTAAGCTCTGCATTGACCTTGCTACCAGCCATCACCCTCGTAACCTTGCATCCACAGATGGGAAGGCACATGCATATAGCTCATTTTTAACCTGCCTTATGGTTTAAGTGCTGGGCTCTTCTCAGCCTCCAGCAGCTAGTGTGTATTTTCCTTCACTTCTTACTCAACTCCCTAGATCTGCCCTCAGCTTAGTTGATTTCCTAATATCCCGCCTGGGGAAGTGGCCAATTGCCACTCCACCTGACATCTCACATGACTGATGACTCTCTCCCTCCAAAGCAAAGTAAATCATCTCCTTGCTCCTGATTCTCCTACCCTGCCTGTGGGAACCTGGAAGTCCTGCATCTTCTACCCAACCATTAGCCACTGGCATCTTTATTGCTCAATCAAGAACCAATTGGAATAGGACCTTCAGTGTTCACATGCATATTCCTGATCAAAGCATCATAACCTCCATTATGATATAATCATAAGTGAGAAAGGAGCCCAAGAACATTGTCTTAAGCTAAAGACAACAACATTTTCATATTAATTTGGGTGGATTATATTTAAACACTGAAATCTGGATAATTTATAGGTACTTTTGGGTGAGTTTGATAAAATAAAAAGTCAAAGAATGATTTTTATCTTTTCTAAAATGTAAATTTAAATTGGAAACACTAAAATAAAAAGACTCAATAGAGTAAAATATATATTCCTGGAAGATACTAATTTTGAAAAATATTGTACTTTTTGTATTGTACAACAAAGAACAAAATAATTTTAGGGAGTGGTGTAATTTAGGTCTAAGATGATTATATGTTGTACATTTTAAGTACAAAGCTGCAATTGCTGTATTCTATAATTCCAAATGCAAATACAATTAGCAGTTACAAGTTAAACCTAATTATTTGGTTATAGTTGATTACATAGTCTGACATAATACTGTTTCCACAGTTGGTTATGTTTGAACTTGGGTTTATTTTTTTAATCCCAATTTTAAATACATGAAATTACTTATAATATTATTTCCTAGAGTCTGATTACAAGGTACTATTTTAAATGTATTTATAGGACAAATTCATTAAGTTTTTCAGTCTTCCAAAAATATAGTATTCCGTAAGACAATATTAAATTCTCTTATCTATAATAAAGATACTTTGATAAAAGAAATGCAAAGAAGTTTTATAGGAAACCTCAGTAATGAGTAATTTTTACCTTAGTTGTAGAAAACAGTGATACTGTAAAAGATAATAATTTCAGTGAAGGTAGCCAGACATTCTCAGTTTCTCTGAATCAAAGTTTCCCCAAATTTAAACACACTGGCAAAAATAAATGGTGGTTTCTTAACCTGGCCTCTTGTGCTGATTTGTCTCTCTGTGCAACCCAGTGGAGGAAAAAAAGAACTTTAATGATCTCACTGATGTACCTGGTAGCTTGTTTTCATGGTTAAGTATAAAAGTGAAAAAGCTCTGCCTGCCTAGAGGCCATTACTCTCTCCTTCTTATTTTCTGTAATTCATACCCATTATATTATCATGCTCTTTTTGTCTATTTTCTCAGAAATCCAATTTTATTACTAAAGCTCTGCTCAAAACTCTACTGGGTTTCTAGTCACCTGTTACATACACACCATGTTGTTTGTACAGCAAATAGTTTAGTCGTCAGGAGACAAGTCCAGAGAAGAGCAATGGGGTGGCTTTGCCATCTTATTCATGGATAGTGATCTTTTCTTCCAAGTCCCAAGTCTTGAGGCTGAAACAAACAGCAGAAGAGAGCCAATAATCTCGTGAGGTAATTCCCTTACTCCTAGAGATGTGTTCATGGTGAGCTGGTATTTCTGTTCATAATGTGTATCATACAGAGATATTAGTTATAACTAGTCTTATAACCTATAGAGCAGATATAAGTTCATGTCCATTTCTCAGGCTTGAAGTTCTGATTATGTTGTAATTATGTTGTAATTTTTATTTGTTTTATTTTTACCTTCTACACTAAAAATTATAAATTGTCTATTTTGTATCAGCATTGTTTTCAATTTATCAGACTAGAAACAAAACAAAAAAAAAACCTGTCATAGTTATACTTAGGATTTCTCTTGCTGAGAAGAGACACCATGACCACAGCAACTCGAATAAAAGAAAATATTTAATTGGGTTCTCTTACAGTTTCAGAAGGTTAGTCCATTATTGCCATGGTGGAAAGCATGGCAGCATATAGGCACACATGGTGGTAGAGAAGAAACAGAGAATTCAGCATCTTGGTCAGAAAACCACAGAAGGGGACCTTGTGCCACACTAGGCACAAAGCTAGGATACCTCAAAGCCTGCCTCAATCATACCCTTCCTCCAACAGGCCACACCTCCAAATAATGCCACTCCCTGTGGGCCAAGCACATGAATCTATGGGACCATACTTGTTCAAACCATTACATACACCTACCACATGGAGTCTAGTTTCTAACATATGCATATATCTATATATGTTAGAATGTAGAATATATTCTACAGTGTCTATTGTGAGAGTGATAAGTTCTGTAATGAAGAGGAAAGTAACAGAAGCATATAGGAAATGAAAGGAAAATATCTCATGAGACACAGGGAAATTTGGATGTTTATTTTAGAATAAACTTAATGATATAGTAAAACAGAGCTGAGGAGAAAAGAGAACAAGAGTTTTTAGATGAAGAAGTCTTTATCTTACATAGGAGAAGTTTGGGGAGACACAGATTTCTATGGAATATTTTGTGATATGCACTATTTTACACTCCTTCTCACCTCCTCCCCTCTCTTCTGATCCATCTCTCTCAGTTTCCCTTCAGAAAAGAGAAGGCCTCCAAGAGAAAACATCCAAACACAATAAAGCAAGATACAATAAAACATGACAAAGCCCTCATACAACGGCCGGACAAGGCAATCAAGTAGGAAGAAACGAGTACCAAGATCAGGCAAAAGAGTCAGAGACACACCCATTCACACTATTGGGAGACTCACAAAACTACCAAACTAATGATAACATGACATATAACAAGGACCTGGTACAGACCCATGCAGGCTCTGTGCTTGCTACTTTAATCTCTATGAACCCATATGAATTCTGTTTAGTTGATTCAGTGGGCCATTATCTCCTTGTATCTCCATCCCATCTGACACAATCTTTCCTCCCCTTCTGAGCGCTTACAGGATGGGTCCAATGCACATCTCCAATTTAGACTCAATCTCTGCATAAAATTTAACTGTAGAGATATCTGTACCGGCTTTAATCTGCTGACTGAGGAAGCTTCTCTAATGACAACTGGACAAGGCACTACTTTATGAGTATAGCAGAATATCATTCAAAATCATTTCATTGATTTTTTTTCTGATAGATATGTATAGTGATAATTTTGGAATTTTGGGAAAAATAGTATAAGAATATGGTTTTGTTTTAATCCCGGGTATGGGATATAGGGCTGATTCAGATTGTCCACTGCAGTTCACTCTGACTGGCCTCATGCTCTAACATTTTGCCAACTGCACATAGTTTTTAGTTGTGTGGCATTTGGAATTCTGGGAACTTTGCAAAAGTTATATAAATGATAGACCCCCAAAATGGAGTGGGTTGTTAGTTGGTTGGTTGTTGTTGGTTGATGTTGGGTGTGGTTCATCATGGTTGGTTGTGGTTGGTCTCAGATTGTTAAGTAGTCATGTATAAAAAAGAAACAACAAGAAAAATTAGATATCTTGACAGTGAAGATCAAATGTATACCAAGGAAGTTGATGCTACTAATCAACAGAAAGTAGTCTAGCAATAATGTATCCCCCTTTCAAACCCCTAAATTTATTCAGGGATCTCTTTTCTTTTCCCTGTCTCCCTTTTTGTTCCCTTTCTCCTCTCTAGTGCTAGGAGCCTGAAAGGGTAGACGAATACTGCTGGAGAAGGGTAGCAGAAAGAAGAACCCATAATGTAGCATAAGACAAGCTACAGATACATGATTAAATATGTACATATTGCTTTATTATTTTGATATTTCTTTAAAGATAACTAAGTTTAAAAGTAAAAGTAAGTTTAAAAAGTTTAAAACAAGTTTAAATATTAAAAATGAATTTAAAAAGTAAAAGGAGATATTGTAAATAAAGAAAACATCTAATAAAAAGTAACTGAAAAAAAGCCTTCATTGTTATGTTCCATACTATATTTTATTGACACCTGAATAAAGACAATAGATTGATTTTCCCCAGGAAAAAAAAAGAAAAAGTTCATTTTTATATTTGTATAGTAGCACAGTAATTATTAATGCCTTATAAATTTCATCCTAAGGACTTAATAGTTTATTTTTTAGAGTATAGTTTTAAATAATGACAGAAATAATGCATCCATCTCTACAACATGTATTCAGTAATACATTGAATATTTGAGCATAAAATAATGGAATATATATCATAAATTTTAATAAAAGAGATTAACCAAACTGAAAATACAGTTAACATGTGTTCTTTTGAAATAGTCATTTTTTATTCTGGAGCACACTTTGTGTAAAATTTTATCTTGTTTTTATAGTAGAAAACATAGTTGTCTCTTACTTGGAGATTTGGAGAAGGCAAAATAGTTAGAAATCTAAGAATGGGTTAATTGTTCATCATTATTCCAGAGTTCTCCAAAAATATTTAAAATTTTACCTAACATACAATAAGTATACTTATCTAACTGAGAATAATAGCATATCTTGTATCTCAAACATGTTCCATTTTATATAAATCTATTCAAGTAATTTTTTCTTCAACTATTTTCCAACAAGTTACAGTAAATTCGTGCTGACTTGTTACCATACAATGCTATCTAGAGCATTAGAATTTAGTTTTTCTACGGCAAGCTAACTTATCTTGTTCTCGTTCCCTCCTTTTTGTTTCTGACAATCACCATCTGTTCCCATCCTCTAATGCTGACTTCTGAAAACCACCAGATGTTCCATCCAACACTCTAGGCTTCTGACAACCACCATGTCACTTTATTTTTTTTTTTTATGAAAGAAACTTTCTTAGCATCCACGCATCAGTGAGACCGTGTGTTACTTGTTTCTCAATGCTTGGCTTTGTTTATATGGACTGTAGACTTGCTTGTATCAAAGATGACAGGATTGTGTTTATCTGGAGTATTAATCTGATACACACACAAAGATAAAAATAATGCAATTACCTGAATACATGTTAAGACCTTTTTCTTTGAGAACTTCATACATTGAACTTTTTTGTTAATCTTTTATTTATTTATTTACACTCCAGATTTTATTCCCCACCCCGGTCCACATCACATACCTCCTCAGGTACCCCTGTCTCCGTAAGTATGGCTCCACCGAGTCACCCTCCGCTCAACCAGATCTCTAAAATCTCTGGGGCCTCCAGTCTCTTGAGGGTTAGGTACACCTTCTCTAACTGAACCCAGACCTAGCAGTTCTCTGCTGTTTATATGTTGGGAGCCTTATATCAGCTGCTGTATGCTTCCTGGTTCATGGTCCAGTGTTTGAGAGATCTCAGGTTTGAGGATCCAGATTAATTGAGAGTGCTGGTCCTCCTACAGTGTCTTCCTCCTCCTCCGCTTCTGGGAAGTGACGGTTTCTGGGAGGTGAGAGACTCTCAGGACTCAAAGAAAGGGACCTTAGATGAAATGCCCAACAGTCGGGAGAAGGAACTTGCAGAGCCCACCTCCAGTCGAAAGACAGGGCATCTAGTGAGAGACTGGGTTGCCATCTCTCAGTCAAAACTCTAACCCAGAATTGTTCTACTCTGAGAGAACTGCAGGGATGAAAATGGAGAGGAGCCTGAGGAAAAGGAAATCCAGCGACAGGCCCAAAGTGGGATCCAGCTCAAGGGGAGGCTCCAAGGCCTGACACTGTTAGTAAGGCTGTGGAGTGCTCACCAAAAGGTACCTATCATGACTGCCCTCTGAAACACCCAATACGCATCTTAGTCCAATGCAGATATTTTTACCCAACCAATGGACAGAAGTTGCTGACCCCTGTGGTGGAATTAGGGAAGAGCTGAAAGAAGCTGAGGAGGAGGGTGACCCTGTAGGAGGACCAGCAGTCTCAATTAACCTGGATCCCCAAGATCTCACATACATAGGAATTTGATCATAATAATTTCCTTCCCTGCCTCCTTAAAGATCCGTCTTCTCATTTCATTCCTACCCAACACTGTGCCTTCAGATTTGAAAATAACCCCACAGTCCAGTAGAAAATACTGTCGGTATTTTCTTATATTTTTGGTTGTGAGCCTAGCCTTACACGGCTGAGCCTTATCTTCAGCCCCTGTCTAAGCTATGTTTCCATCTCTTGTAGTATGCTAGACCTACGAGTGGCCACATGTTACAGAAAATGAACTTTTTCTCCTCTGTTAGCAATTAAATGCTAATTGTTCCTCAGCTGAGGATAGGATTTTGTCGGCTTGAGATTGCACAGACAGTGTCCATGCCGTCACAGCCTCAGCATCACATTTTCTTTGCTATTGATATACATTTAGGATACATCCATACTTTGGCTGTTGTGAATAGTTCAGAAGTAAGCACGGCAGTTCAGGTTCTGTTATCTATTTGAGAAATACCCAGTAGTAATATCGTTAGATTACATAATACTTTTTTTTCCACATTTTTGCTATGTTTTTGATATTATACTTCTCCTCTCCCTTTCTTCATTTTAATCCTCAATATACTTGCTCTCTATCTAACTCATGGCATATTTTTCATTAATTGTTATTATATACATATATTATGTATGTACCTATGTGTTTTGATACATCTTGCTTTGCCAGTTTGTTCTCTCTCAGCCTACCAAGAGCTGAGGCTGCAGGACCATGATGTAACTCACAGCTTTTATAGCCCTACATTTAGATTGTTGTGAAAATTCCACATTGGTTTTCTTAGTGGATATACCAACTAACATTCTCATTAACAGTGTATAAAAGTTTTCCTTTCTTTGCTTTCACCATACATATATTACTATTTATAGTAGTAACTGGGGTAATATGAGGTCTCATCATAGTCTTGATTTGCATTTTATATGTAATAACTGATGATGTTTAAGTTTTTTCATATATGTACTGGACATTTGTTTATCTTCTGAAAAATGCCTATGGAGATCAATGACATTTTAGTTTAATTGATTTGTATTTTGGTTTTGGTCTTGAGTTGCCTAGGTCTATTAGGTCATTTAGTTGTAGAGATAGATTAGTGAGCTCCCAGTATGCTGTATATTTCTTTGTGTGAGAACTACAAGGCATGTTTGTAGTCAAAGGACAACTTGTAGAAAGAAGCTGGTTATCTCCTTTGAACAGGCAGATATGGGGGAAGGAAATCAAGCCATCAAGCTTAGTGACATCTTTACCTGCTGAGCCACTTCAACCAGCCCTAACATTGAATTTCAGTAGTAACAATAATATAAAAACACCACACAAAATAATTTATGTGTGAATATATTAAGTACATTAAAAATCTACAGTGTTATAAACAAAACCCTGATTAGTAGATGTTATTAAAAATACATAGCCCAATAGTCACCTCTGTGTTGTAGTATCACAATTCAAGATCTTATTTTACTATTCACGTAGAATTGTAATTCTACAAGCTTAACAATAATTATTTGTATAAGATAAAATGTACTATTTAATATATAATGAAATTACAATCCAAACCTCTGATTCGTAAATTTTATTGGTACCACTGAATGGAATTATCTGAGCTAATGTTAAAACTAGAGGTTTTTTTCAGTTCAACCTTTTGAAATTAGTAAGTGCAGGGTTAAGCATATATAAGAGTTTACATTTGTAGCAAGAAACATTGATAATAGTAATTTAACAGCAGTAGGCATTGCTGATGTTCCTAAATTCCTGATTAACTCCAAGTTTAAACCCTATTGTATTACAATTGGTCAATGTATAAATTTAATTGTAAGTAAGTAAACATCTTTAGTCAGGAAAAAGTGATAATGGTGTTTTAAGTGTCTGTGTGGAAGCATGTTATTGCCTGGCCTTTATTTCCCCAGATTATTCATTTTTGGTCAGAGCAATGATAGTGAAAGTTAAAGTATCCAAAAATGTTTTAAACAAAATACTGAAGCTTGTTCTTCTAAAAAAAAATAAAATTATCTGGACCTGTATCAGTCCTTGATCTTTGAGATATATCATGACCTGTTATATTACTATGATTTGTAAAATGCTTGGACTTTTCTCATGTTCTTCATATTTCAGCCTGTACTAAAATCTTTAAGAAGGCTTAATTAGAACACTTTATGTGTAGTTTGTAATATGAACTGCAAGAAATGCTATACAGTAACATTTTTAAGGTCATAGATCATTGAGTAACTATAAGTTAATAAATTTTATCTATATGATCTTGACAAATACAAACATTTCACTTTTTAAAAATAATTAACCTTAAGATGTCACTGTTAATACATCACACACTGGTATCATTAGTTCATGCAACTATGATTTTTAGGTAATATTAGAATGGTTGGTTTTATAATGACTTGACATTGGCAAAATTATCAATCACTTTTATAAAATACTTACTTGGATCATCTAAACTTCCATACTAAGTGACTTCAAGTCTGCTAAATACTCATGTCTTTGAACTATTTCAAACAGTATGGATGTGTTATGTGTTAGTTCAATAGGTAAACACCCTTGCTGACATACCTCACACTATGAGTTCAAGACACAGAAATTATGTGGTGGAAAGAAAGAACTGACTAACGAATGTTTTTGTGTGACTTCTACATGTCATGCTACATGCCCAAATAAATAAATGTATAATAATTTTGTACTAATTTTAAATATAAAAAAAGATTATTCAGCTTAAGTGCATCAGGAATTGTCAAATATAAATTCAAAAGAGTTAGAACTCTTATATACTGAATTAATGCTTTGTAACTATTTTGTAAAATACTCTATGTAGTTTTTATTTAATTTCTAAATAATTTTCCATAGTGCTAATTGTGATTATAGTGCTCCAGGCTGGTTAATCAAACAGTTTTATGAAATCTCCTTCCCATCTTCACAGTGAACTTTTTATGCAGTTTAGCTGATTGGGTTGGCATTAAAAAGAAAATTAAGCCTGCACTTGAAATATGAACATAGCATCTTAATTACTCTATTAATTATACAATAATAAATGACAAACTCTATTTATCTTTCTCAAAATATGGCCAAAGGTCAGAGAGCTAAATCACTGACATACCAAGAAATCAAAAATGACAAATGGTGGCAATTTTACAAAATGCCATGAAATACTATTGGAAACAGAAGTGAGGATCACCCCTGCAAGGCGATGTTAAAGCGTACTTTAAGAAGTATATTTTTGACGTTTAGACAATAAGAAACTGTAGAGTACTCATATCTAAATGAGATATCTACATTTTTTCCTCCTCTTGCCCAAAATTCAGAAATCATCATGAAAGAGGAAGAGGAAAGACTTTAGAAGCCAGAGGAAGTAGATGTCTACGTCTAAATAGTGTATTTTTGGACAGGATAACATAGTTCCCATGGCTGGGACTTGTGCAGAGGAGTTTCATATGAGAGAGCCAACTAAATTACTGGAGTTCATGAAGAAGGGTCTCCTGAAGTTCCACCGTATCATAGGAGTTCTCAGTAGTCGATGGATGCTGGTTGGGGTGGAACTCATTGTTTTCAAAGATACAAACACTAAGAGGCTACCATGGTCACATAGATGTCCTCCCCCCATTGATGTACATACAGAAAACACTGTATTTTAGAACATAAATAAATCAAATGACAGAGCACTTGAAGTTAGAAGGGAAAGTGGTAAAATGTTGTGGAGTAGTGAAATTGAATATTTGATGGATTTGATCAAGGCACTGTTTGGCATGTGTGAATGTTAAACAAAATCTTAAAACAAGTCTACACTCAAAGACAATTACATGTGATGTATTAAGATATAAGAATGCAGAGGTGATTGTAACACTCTCCATGCCTTAGCTTTTGCACTGTTGACAACCAGAAGCTGGAGGAGACTACAGCAAAGAGCTAATCACAGCCACACAAGTTGATGACTAAGCAGAGGTCGTGGGTAGGCTGGTTTTCTTTACTATTAAACAATTTCTTATTCCACCTCCTGCCTTCCTATTTCATTCTTCAATATCCCTCACCCCTGTCTTTCTTTTCTTAATCTCTGTACTAAATTAGACACTATGCATCTTATATAATTGATTATTATATTTTATAATATTTGATTTTTTGTATTTTTTGTAATTATCAGTGATTCATTGTCTTCAGTGATTATAATTTAAAAGCCTTACTCTTTGGGTCAATATAATAGTCCAGGTTGTTAGTTTAGAGACGGAAAAAATGTTCAAAATATTCTCATCATTATCTTCAAACATGTCTAGAAACAATTTCTTAGTCATTATACTTTTGATTATTGGTTTTATTTTCCAAATCCGTTTTTTTCTGTTATCAGACATAGAATAGAAATGCATTCTGTTATCCCTGTAGCTAGTTAATTCCATATGATTTTTTTGTTCTTTTTCAAATATTTATTATTATTATTATTATTATTATTATTATTAATTTAATCTTCTTTTATAGTCTAGTCATTATCCCCCTCCCAGTCTGCCCTCTAACTGTTCCTCATCCCATACCTCCTCCCACCCCAAGTCTCCAAGACAACGTCCCCACCTCCACCCCACTAGACCTATCCATTCCCTAGGGCTTCAAATTTCTCAAGGGTTAGGTTCATCTTCTCTTACTGAGGCCAGATCATGCAGTCCTCTGTTGTATATTTGTGTGAGTCTCATCGGCTAGGTAAAGTGAATGCTGCCTGGTTGGTGGCTCATTATCTGAGAGATCTTAGGTTTCCAGATTATTTGAGACTACTGGTCTTCCTATGGGGTCACCCTCCTCATCAGTTTCTTCTAGCTTTTCCCTAATTCGACCACAGGTATCCTCAGCTTCAATCCATTGGTTGGGTGTAAGTATCTGCATCTGACTTTTTCAGCTGCTTGTTGGGCCTCTTGGAGGGCAGCCATGCTAGGCTCCTGTCTGTAAGCACACCACAGCATCAGTAATAGCGTCAGGCCTTGGAGTCTCCCCTTGAGCTGGATCGCAACCTGGGACTGACTACCCCTGGACCTCCTTACACTCAATCTCTTTTCCATTTTTGTCCCTGCACTTCCTTCAGTCAGGAACAATTCTGGGTCAGAGATATTGACTGTGGTATGACAACACCCTCCCTCCACTTGAATGTCTTTCTACTGGAGGTGGACTCTACAAGTTCCCTCTCCCTACTTCATGGCATTTCATCTAAGGTCCCTCCCTTTGAGTTCTGAGAGTCTTTCACCTCCCAGGCCTCTGGTACATTCTAGAGATTTCCCCCACCTCCTCTTCCCAAGGACACCTGTTTCCATTGTTTCTGCTGGCACTTGGGACTTTAGTCTTGTTCTCCCCCCCCAATACCTGGTCACGTTCCACTTTTCTCCTTCTTGTCCCCTCTCCCACCCAATATCCTCCCTCCCTCTATCCCATGTGATTGCTTTCTTCTCCCTCCCAAGTGGGATTCAGGCATCCTCACTTGGGCCCTTCAGCTTGTGAACCTTCTTGAGTTCTGTGGCTTGTATCCTGGGTATTGCATACTTTTTTGGCTAATATCCACTTATTAGTGAGTATATACCATGCATGTCCTTTTGGGTCTGAGTTACCTCAATCAGGATAACATTTTCTATTTCCATCTATTTGCCTGCCAAACTTATAATGCTCATCTTCTTAATAGCTGAGTGGTACTCTAGTGTGTAAATGAACCACATTTTCTGTATCCATACTTCTGTGTGGGACATCTGGGTTGTTTCCTGCTTCTAGCTATCACAAATAAGGCTGCTATAAACATAGTAGAATACATGCCCCTGTGACATGGTGGGGAATCTTTTGGGCATATGCCCATGAGTGGTATAGCTGAGACTTCAGGTAAATCTATTTCTAATTTCTTGAGGAACTTCCAGATTGATTTCCAGAGTGATTGTACCAGTTTACAATCGCACCAGCAATGGAGGAGTGTTCCCATATGATTTTCATTGCCCAATAGTGAAAGATAGAAAAGCAAATCTACTTTGTAATGCTTTACAAATTAACGGCCATATAAAGTTTCCAACTTTTAACCATGATTAGATAGAAAGGCAGAAAGATAAAATATATTTTAGAAAAGAAATTACTCAAAATAATACGGCATGAAAGAGATAATCAATGAATGATAGATGTCAATAATGGTCAAAGCAAAACTTAATAAAATGACTACAGGCCAGCTATAATCTGAGCAGTTAATATGTTCACAGATGTAGAGGCTCACAGCCATCCATCGAACTGAGTGCAGGGTCCCCAGTGAAGGAATTAGAGAAAAGACCAATGGAGCTTAGGGGTTTGTAGCCCCTTAGGATGAACAACAACATGAACTAACTAGTACCCTCGGAGCTCCCAGGGTCTCAACCACCAACCAAGGACTGCACATAGAGGGGTCTGATTGTTCAAGCAGCATGTGTATGGTAGAGGATTGCAAAATCGATCATCAATAGGAGGAGAGGACCTCGGCCCTGTGAAGGTTCTATGCCCCAGTGTAGGGGAATGCCAGGGCCAGAAAGTGGGAGAGGGCGGGGTTGCAGGCATGGGGATGGGGGAGGCAACAGGGGTTTGTTTTTGTTTTTTTTTTTTGTTTGTTTTTTGGAGGGGAAACTGGGAAAGGAGAAATTCGCATGTAAATAAAGAAAATATCTAAAATAAAAAAAAATATGTTCATTTTTTTATTTTTATGACAACTCTACTTTTTAATTAATTAATATATTTACAACAAACATTGTCGTCTTTCTCAGCTCTCTCTCGCAGAGACTGTTCTCTGATCTCCTCTCCTTTTCTCTTCTGAGAAGGTGGGCTCCCCTCTGGGTAACCTTCCTACTCTGGCATACCTAGTCTCTATTAGAATAGGCACATCCTCTCTCTCTGAAGCCAGACAAGGCAGCCTTGTTAGGCACTAGGTGCCATAGTCAGACTATTGCTTTAGGGAAAGCTCCCTCTCCAGTTGCAGCTGCATGTCTGCTACATATGTGCCCAGGGCCTCATTTCAGCCTGTGTGTGTTTTTTGGCTGGTGGCTCAGTCTCTCAGAGCTCCCAGAGGTCTAGGACATTTGACTCTGTTGGTCCTCCTGTTGGGTTCCCATACACTTCATGGCCTTCAGTCCTTTCCTCAACTTTTCCGTAAGAGTCACTGACCTCTGTCCAGTGTTTGACTGTGGGTTTCTACGTCTGTTTCAGTTACTTGCTGGGTAGAGGCTCTTAGAGGACAGTTATCCTAGGCTCCTGTCTACAGGCATAACAGAGCATCATTAAAAAATGTCAGGAACTGGTGTTTGCTAATGGGATGGGTTTCGAATTGGGCCAATTATTGGTCAGCCATTCCTTCCATCAGTGCTCCATTTTTGTATCTGAATTTCTTTTAGACAGGACAAATTTTGGGTCAAAAATTTTGTGGGTAGGTTGATATCCCCGACAGGCGTTGGCCTCTTGTGCTTCCTAATCCCTGCTGTTAGACATCGTAGCTGAGGTCATCCACATTGATTGCTAAGGGTTTCCCCCATTTCAGGTCTCTGGAGCTTCCTAGAGATCCCTCCCACACAGCCACCCCTGGCTGCTATAGATTTCCAATCATTCTCATGCCACACTGTATTTTTCTCTTGCCTCTTTGCACACCTGATCCTAACCCTCCCCAAATCTCCTTCCTTCCCGCCCTCTCTCCCACCCAGCTTCCTCCCTCTGCCTCCTATAGCTATTTTCCTCCTTCTAAGTGTGTTTTAAGCATCAACACTGGGACTTCCTTCTTGTTTTACTTCTTTGTGTCTGTGGGGTGTATCATGGGTATTCAGGACTTTATGGTTAATATCCACTTATCAGTGAGTACATACCATTTATGTCCTTTTGGGACTAGATTGCCTCAAACAGGGCGATGTTTTCTAGTTCCATCATAATGTCTGCAAAATTCATGAGGTCCTTGTTTTTAATAGGTGACTAGTATTCCATTGTCTAAATGAACCATATTTTCTGTTTCCATTGTTCAATTGAATGACATCTGCATTGTTTTCAGTTTTTAGATATTAGAAATAAAGTCGCTATGAACATAGTAGAGCACATGTCCTTGTAGAATGGCAGAGCATCTTTTGGGCATATGCCCAGGAGTAAGATAGCTGGATCTTGAAGTAGAACTATTTCCAATTCTCTGAGAAACTGCCAGGTTGCTTTCCAGAGTGATTATACAAGTTTGCAATCCCAACAGCAATGAAGGGCTGTTTCACTTTCTCCACATCTTCAACAGCATGAGCTGTCCCTTGAGATTTTGGTCTTAGCCATTCTGATAAGGCTAAGCCTATGCATGCTCCTTGCTTCTAATGCTTCCTTGCATGTGCTTTCTGGGTCGCTTGTGAAAATGGACCTCCATGTGGTGTGTATGTGTCAGGGGTTCTTGTCTTTCAAGGTTGTTATCTCCTATCTGGAGCACAATGGTGGGGCCATGTCTGAGGAGAACCCCTATTTTGTGCTACTTATCTCCTAGCCACTCTGGGGTGGTTTTATTTGGGTTTCTTTGTTTCTTTTTTATTTGTTTGTTTTCCTCCTCTCCACCAGTTCACTAGTTCCTGAATTTCTATTGGTCTGTCCATGCTTGTGTGTCCCAGTCTTCTAAGCACTACTTTGCTCTCATCCACAAAGTTGCTTTTAAAAAAATGCTGTTTGAGCCTTCAAGCCTTGCAGTTCCTTATGTTTGTCAGGTCTGCTTAATGTTGCTTACTATACATTTGTTTCTTTCTTTTTTTAATGACAACTCTTATATTGACTTCATATACACAAATATGAAATAAGTCTTTATGACTTTAAGAAACTATTTGATGAAAATACTAACAAATGTCACAATTAGTATTTAAGTTAAAAATGGTCAATCCAGGGCATTCATTCTTCTGGATAACTCTTTCCTTACAACAGATAGGAATAAGGAAGAAGAAAGGGATAATAACAAACAAACATGTGTACCTATACATAGACAACTGATGCTATATAAGAGCCCAGTATCTAGCCTATCAATGCCTGTCTCTGCAAAAGACAGCAAAATACTAAGATATACAGAATGCATTAAATGGAGGTAATAATTTGATGTATTCTTGCAACTTCTACACAGCATTCACTTTTGATGACCTAAAGTTTTCTCCAATACTATAAGAAGAGTACTTTCAGCCAAGACTTGTTTTATGAGACATAAGAAACTAGAGCCAGGAAAAAATAAGAGATAAGCAGAAATGAGTAAATGGTGTATAGCATCTCTAGCTGTACAGAGGATAAAGATTGTATCTGAAGCAGCCTACTGTCAGCTTGAAGATGCTTCATGTGCCTTATACAACCCATTCAGCAGTTTTGAGCAAAGGATGAATAATTCCTGCCATACTCCAAATGGACTAGCAAAGAACAATTCAGCCATGGAAAATATGCCTAAATGGATAGACTATACATCTTAGGAACTAGCTCATAAAGCATCCAGCACCAGAAGCGGTATTATATAAGATGTGAAGTGTAAAGTACATCACAGCTCTCTGTGTTTAGACCACAGATTCTCAGCATAGCCAATATTTGGACTGAGCCCAGCTGAGTTTGGGCTATGTAAACTGGCATGCATATTACAAGATTTTTATTAGCATTTCTTGGTCTACCCACATGATCTTACTGGTAAATCTAACTATACTTATGATGATCAAAATATGTTTAGCATATTTAAATGGATCCCAAAGTCATAATCTCTGATGAAGATTGAGAAACTTATAGAATTAGGTTCCTAAGAATTTTTTGTTGATTGAATGCACATATGTAGGAAACAGCTTACAGATTTAGGTGTATCTGGCTTAGAAATATTAGCTTGGGCACTAAGAAAATTGAGGTCTGAGACATTGGTTTGGAATACGAGTGACTATATTTACTTAAGGCATAAACTTCTGTTAGGCACTTAATCAATACTCTCGTTATTCCAGGTCCTCCATAAAAGTAAAGGACATAAGTGAAACCGGGGACAACATGATGAGTTCATTAATACAGAGTCCCCAAACTTTCACAAACCATGTTAGGTCATCAGAAATGCCAGAACTCTATTGGATCATCAGAAATGCCAGAACCCTGTTGCCTCATAGCTAGGTTAAAGTATATTTGTTTACTTTTGAATATTATGGAAAAATGATTATAAAAATTGCCAGTAAAGTATTTTACAGTTTTTAAGAGATAGGAGCCATGTACCATACATTATATTAATCATTCTTGATGCAAAGGATAAATTAATAAATTTAATTGATAAACTGAAGCTATAAAGATTGTTTATTGGCTTGTGATCTCATATATTTCCTGTTTGAGATAGGAGTTGTGTTTTGTGAAAATATTACTATTTTTAGGGAACCACTGAAGGAATGAATTGTTAGTGATAATTCCTATAATCATTTTCTTTTCTAGAAGCACTAAGTTCTTTCATTTATGCTTCTTCTCAAGGATGACTACAGGCACTTATATAAAAACAAGCAAATAATTAAGAGAGTGGCATAAAAATAGTGTTTCAGAAGCTGTATACATTTTTTTTAAAATTTTTATTTACATGTAAATTTCTCCTTTCCCAGTTTCCCCTCCAAAAACAAAGAAACAAACAAAAACAACCAAAACAAACCCCTGTTGCCTCCC